>NC_064292.1:21958781-22174504 GCF_019186545.1 Solanum stenotomum
TTTTTCTTTAAATTTAATTATCTCATTTGCTAATTTTGTTTTTTGTTCTTTTTCTTTTTGTTTAATTTCATACATTTCTTTTAATATTGCTAACTCTTTTTCTAGCTCTATTATTTTAGTATTTTTTACTTTTTCTAATTGTTGTACTTCCTTTTTTGCTTGTTGTTTTATTGTTTCAATTTCCGTTCTTCTATCTATTTCTTCATTTTCTTTTGTTATTCTTACCATAGCAGTTAAACTATCTTCTAATTTTACCGTTTCTTTTTCTAACATTAAACTTATATTGTCACCTATTTTCTTATATCTTCTTCCTAGATTAGAGAATATTATCTTTATTCTTAATCCGTCATAATTTTTATATGTTTTTTCATTTATTGCGTATTCTTCTTTATTCATTTACAAATTATGTTGTAGTTTATATTCTAAGTTATTTATTTGTATTTCTAGATATAAAATAGCCTTTCTTTGTGCTATTATAGATTTGTGACAAATTCGTGCGAAGATATTATTGTTAAGTCTATTTTGCCTATGTTCTAATTCTTGTCGTTTTTCTATAATCATTTCATTAAGTTTTTGTCTATATTCGTTATTCTTGTTATTCATTGTATTTTTAAATATTGAATATATTTATATTCTATTTTAGCTATATTATCTATTTATTGATCTAATTTTTCGTTATCAGTCTTTGTGATATTAAGTTGTTTATATTCCGGATATAATTTGTTTAATTTTCTTCTTATTTTTCTTAATTTTCTACTCGTATGTTTCTTATGAATTCAAAGTTATGATTCATGTTATGAATGATTTCTAGATGTTTAGAAGTAGTTTAGAATAGTTAGAATCGATAGGGAGTTAATGAACCCTTTGAAAGAACTCGTACAACTTAAACTACAGAGAACGGGTGGGGGCAGGTGACCCTGGCGCACTTAGTGGCGCAGGACACCAGCCCCTGTACTACAGAACATGATTTCTAGAACACTGTGTGGGGCGGCATCCCAGCCACTGCCCAGAAATTCCTGACGAATTTTCTTTCTCGTTTTCTAACCCTATTTCGCCTAAAATCAAATGGTTTCTTCCCCAATCACTTAGATTCGAATACCCAACATAAGTACATGATAATCTACTCAAAACAACACTCAAATCACTAACATTTATCTCAAGAACTCATCAAAATTCCAACAATCAAGATTACGAATGGAATTTCAAGGAAACTCAGCAAGAACTCAAATCCTTCAACTTCAAGAACGAAATTGCACTGAAAATAACATGATTGGTATGTGGGTGAACGAACCCACCACTATGAGACCTCACATACCTCTTAGGTATCAAACCCTCGGCGAAACAATCCTCGATTCACAAGAAATTCCAACGAACGCCTTGAATCTTCCCTCATTTCACCTCTTTTCTTTTCTTGAACTTTCTCCTAAAACTCTAAGCAAAAATTGGATTTGTGAAAACTGAACCAAATCAGTTTATACCCTAAATATTACCAAAATTCATTTTAATCTGATTGGGTAAGGAAAAGACCAAAATAGCCCTCACTTTTTTGGGTAACTTTGCTTAACCAGATAGTCTGACTTCAAACATGCATATCTCCCTCATACGAGCTCGAAAATTATCAAACTTGGTGGCATTGGAAATAAGATTTAAAGAGCTTTAATGTGATATCTTATAGGCCACTTAACTCATCATGTACCGAAAGTTATGGTCGTTTGAAGTTGACCTAAAACTCATCACTTATGCATAACTTGCAAATGGAATTTTGCTATTTTCAATTTAGTTCTTTCTTATTTTAGCTGTTTCAATAACCGAGTTATTACAATATATCTTTCTTGGGAACATTCATCCTCAAATGAGATTACTCTAAGTAGACTAAGGGTGGTAACATCTAATACCCAACTCAAACACTCAATATGAAAAGTAACACAACATTTTAACTAAAGTAAATGCCAAGAAAAGGATTAGTACCTTAGTTTGAAATTTCTCCGGACTCAAAGAGATGTGGGTATCTCTTCTTCATATCCTCCTCAGCCTATCAAGTAGCTTTCTCAACAAACTGATTCCTCCATAAGACCTTGATTGATGCTACCTCCTTGGTTCTTAACTTGCGTACCTGACGATCCATAATCTGAACGGGAATCTCCTCATAAGATAAACTATCCTTAATATCAATGTCTTCAGTCGGTATAATAAGTGAAGGATTTCCCATACACTTCTTCAACATTGAAATGTGAAACACCAGATGGACTGCTCCTAACTCTAACGGTAGCTCCAACTCATAGGCTACATTGCCAGTCATCTTGGATATCCTGTAAGGACCAATATACCGGGGACTAAACTTCCCCTTTTTACCAAATCTCATGACACCATTCATGGGTGACACCTTCAAGTACACCCAATCATCTACCTCAAACTCTAAGTCTATTCTCCTAACATCAGTGTAGGAGTTTTGACGACTCTGCGCTGTTTTCAACCTTTCTTGAATAGTCTTCACTTTCTCCATAGCTTTATGAACCAAGTATGGTCCTATAAACCCAACCCCACCAACCTCATACCATCTAATAGGAGATCTACATCTTCTCCCATAAAAAGCCTCATAAGGAGTCATTTGGATGCCACAATGATAACTGCTATTGTAAGCATACTCAATGTGAAGTATGTGATCATCCCAACTTCTCTTGAAATCAATCACACAATACCCTTAACATATCCTCTAAAGTTTGAATTGTACGCTCTGCTTGACCATGAGTCTGAGGATGAAAAACAGTACTCAAATTTACCTTGGAACCCAAACCTTTCTAGAAAGACTTCCAAAATTGTGCGGTGAATTTAGCACCTTTATCTGATATAATGGAGACCAGAACTCTATGAAGTTTGACTATCTCTTGAATAAATAACTTGGCATAATCCTCTGCTATAAATATAGTCTTTACCGGTAAGAAATGGGCTAATTTAGTCATTTAATCTACAATCACCTAAATCAAATCATGCTGCATGCAAGACNTGGTGAATTTAGCACCTTTATCTGATATAATGGAGACCGGAACTCTATGAAGTTTGACTATCTCTTGAATATATAACTTGGCATAATCCTCTGCTATAAATATAGTCTTTACCGGTAAGAAATGGGCTAATTTAGTCATTTAATCTACAATCACCTAAATCAAATCATGCTGCATGCAAGACTGATGAGTCCATGAGTTAGACTCATTTAGGGCTATATTTTAATAGATTTAGGGCCCTCAAATGCATGCTTTGTGCCAATAACTGATGTAAAATCCATAATTTTCAGGTATTTGGATTTATGAACGAAGTATGGACACTACTGTGCAAAAAGGAACAAACCAAGCTAAAGGAATGAAGAAATGAAGACCTAGTGATTGCCGATGTCACTCGGCGAATCGCCAAATTTCCATGATACCGCTTAAAGTTATAGAATGTTGGAGTTAAACTGGGGGCAATTTCGGCGAGCAACAATTCCATTCGACGTGTCGCCGATCCATTCGGCGAAGGACGACCACGTCGCCAAAAGTGTTGAAGAACATTCAAACAAGTGCTGATGGGCGGGATAGAAGGAAAAAGGGTGACTCACAAAATTATTCGGCGATCCCGATCTGAATCGTCTAAAGTTACAGTAGCCAGACCAAGAAGAAGTGAAAACTGAAGACGAGATGAAGAACAATTGGTGAGTCACCGATCTATTGCCGAAGCCCGACTTACCTTGCCGAGTGGTCTTAAGTTGTTTGAATTAACTTTGGCTAGAGAGAGAAAGGCATTTAGAAAAGTGAGATAGAAAATTGAGAGCAAAAAAACATTACGATAGTAGTTTTCAAGGAATTTTCGCAAGATTTTTCATTGAGATTTTGTAATAGAAAATATTTTAGTAATTTCAAATTTTTGAATATCAATTACTCAGTTGTGGAAAACAAGGTAGTTGTTGGTTTTCTTATTTTTGCTATGAGTGGCTAAAACCCTTCTCTTGGGGTTTTGACTATGAAGCCAATTATTGAGTTTTACTAAGTGCGTGTCGTTAAATTGGGAATAATGAGGTTAATTGAAGTGGGTCGGAATTGTTGTTGTGTTATGAGGTCATCTTGCATGGTTAGTGTGACAAGTTAATTGTTGTGTGCTTACTCAAGAGAGAGGTGCAGAGCTAAAGTAACAAACCTAGCATTCTTAGTAGTGGGTTGCCATGATTTAAGCTTGAGAGAGTGAAACATGGAATCTATCCTTTGTATCTAGCTCGAGAGAGTGGATTTAATGAGGACAAAGGGCTGGACATCTTCCGATTAGTGTTGAAGTTCGAGAGAATTCAACATAGAAAAGGTAATTGTTCGAGAGAAAGTTACTTTACATATGGTCCGACCTACCCACGACAAATTAGCCTATTGTGAGCATCAATATTTACCTACTAAAGAGAAATTCAACAATTGGTTGGTCAATTCCCCAACTTTTACTTACTATTTGATCGTTTCGTGTTGAAGTGTGAAATTGGAAGTGATAATCAAAATTTGGTATTTGAAACTAAAACCATATAAAGGTGTAACTCGTACTCAATTGAAGAGATTGTTGTCATACTTTCATTATTGAATTTGAAAGAATGACTACTCCCTGTGGGATTTGACCCCAACTCACTTAGTTGGGTTATATTACCGACTAATGATCGTTGGCACTTAGTATTGGATGAAGTGTCCTGATACGTGAGATCAAAATGGCGCCGCTGTGAGGGAGTAGAAATATTTAGAGTTCTTTGATAAAGAATTTGACACTTTTAAATTGGTTGGCTGTAGTGAGTTGGATTAGGCTATTTGGTGTAAGTGTGTTTGGACTACATCAAAGCAAGAATGAGTGAATAAGCTATGAATGAGAGTCAATCAGGTCATCGGGACATTATCGATGATCTCAATAGTGTTTACAACCCAGCTCAAACAGGTGAAATGGGTGCAATTCACATACCACAAGCTGATGGAAATGAAACATTTGAAGTCACTAGCACAACTCTTTAGCTCATTCAAATGAGGGGACTATATGGAGGGCTGGAGCACAAAGACCCGCATGAACATGTAAGAAATTTCACAGAGGTATCCAGGCCATTTTCGTTCAAGAATGTGTCACAAGAGTCAATTCGGCTTTGGTTGTTCCCGCTATCCCTAACGGGAGAAGCTAGCAAGTGGTTAACCGAGTTACCAAACAATTCCACCACATCATGGGATAAGCTGATTATAGCATTCAATACAAGGTTCTTTCCTCCATCAAGGATGATTAAACTTAGAGACGATATTCAAGGTTTCAAGCGATGGGAGGGAGAACCCATCCATGAAATGTGGGTGAGGTTTAAGAAACTATTACTTAAATATCCAACTCATGGGCTACCAGACGATTTGCTACTCTAATATTTTTACCGGAGTCTTGATTTGGTTAATAAAGGAGTGGCTGATCAATTGGTACGAGGGGGAATAATGTTACAATCATTTGAGGTGGCTTCGTTTCTTCTTGATAACATGACTAAAATAAATTAGGCATGGTACACCCAAGAGGATCAAGTCTCTCCTCTTTGTTTTAGACTGACACAAGAAGATGTTGACCTAAATGGAATTTCTACAAGAGCATATGAAGGGGACATGTGGAGTGTTTAGAGTTGAGGAAGGTTCTTCTTCCGGTTACTCAATGCCGAGGGAGAATCAAGGTTGGAACTCCAAGAGATATGAGGAGGCTTTCCACCCACACTATCTACAGCGAGGCGGAAATAAAGGTTGGAACTATCACAAAGGATAAGAGCAAAGGAGATACTATCAAGATTGGGCAGAGTAAAGTGACTATTGGGGAAGGGAAGATGACCATGACGAGAAGCACACTTAGTCGAGTGAGAGCTGATACGCTCAAATTACACCTCTTTTCAGAAGCATAAGTGATCGTTATCACGTAAAGAACTCAACTTGTAGGTTGGGGTCGATTCCACGAGGAATATTGTTTAGACTTAAGTTCAATAACGATTATATTCGTTTAGCCAATGTATTTTCGAGACAAATAAGTAAAGTGTGTGGGGGGGGGGGGGGTTTGTGTAGTAAATTTTGGAAATTATGAATGTAATTAATAAGCACGATTGAAAATTTTGTTGCTATCAAGTTGAGAAGGAAACTAGCGCGTACGTGTTCCTCATAAGCTCATAACTCTGTAATCCTAGTAATAGCAATCCCTTTCTAGTGTACTCCATGCAAAGCGATAAGTTATGTATCTCTAAATCGTTGGTCCGACATCTAGAGAATTTCACCCCGCTCCTTGGTCCGGCTACGTGTGTATAATTTACTAACCCTTACCATGACCTCATATTAGACGTCACATCGATGTATGGCTTAATTTTCACCCTCGCACCAATCGACATTAACTCTATTAGATAGTATCACACTAAATCTATGTTGATGATTCTTTTCTTATTAACTACCTCCTTGGTCCGGCAAGTAGCAACAAGGCGAGTTCTAATGTTGCGCATCATTAAAATGACTTCTAGACGAAACAATTATCAATGCATGCAAAACACTATTCTGGAATTACATAGTTACTATTCATACTTCGTTAATCGCTCATTGTTCCCACAACCCTAGTTGTGGATTTAACTACCCATATTAGGAAGAACACAATTCATATTTTTAGAAGAAGCAATCATGAACTTACGTAATGAGAATGATAAACCTAAAATTTCAACTTGAATTTCCAAACTAAAATCTTCAAAACAAGCTTAAGAAATTGAGAATTGCTAAAGTTGCAAGTTAATCTCCAAAGCAAAAAAAAACTAGAACAAAAATAATAATGTCTAACCCTTAAAAACGAGGTTTACATACCCTATATTTAGAAAATTAAGTCCTAACTAAAAAAGAAACAAAATAAGGAAATAAAGCTGCAGGACGTGTCTTCATTCTACGAGACTGACCAACGGTCCGTAAGTCGATCTACGGTCCGTAAGTCCCTTCTGTGGCTCAGGACTTAGGCAATTTTTCTTTCTTCAAAATCTGCAAAATCTCTGTCGCAATCGACGATTCAACAGTACAGACCGTAAGTTGATCTATGGTCCGTAACTCCACACTTAGATTTTTTAGCATCAGGTATTGGAACCAGTCTCTGAATGATTTGACGGAGCAATAGTACGGTCTGTAGATCAATCTAGATCTGTAAGTCACAACCGTGGTTCCACACTTGGTCAAGAATTCCCTGATCTTTAGCAATGCCTTTCCTACCCTTCTACGACTATCATCTACGAGGCGTAACTGGACCTACGGTTTGTAAGTTGTCTCCGTAGATGCCCTTTTCTGCAATTCTTTAAGTCGTGTCTTCAAGTTTCCGTGCCTGAACCTATTCCCTGCAAACATGAGAAAAACACATATAAACTAATACAAAATAGCCCTAGACACACACAACTCTCAAGTGAAATGCATAAAAAATATCGTAAGCTCACGGTATATCAACACCCTCAACTTAAAATTGTTGTTTGTCCTCAAGCGACGCACTAAGACTCTAAACGACACTTGTATAGAAGCAAGCAATTTAAGCACAAGCAATCACATGGCTCTCTATCCCAACTCTCTTTTCGGGTGCAAAATCTGTTCTCTTAGATTAAACAAGCTAATTTGTGCGGATCAAAATATGAAACATATCGATCAAACAACTCACCACATACACTGTTCTACTATCACCAAGGTACCAACTTTCCAACAATTTCACCAGTGCCCTTACTTCAAACGAAATCCCTTTTTTCACACAATAAATGTGTTTTTAAGTACAAGAATTCATTCAACACTCACGCTCAGAAGTAATTTCAATTACAAGTAGTTCTCAATACCATAGGCTTGCCCTTATTTTTACTGCTTAGACTCTCCAACTAGGTTCTAGGATCACTATAGGACTTTCTTGGCTTGTAACGTAGGCTCAGGGTCAGGTGTGGTACATTTGGGTACTTTTAGTGACTTTCTGCCCTTCTTGACATTACATTAGGCTTTTCTACCTCTTTTTGCCCTATTTCTGACATCCTACCTTTTTCTCCTCTTTCCCTTGATTCTTTTCCATCATTGATGTGACTTTCGACTTTGTAGCTCTTTTATATTTCACTTTTCTTCTTTTTCTTGCTTTTTTCTTCTTTTGTTTAGTTTTGCTCACTTTCTTTCCTACAAAGTCACATCATTTTTTTTCAACAACAAACTCTTTTCATACCCATCTTTCTTTAGATTTCCCCTTTCATAGCCACCCTCAACTTAAGAAATTTTCGTTAGTTGAGGTGCACAATACCCGATGTCGGATCAGGGCCAAGATTGAGGTCACTTTTTTCATTAGCCACCCTCAACTTAGGCTTTTGGCCTAAGTTGAGGTGCACATGTCCAAGGAGGGACCGGGGCCAAAACAATAGATTATGGGAAGGTGAGTTACGGGTTTAGAAAAAAATGGTCTCTTTTAGGCTCAAAGCATTTGGATCAAAGGGAACATTCATTTTCATTTGGTCGGATTCTTTTAGGCATTTAGTAGACTATTTAGAACAATGGCCTATGATCACTTCCTAGCCTCTAGAGTAGATTATCTTCGCAGGACTAACCGGGCAAGTTCTAGATTAGCACCACTTGTTTGAACAACCAACGATTCTCGCACACTCTTGGCACACAGTTCCATTATCAGATTACCTAGTTCAAGTTTTTAACTTAGGTCATGAAATCAAAGTTGTCATTATCATGTCATACTCAGAGCCAATACATTCAACTTATTCTAGTCTACAACTTTTAGCACACATTTCAATATCTTTGGACGGGTATCATTTTTTTCAACAAGCTCATGCCATCATGCTTATGCTATCATTCTTTATCATGCTTCTACACATACAATCCTAAACATGCCGGTTCAACAAAAATTAAGCAGTCTCTTGGGGAAAAGAACACAGGCAAGAAAACCCCAAGAGAGGATTATGAGTTGGGTTACTCAGACTTCACCCTATCACTCACAATCCATTTACCCCACCCCCAACAAAAATAGGTGCAATTGTCCCCAATGCACAAAAAAGTAGTAAAAATTAATGGATTTGGGTGAAGCAAACTTGTGGAGCTTAGCGACAAAGAATCATCAACAAATGGGTGGGTCTGATTTCCCAGATTCCGCTACAACAACAATGGGGTCACCCTTAATAGTGCCTGCATCTTTGGTCACAACACCTTCAGTAGTGCTATCTGTCGGTCTCACCGCACCACCAGTGGTGCTCACATCATCCGCCACACTAGGCATAACTTCAGAAACGGGCATATAACTCGATGCCCCAGCAACCATCTCACGGGCACTCTGCTACCTTAGTTGCTCATCTATTATGGAGGCTTTCTGTGCCTTCTTCTCCTGCCTACGCTGCCTTTTCCTCCTCCGTGAGCTCAGTTTTGTGACTAGATTGGTGCCTCTTAGCTCAGGCACATGCAGGCACGGGCTGCTCCTCCGCATCATCTCCACTGAATAGTGCACCCAGGATTATATCATCGCCTAATACAGAGGGTGCAGCCTGTGGCTCAACTGCTGGTGTGGCAAGGATGGCGTCAACATCGGCCCAGAGACTAGCTGGCTCGGTTCGATAAGAGAACATATCAGTAGTAGGAGCTGGCCTCTCTAGAACTCTCAACTCAAAGGTATCAAGCTGCTTATGAATTGCTTGGACTTTTTGTCCCGTTCTCGCCTCCATCCTCTTTTCTACTCTCTATTCGGACTCAACAATCAACTTATTCATCCAAGGCTTAATATGGTGCAGCAAGGTGGCCATCTGAGCCTCTAACTTCTGGACTCGGGCCAGTGGTACAACATTGGCTCCAGAAGGCAGAGTGGCTCTAGATGAGCTCAGGGCCTGGCTAGTGGCCTATGAGGAGGAAATCGAGGTATCATCATTATTGGCTGGAGGGGAAGGTTCATCACCCTGCATATGCTCCACCGCATCTACTAGATCAGCATTCTCTGGTACATCGATCCATCGTCCTCTGCGTGGTACTGCTACATTTGTCTTGTCCCGAATCAGCCCAACATCTAGAATTCCTTTTGCATGGACCAATTTGTCACAGTGCCAGATCGGCACACCAGCGTTGCTGCATAGCTGAAAGATCATACACGAGAATGGGTAAGTAGTGGTGGTCTTAAAAGCCCTCTCATGAATCTCCGCTAATATCATGTGGGCAAAGTTTATCTCTAGCCCTGCCACCAATGCTGCAACCATGACCGCTCTATGCCACGTCACCAAATTATCAGCCTTGGTTGGTGAGACTCTATTACGCACCAGTAACCAAAAGAACTTGGCCACCAAGTTTAGGGTGGCCTTTCGAATGCCCAGCCATGGTGTGGCAACCCACTCTATACGCTCTCCATCTGCAGTGATGTGCCTGGCGAGCCATAGTAACAAAGCCTCCCTCTGCTCGGCATTTCTGGTGAAGGCTCCACTCCGCAATGTATCCCATCTATAGTCAAAGTCGGTCGTGTTTAGCGCCTAAGTGTGATCAGGGCAAGGACCGTAGAGGAATCGGCAGATGGTCGCATGAGAGATATCCACCGAGAAAACTCGGACCATGGTTGGGTTGAGAGGGTCTTGGGTTGTGGGCTTAGACCGCTTATCAATCGACCCTCGGAGAGTGGAAGCATAGAACTCCTGTACAATCTCCTCGCTATACGTTTTGGGGTCTCGAGCCATCCACTCACACTTGTGAAGCTTAAACAGGTGGTGAATATCGGGCATGAAGTATAGATTCCCCGTGAGGACTCTGCGCTCCTCAGTAATAAGCCGGACCATCCTCTCTTTCTCATTTAACATTTTGGCATCTCGGTAGATCTGCCACTACCCCTCAACACACCATCTACTTGGTTCCCCTTCCACTGGATCGAGGTTGTTGTTTCGTGGAACGTGGACTTCTTTTGAACTAGAGGCCTCATCACACGATGTAGCTTGGTTGTGTGTACTTGAGACGGTGGCGGAGCCGGATGCAGATCTTGAGGTAGACCCTGCAACAAAATCGAAGTAGGAACCCTCTCCAGACCCGGAAGCAGACCCAGTCGGTGACGCGATTAGTGTGTCATCCTCATCAGACTGGGAGACAGTGACTACGTCGGTGACCACATTCTGAGGTGTGTTCTTGGTAGACCGGGGTGCAGTTGGGGATGTCCTCGTGGTTGGTGGGACATATGCGGGATCCTTCTCCGTGTCGATGTCCACATCAATCAGCCTTAGAGTTGGGGCAAAAGATTTGGACTTCCCCTTCTTGGTGTAAGTTACTTGCTTCTTAGGTGCCATGGTACCTGTGGAGGAGTAGTTAGTACCCAAAACAAACCTAAAAACCACTCGAAACAATTTTAGAACTAGAAACAAACAAGACAAAAAAATTGTTTTTTTTTGTAGTAAGTTACAGTGGCCACCTACGGTCCGTAGGTAGATTTACGGTCCGTAGAACCCCTCCGTAGCTCAGAGGTACCAAAAAGTTGGTCTCTTTTAGAAACTACAGACATGCAGAATGGTCCGTAGATTGATCTACGGACCGTAGTCCACATCTGTAGTTTCACACACTTGGTGAATTTTTCCAAGTGCCTCCATCTACAAACCTGATCTACGGTCCGTAACTTGACTTACGGTCCGTAGACGGGGTCTCATAGACGGGATCTCGTAGACGGGGTCTATGCTAGGTCTCAAATGTGTTTCAATTTTGAAACCCATTTTGAAGCCAATTGCAATATTATCCTAGTCTAATCATGAATTCCAACATAACTCATGCTAGTTTGTCATTCTATGGGTTCCAATTACGCAATTTTCCAATAACTTCAAGACAAGGCGTGGAACCATAAGTCAAAACTTACATATAGACTATTTATTTGCATTGATTTTATGTTATAGCTACACACAATCACTGACCATCGTCCCAAGGGTGTTAGTACTCCAAATTTAGCATGCATTTATAGACGATTAACTACCCAAGGTCAAGACCTAACTCCCGACTTTCTATAATGAATCTATGAACCGAAATTCAAAGTGAGGGGAAAGTCTATTACCTTACAAGTAATAAGGAGTGGTGTAATTGTGCGACGACACTATGATTCCAATATCACCAACAAAAGTTACCTACTTGCACAACACCTGGACACCGAAGTTTGAAAAATGAGGGTTTAGAAAAATTTGAGGGAAAAAGAAAAAAGAATTTGGAATATGTGGGATGAATTTAGTGTGGGTGATGATGTATTTATGGTGATAATGAGTGATTTGAGGGATTTGGGAGGTGGAGAAATGGTTAGGGGGGATTTAGACGAAATGAGAAATTATTTGAAAGTGGGGGTTTTAAATTAGAGGTCGTCCGGGTCGGTCAAGCTAGGGTTGGACCTACGAGACCACACTTACGGTCCATAGGTTGATATACGGTCCGTAGATGAGGACCGTAGATCACTTTCACACTGTAAAATTTCACACTCACCTGGGATCTAGGGACGCCATTTACAGTTCGTAGAATGAACTACGGACCGTCGATGGGGTCCGTAGACCTCTGCACCAGACCATTTTCTGCAGATTTTGCCTTGCGCACCTGCACATGTAGTAACCATTAGGCCATTCTTTTTACATTTTCTAGACACTTTTTAGACACGAACCCTATGCTATATCTAGCCAACACTAACCAAGCAATTAAAGCACCTATCTAATTGAGTACAAAAACGTAATTAACCAAAGAAAACTAGTAAATGGAAAACAAAAACCTATTGTTGGCTAGATTTTACATCTTGGGTTGCCTCCCAAGCAACGGTTGATTTAACGTCGCGGCACGACGCAGGCCTCTTGATTACTCAGAGTTCATCAAGATAGTAGGCCTCAACAACTTTTTGTACACTTTCTGCGTTTCCCAGATAGATCTCTATCCTTTGCTCGTTAACCGTGAACCTTGTTCCTTCACTATTCTCAAGCTTAACCGCTCCATAGGGGAGATCTTTTGTGAGCAAAAATGGCCCGGTCCATTTGGGCTTGAGTTTGCCCGGAAACAAGCGCAACCTAGAGTTGAATAGAAGCACAAGATCACCCACCACAAATTCTCGCTTTTCAATTCTTTGATCATGATACCTCTTCATCTTCTCTTTGTACAATGCTGAACTTTCATAAGCTTTTAGACGAAACTCATCAAGCATATTCAAGTCATTCATTCTCTGATTAGATGCCCCAATCCAAATTTAGCTTCTTCATCGCCCACATAGCCTTATGCTCTAGCTGTACAGGTAAATGGCAAGACTTCCCATATACAAGTTGGTAAGGAGACATACCTATGGGAGTCTTGTAGGCAGTGCGATAGGCCCATAGAGCATCATCAAGCTTCCTTGACCAATCCGTTTTATTAGCATTCACAATCTTTGCCAAAATTTGTTTGATCTCTCTCTTGGACACTTCAACTTGCCCACTAGTCTGCGGATGGTAAGGAGTGGCTACATTGTTGCGGACACCATATTTCTCAAGTAGTGCCTTGAACAACCTATTACAAAAGTGGGAGCCTCCACCACTGAAAATCGCCCTCGGTGTACCAAATCTGGAGAAGATATTCCTTTTCAAGAATGCGGTGACACTTTTACCTTCATTGTTGGGGAGCGCAACTGCTTCCACCTACTGCGATACATAATTAACCGCAACAAGAATATACTTCGTCCCATGTGAACTCACAAATGGACCCATAAAATCAATGCCCCATACATCAAACAACTTTATCACCAATATAGGATTCATAGCAAGCTCTTGCCTATTTGAAATCCCTCCTCTTTGGCAACAATCACAAGATTAGGCAAAATCGTGAGCATCTTGGTGGATGGTAGGCCAATAGAACCTATACTGCAAAATCTTATGCGTAGTCCGAATACCACTATGATGCCCACCAACATGCGATGAATGACACGCCTCAAGAGTACTCAACATCTCCACCTCGGGAACATAGCGACAAATAATCCCATCAGCACAACTACGATACAAGTAAGACTCATCCCAAAAGAATTTCTTCACATCATGCATAAACTTTTTCCTTTGGTGAAAAGACAAATCCGGGGGCACCAAATCGCTTGCCAAATAATTAGCAAAGTCTGCGAACCAAGGAATTAGATCATGAGAAGTAGCCAATACTTG
Organism: Solanum stenotomum; assembly: GCF_019186545.1. Taxonomy (NCBI): domain Eukaryota; kingdom Viridiplantae; phylum Streptophyta; class Magnoliopsida; order Solanales; family Solanaceae; genus Solanum; species Solanum stenotomum. The sequence goes on from NC_064292.1 coordinate 21,972,904, forward strand.
TTTATCTGGAAAAAGGATCATTAGTTTCATCTCTATCACCAAGCGTTAGCATAGCCTCTTTCTCTAATCTGGACAAGTGATCGGCAACTTGATTTTTGGTCCTCTTTCTATCTTTTACCACAAAATCAAACTCTTGCAGCAACAATACCCATCTAATCAACCTCGGTTTTGCATCCTTCTTCGCCATCAAATACCTCAATGCAGAATGGTCAGAATGCACTATGACCTTAACACCAAGCAAGTAGGATCAAAATTTTTCGAATGCGAAAGCCACCGCAAGAAGTTCTTGTTCAGTCACAGTATAATTCTTCTGGGCCACATTTAGAGCTTTGCTAGCATAGTAAATAGGATGAAGAATTTTCTCTCTCGTCTGTCCTAACACTACACCAAACGCCACTCCACTTGCATCGCACATTTCCTCAAACAGTTGTCCCCAATCTAGTGAAATAATGATAGGTGCAGTAACCAACTTTTCCTTCAACTCTCCAAATGCTCTCAGACAAGCATAATCAAAATCAAGCTTATACTCCTTTTCTAGCAGTTTACACAATGGATGTGCAATTTTAAATAAGTCCTTGATGAACCTCCTATAGAAACCTGCATGCCCAAGAAAATTTTTAACACCTTTTACAGAGATAGGTGGTGGAAACTTTTCTATTACCTCTACTTTTGTTGTATCAACCTCAGTGGCCTTCTCAGAAATTTGATGACCTAGCACTATACCCTCTTTCACCATAAAATGGCACTTCTCCCAATTGAGCACTAGATTGTAGTCTTCACACCTCTTAAGCACCTCGGCCAAATGATCCAGACAATGATCAAAAGAGTCACCCACTACCGAGAAATCATCTATGAACACTCAATAGTGTCCTCCACCATATCAGAGAATATTGACATCAAACAACACTGGAAGGTTGCTGGAGCATTGCACAACCCAAATGACATCCATTTGAAGGCGAATGTCCCATAAGGGAAAGTGAAGGTGATCTTCTCTTGGTCTTACGGAGCAATAGAAATCTGATTGTAGCCTGAATAACCATCAAGAAAACAATACCAACCTTTACTGGCCAGTCTATCCAGCATCTGATCCATGAATGACATAGGGAAAAAGTCTTTTTTCTGTCCAAGAATTTAACTTCCGGTAGTCCATGCGGACTCTCCATCCAGTCATGGGCTGCATCAAAACAAGCTCATTTTTCTCATTAGGAACCACAATAATCTCACCTTTCTTGGGCACTCATTGAACCGAAAACACCCAACTACTATCGGTAATAGGATAAATAACTCTGGCATCCAACCACTTGATGATCTCCTTTTTAACTACCTATTGCATAGGTGGATTTAATCTTCTTTGGTGCTCAATACTAGGCTTGTGATCTGGCATGAGTTGGATTTTATGAGAACATATACCAAGAGAGATCCCAATAATGTCCGCAATAGTCCACCCAATAGCTTGCTTGCATCTCTTTAATACAGAAACCAAACACTCTACTTGTCGCCCATTCAAATCTACCGCAATGATGACCGGTAAAGTATAATATTTTCCCAAGAATACGTACCTCAAATGTGATGGTAAAGCCTTAAGCTCCAGTTTTGGTACCTCCTCAACAGATGGTCTTGTGGGTGGGGACTCACGATTTTTCATGTCTAACTCCAGCTTCTTTGGTTTTGAATGATATTCGCACCTATCAAGTGCGGCGACCAATTCATCATACTCTTCAATACCATCACTCTCAAAGTTCATCATAACCGCTGATAGTGCCTCAACACCTAGTCTCTCTTCAATCTGCGCCTCTGGCACACTCTCAACTCTATAGGTTATCGTCGATACCGATTGGAGCTTACTACTTTGCTTTATAGACCTACAAATATTGAAAGTCGCCTCTTCATTATTCAGTTTGAATTTCATCTGTCCCCTTTCCATATCTACCAAAGCGTGCCCCACAACTAAAAATGGTCTCCCAAGAATGATGGGAATCTCAAAATTAACCTCGCAGTCAAGAATCACAAAATCTGTCGAAAAGATGAACGACTCCACTTTCACTAGTACATCATGGAGCACACCTATGGGCCTCTTCATAATTCTATTGGCCATGAGCAATTGAATCTCAGACGGTTTTAGATCTCCCAAACCTAACTTTTTTGTAAATCGACAATGGCATTAGATTAATGCTAGCCCCAAGATCACACAATGCCTTAGCAAAATGCGACAACCCGATGGTACATGGAATAGTAAAGGCACCAGGATCCTCCTTCTTCTGCACAAGGGACCTAGTAGCAATGGCGCTACAATGTTGCAATCTATCATCATCCTCGAAGCTCAGGACCCTTTTCTTGGTCACCATATCCTTCATAAATTTTACATACCTAGGCATTTGCTCCAAAGCCTCGATTAACGGAACATTGATGGAAAACTGCTTCAACATGCTAATAAACCTACGGTATTTGCTTTCTTAAGTCTTTTTTACTATCCTTTGTGGGAAAGGAGGTGGAGGTCTGGGTATGGGGACAACTTTCTGAGTTACCTCATCTTCCTTCTCTATTGCATTCTAGACTCTCCAGTCACCTCAACTACATCATCATCTTTACTAGCATAAGTTTCTACCCTAGACGGCATAGGTAGATCAATGGTCTACTTACCTCCTCGAGTCATGACTGCCATGCAATGTCCATCATTTTTTGGATTTTGGATAGTATTACTAGGAAGAGTGTCAGGTTGACGTGGGTTTACTGTAGTCGACAATTGAGTCATCTGTAGCTCAAGATGCTTGATCGACACTACATGGGCGTTAACTTTTTGACCAATACCAAGAAATTCATTTCGCATCTCCTCCACATTCTCATCAGTCGTGTCAAACCTCCTCATCATTTTCTGCATCATATCCTGAATACATGACATATTACCTCTAGCTTCCCTAGGAGCTGAATCTTAATTTTGAGGAGGAACATAAGGTCCAGCCTGATCATTTCTATTGCCATAGTTGTTCCGGTTGTAATTGTTGTCGCGATTGTAGTTCCCATCCCAGACATATTGACCCTCGCAGTTGTAATTGCCATAGTTCCAACTTTTGTTTCCTTGACCTTGGCGCCAATTATCTATGTTGGAACCTTGGGCATTTGGTCGGAAACCCCGCTTCTGCTCATTCACCGCATAAGCATCCTCTTCAAAATAATAGTCCTCTACCGGTGGTGGAGTCTAGTCAAATAGTTCACATCATTTACCTTCTCCGCTTCTCCACTCACATGCTTTCACACCAACCCTAGTTTAGTCCTCATCTGTGCCATCTCCTCGCAAATCTCATTTGCGGGCTGGTTATTTGTAGCTTGAACGACAAATATGCTCCTCCCAGTGTTAGACTTTCTAGTGCTCCAAGCTTTATTATTTCGAGATATCTTCTCCATTTTCTCTGTAATTTGTGCAAAAGTGCATTCACCGTACGAACCTCCCGCAATAGTATCGAGCACTGACTTACCATTATCATCATGTCCTCGGTAGAAGTACTCCTTCAGCGACTCATCATCAATACGGTGAATCGGGACACCCCTCATGAAGGCAGTGAACCTATCCCAAGAACTACTCACAGATTCTCTAGGTAATGCTACAAAGTTGTTGAGTTTATCCTTTTTGTTCAACTTCTTGGACACTGGAAAGAATCTTGCTAAAAACGCCTCTGTCAACTGCTCCCATGTATAGATTGAGTTGTAAGGGAGTTCATTGAACCACACAACAACATCTCCGATCAATGATAGGGGGAACAGACGCAACCCAATGACGCTCATATCCCAATACGGTCGACCTATACAGCTTTTGCAGACACAATTAAGTTTGTCTATGTAAGCATGTGGATCATCCGCTGGCAACCCTACAAACAAGCCCCTCGATGTAAGTATCTGCATCAAGCTACTGGTCACCGCAAATGTATGCTCCTGAGGTAGAGGTGGTGGGACAAGAGGTCCATCAGAATCATCAATATTAAGGTTGACCCTGAAATTTTCATGCAGAAGTGGTCATTGTGGTTCCTGTGCCCTCAATGCATCTCCCAATCTATTCTCTATTGGAGCCTGATTATTCACATCATTTACCCTCGGAGGTTGCAGTCCAACACCATCACCTAACTCTCCCCCGATAGGGTTAACTAAAACTCCTTGATTATTCATTCTCCGCAAAGTTCTATTCAGTTTGGGATCGTAGGGAGTTAGTGGTTCACCTTGGCTCCGTGTACTTGGCATACACTAGAGTAAGACCCTCAGAGAGACAAAAACAAAAGAAAAAGTAAAATTAGGAAATATTTGACTAAAGTTCAATAATACAGTTAAACATAATCTAAAAGCTTTATTCCCTGGCAGCGGCGCCAAAATTTGATACGCTCAAATTACACCTCTTTTAAGAAGCATAAGCGATCATTATCACGTAAAGAGCCCAACTTGTAGGTTGGGGTTGATCCCACAAGGAATATGGTTTAGACTTACGTTCAATAACAATTATATTCGTTTAGCTAATGTATTTCCAAGACAAATAAGTAAAAATGGGGGGGGGGGGGATGTAGAAAATTTTGGAAATTATGAATGTAATTAGTAAGCACGATTCAAACTTTTGTTCTTATCAAGTTGAGAAGGAAACTAGGGCGTACGTGTTCCCCATAAGCTCATAACTCCGTAATCCTAGTAATAGCAATCCCTTCCTAGTGTATTACATGCAAAGCGATAAGTTAGGTATCTCTAAATCCTTGGTCCGGCATCTAGAGAATTTCACCCCGCGCCTTGGTCTGGCTACGTGTGTATAATTTACTAACCCTTACCATTACATCATATTAGACGTCACATCGATGTATGGCTTAGTTTTCACCCTCGCACCAATCAACATTAATTCTTTTAGATAGTATCATACTAAATCTATGTCGATAATTCATTTCTTATTAACTACCTCTTTGGTCCGGAAAGTAGCAACAAGGTGAGTTCTAATGTTGCGCACCGTTAAAATGACTTCTAGACAAAAGAATTATTAATGCATGCAAAACACTATTCGGTAATTACTTAGTTACTATTCGTATTTCGTTAATCGCTCATGGTTCCCACNTTGGTCCGGAAAGTAACAACAAGGTGAGTTCTAATGTTGCGCACCATTAAAATGACTTCTAGACAAAAGAATTATTAATGCATGCAAAACACTATTCGGTAATTACTTAGTTACTATTCGTATTTCGTTAATCGCTCATGGTTCCCACAACCCTAGTTGTGGATTTAGCTACCCATATTAGGAAGAACACAATTCATATTTTTAGAAGAAGAAATCATGAACATACGTAATGAGAATGATAAACCCAGAATTTCAACTTGAATTTCCAAACCAAAATCTTCAAAACAAGCTTATGAAATTGAGAATTGCTACAGTTACAAGTTAATCTCCAAAGAAAAAAAAACTAGAACAAAAATAATAATGTCTAACCCCTAAAAATGAGGTTTACATACCTTATATATAGAAAAATGAATCCTAACTAAAAAGGAAACGAAATAAGGACATAAAGCTGCAGGACGCGTCTTCATTCTACGTGACTGACCTACAATCCATAGGTCCCTTTCGTGGCTCAGGACTTAGGAAATTTTTCTTTCTTCAAAATCTCAAAAATCTCTATCACAATCGATGATTCAACAGTACGGACTGTAAGTCGATCTATAGTCTGTAAGTCTTCTCCATAACTTCACACTTAGATTTTTCAACATCAGCCACTGGAACCAATCTCTAAATGATTTGACGGAGCAACAGTATGGTCCGTAAGTCACAACCGTGGTTCCACACTTGGTCAAGAATTCCCTGATCTTCAACAATGCCTCTCCTACCCTTCTACGACTATCATCTACGGGGCGTAACTGGACCTACGGTCTGTAAGTTGCTTCTGTAGATGGCCTTTTCTGCACTTTTTTTAGTTGTGTCTTCAAGTTTCCGAGCCTGAACCTATTCCCTGCAAACATGAGAAAAACACATATAAACTAATACAAAATGTCCTTAGACACACACAACTCTCAAGTGAAATGTATCAAAAATATCGTAAACTCACGGTACATCAAGAGCCCAAAATCAAAAGGGAGTGCAAGTAGTCCTCGGGTGAATGATTTGTTGTCACACATACTTGATAAAGTTGAAGGTTCAGATTATTTGTTGAAAGGGATGAAAGATGACTTTTCATCAATAAACAGTAAAGTGAATTCTCATGCCGATGCCATTAAGATACTTGAAGGTTAGTTGATTTTATTATCAGCACAATTAAAACCAAAGATGATAATGGACGATGACGATATAGGGCTAATGGTGGTTACTTGTAGTGGAAATTAGAATGGGTGATGTAACGGGCAATGAAGAAGCTCAAACGCATGAAAAAGATAAAGGCTCAGAGAAAGAAGAGACACCTATTCATCAAAGGATTTCCACAGCACATAACGAAAGGGAGCAACATCGTCCAATGCCAAAAGTTATGCAACCTTTACCCAAAATACCTCCCCCATTTCCCTAATGTCTAAAGAAGAAGAATGAGGATGAGAAGTTCAAGAAGTTCTTATCAGTGTTCAAGACATTATCAATTAATCTCCTTCTTGTGGAAGCATTGCTGGAAATGCCGAGATATGCCAAGTTCATGAAAGAATTAGTCACAAAGAAAAGGAGCTTGGATTTTGAGACAATTAAAGTTTCCCATAGTTGTAATGCAATTATGACTAAGGAGATGATAAAAAAGAGAGAAGATGTCGGGGCATTCACCATTCCTTGCATCATTGGCATCCTTAAGTTCGTTAAAGCTTTATGCGATTTGGGAGAAAGCATCAACTTAATGCCCTATGCGATCTACAAATAACTTGGATTGGATGAACCAAAAGCAACCACAATGAGACTCTTAATGGCAGATCATTCAATCAAACATCCCATGGGGATACTTTATGACATCTTAGTGAAGGTTGATCGGTTCATTTTTCCTGCTGATTTTGTCATTCTCGATTGTGAAATAGATGCTGAAATTCCCACTATCTTGGGAAGAACATTCTTAGCAACCGATAGGGCATTGGTGGATGTTGAAAGTAGAGAATTAAAGATTCGGGTGAACGAATATAAAGTAACCTTCAATGTTTATAAGTCAATGAAACACCCAAGTGATATTCATGTGGTATCCACTGTTGATGTTGTTAATGAAGTCGTGGCGAGCGTGAGCCATTTGTTGTGCATGGGCGAAATTCAAGGCTATGAAGAGGTAATAGATGCTCTTTTAGGCTTGGTAGGGTATTCAAAGACTCCATTGAAATTGGACATTGAATTGAAAAATAGAGAGAGTCCTCCCGCTAAGTCATCAATAGAAGAACCACTAAATCTGGAATTAAAAGCACTTCCCCCCATCTTTGATATGCTTTCTTGGGGGCAAATAACACTTAACCGGTGATCATTGCGGCTGACTTGCTTGAATGGCAAGTGAAATTGCTTCTTGAGGTGTTACAAAAGCATATCAAAGCTATAGGTTGGACCATAGCTAACATAGTGGGCATTACTCCTGGTATCTGTACTCATAAAATTTAGCTTGATAGTGAGTGTAAACCGAGTGTTGAACATCAACGAATATTGAATCCACCAGTGCAAGAAGTAGTGAAAAAAGAGATAATAAAGTGGTTAGATGCAGGTGTGATCTACCCTATCGCGGATAGCAAATGGGTAAGCCCGGTGCAATATGTACATAAAAAGGGTATCACAGTGGTCCCGAATGAAAAGGGGGAACTTGTTTCTATGAGGCCAGTAACCGGATAGAGGGTATGTATGGATTACCAAAAGTTAAACTCGTGGACTGAAAAAGATCACTTCCCCATGCCTTTCATGGATCAAATGCTTGATCGACTGTCAGAGAGAGGTTGGTATTGCTTTTTGGATGGGTATTCCGATTACAACCAAATCTCCATTGCTCCGGAAGACCAAGAGAAAACCACCTTTACATGTCCCTATGGGACTTTTGCCTTTAAAAGGATGCCATACAGATTGTGGAATGCTCTGACAACATTTCAACATTGCATACTATCTATTTTTGCTGACATGGTGGAAGATTGAATGGAGGTATTTATGGATGACTTCTCGGTTGTGGGTGATACTCTTGAGGCATGTTTAGAACACTTAGGACAAGTTCTCCAAAGATCTGTGGAGACAAACTTGGTCCTCAATTGGGAAAAATGTCACTTCATGGTTAAAGAAGCTATAGTACTTGATCACAAAGTGTCGCAAAGGGGGCTCATGGTTGATAAAGTGAAAATTGAAGAGATTGAGAAAATACCACCACCAATTTCGGTGAAAGGGGTTCGTAGTTTCTTAGGTCATGCCGGTTTCTACCGGAGGTTCATCAAAGACTTCTCAAAGATTGCACATCATTTATACAAATTCTTAGAGAAAGAGGTGAAATTCTAATTTGATGATGCTTGTATAGTGGCTTTCAGGCGCTTAAAGGAGAAATTAGTATCCACCTCAGTCATCATTAGCCCTGATTGGTCGAAATCTTTCGAAGTAATGTGTGATGCAAGTGGAACGGTATTGGGTGTCTGCTGGGGCAAAAAATGCAACAAACTATTTCACCCAATTTACTACGCGAGCAAGACTCTAAACAGTACTCAACGTAACTATACTATTACTGAACAAGAGTTTCTTGCGGTAGTCTATGCATTTGAGAAATTTCGGGCATACTTGTTAGGCACTAATGTAATTGTTCACACCGATCATGTTGTACTCCGTTACCTAATGGGAAAGAAGGATGCCAAACCAGGGTTGATAAGGTGGGTGCTACTATTGCAAGAATTTGACTTTGAGGTCAAAGATAGAAGAGGTTGCAAAAATCAGGTGGCTGCCAATTATAAAGATTAGAGGGAAAGAAGAATGATGAGCTTGAGGTTGAGATAGACGATTCTTTCCCTGATGAACAAGTGTTTGCAATAACTCTTAAACAACCTCCTTGGTATGCAGATTTCACCAATTACGTAGTGTACGGATTAATATCGGACGAACTGAACTTCTACCAACAAAAGAGGTTCATGTTCGACGTTAAAAAGTAATTTTGGGATGAACCATAGTTGTTTTAAGAGTGTGCAGACCATATCATTAGAAGGTGTGTTCCGGAAGAAGAACCGATAGAAATTCTCCATGCTTGTCATGCTTCACCGGTTGGGGGCCATCATAGTGGTGTGTGTACAGCCGCTAAAGTTCTCCAAAGTGGCTATTACTGGCCATTCCTCTACAAGGATGCACATGAATTTTTGAAGAAATGCACTCAATGTAAGAAGCAAGGTAGAGTGTCTAAAAGACACGAGTTACCCCTTACTCCCATTTTAGAAGTTGAGCTATTTGATGTTTTGGGAATAGATTTCATGGGCCCATTTATGAGTTCATTTGGTAATAAGTATATCTTGGTGGCAGTAGATTATGTTTCTAAATGGGTGGAAGCTGTTGCACTCCCAAACAATAACGGGAAAAGTGTGGTTCAATTTCTAAAACGCTACATCTTTGCTAGATTCGATATTCCTCGAGCTATCATTAGTGATGGTGGATCCCACTTTTGCAATAAATGGTTCTCATCTGCATTGAGTATGTATGGGGTGAAACACAAGGTAGCAACTCCATGTCATCCCCAAACAAGCGGTCAAGTTGAAGTGTTAAACCGGGAGATCAAGAGCATCTTGGCCAAAACAGTGAATGCTAATAGGACTGATTGGTCTCGAAAGCTTGATGACACATTATGGGCGTATCACACTGCATACAAAACTCCCATTGGTATGTCTCCATATCAACTAGTTTTTGGAAAGTCTTGTCATCTACCAGTCGAATTGGAACACAAAGCAATGTGGGCATTGAAAGCTCTGAATTTGGACTGGACAAAAACCTCAAAAAAAAGAGTAGGGCAATTAAACGAGTTGGACAAATTCAGGTTCAAAGCTTACAAAAGTTTAACTCTCTACAAGGAAAAGATGAAGAAGTGGCATGATGCTAAAATACTTAAGAGAGAGTTTAAGGTGGGAGATTGGGTGTTACTATACAACTCCCGACTTAGACTTTTTCCTGGAAAGCTCAAGTCCAAATGGCCAGGACCATTTAGAGTGACACGAGTATTCACAAATGGTGCAATAGAAGTTGAGGGTCAAGAAGGACTTGCATTTAAGGTGAATGGGCAACGCTTGAAATTATACTTTGGAGAATGCCAGGAGATTTCTTTGATTGAGGTGGTGTACCTGGAAGATGCCTAAGAGCATTTCCACGTCGTGCCATGACGTTAAATAAGGCTCTTCTTGGGAGGCAACATAAGTGTTAGTGTTTTTAATAATGTGTGTTGATTTTACATAAGATGGATCATATGTGAGACAAAAGTGCTATTGGCGAGTCTCCGAACCCGTTTGGCGAGCACGACTTGGTCCGCCTTATAGATCTAAAAAATGGGGTTGAGACTCTGGAACATTTGACGAGATACCTTTACCATTCAGCGTGTCGCTGGTGTGCTTAGGTGACCATACTTTCCTCGCCCTTTTATTTCAACACTGACAACATTCCTCAAGGATAGTCTGACGATGTTCTGAGTCTATTCTACTAGTCCCCGATCTGTTCAACAACCTCCTACATCTTCGTCGATCTTCACTTCTCTGAGAGTGCAGCCCACTTGAATTAAGGGTGATCTGAAGATCATTGGGCACATTGCTGAAGCATTCGACGACTGGTTCACTTTCTCGCCAACTGGGCGTTTAGTGAAGATTCCCCGTTACCTTGTTCTACTTGTTTACACACTAGAATGTTATCATTTCTTGTTAGTTTTTCTTTATTATTCTTATTTTGTATTATTTGTGGTAATGCCCGTTCTCTAACCACATTGAGGACAATGTTGAATGCTTTTGTTGGAGGGGTGGCAATTGGTCAGTGAACCCCCTCCTCTTTGTGCCACCTCTCTTGTTTGTCTTTGAATGTGGCTATTTTCTTGCAAATTTGAGTATTGATCGTGATAAATATCGATGACTTGAATAGTGCTCATGATCGAACAAAAATGAATGTGCGGCTACGATGAGGCCAAATGAAGTTGCATAGACAATATGTGAACTTTTTCCATCTCGTTGTTACTAGCCAAGGATCAAATTGAGTCTCTTGTGATGAACATTGCACACTAGCAAAAGTGTGGAGTCTTGTTTGACATTGGTGTCAATTCCTTATGTGTGATGAGCTTACCATGAACCATGTGTGATGACACCTAAAATTTGCCTCGTTGGTCCGGTTGACTAAGTGATGTAATCTCTTGATATGATCTTAGGCAATTTTGAAGAATGTGAAATAATTTGACATTATACATATTTTGTGGCATACCTTGTGTGTGTGTGAACTCTATTTGAACACCCTTTGAGCCTTAACCTTTTCTTGGAAATGACTTGATGATATCGTGACCTTTCTTGATCCATTACCCATAATCCTCATGATTTGTGGTTTGTGTGAATAGCCAACAAGCCTAAGTTGGGGGTGTGGTGAAAAGATAAGGTAAATCAAGAAGTGCAAGAAAATCCCCTTTGACCCATGGTTTGAGAAAAATGGAACCCTTCCATATTACAAAAAAAAGAGAACAAGAAGAAAAGAATGAAAAAGAAAAAGAACAAAAAGTTTGGAATAAAGTTGTGAAAATGCAAAGAAAATGGGGTATCCAACAGTCCATGAAAGATGAATAATAGGGTGACTTGTGAGCATGAATGAGAATGATGAAGAAAAGGAAAGCAAGTGTTGTTCGCACCACATTTCTTGAGGATTGCAACCATTGAGTTTAAATGACCATACCTTTGCACTGAGCTCCGTTACAAGCCTTGAAAATACCTTTTTGATCTTGAGTGAGCTGAAACAATTGTTGATTAGAAAATAAGGGCAAAACTATAGGTGAAGTCATGCATTGTGTTCGTCTTTGTGAGTGTGAGCATTGCATTTGATTCTGGAGCTCTAAATTGTGAACCATTGTGTGTGAATATGGAATCATTCTTTGTGTGAGGGCATTTGAGTACCTTTGTTGAGCTTGAACTTGCATATGAATCAAGTATAGTGAACTTAAGAATCTTTGATAGTGGTGAGTCACAACTTGAATCTTTGAGTGGACAATTGATCCTTGCATGAGTAAGTTGAGCCTTTTTGTGTGCATTCATGAATGAGTCTTGTGTAGCACTGTTTGAGACATCCTTTTTGAAGTGTTGAACTTGAATTTTACTTGAGGACAAGAAAAATTTTAAGTTAGGAGTGTTGATGAGTGCAAGAGTTGGACTCAGTTAGGGGTTTATTTTAATTGATTTAGTGCCCTCAAATGCATGTTTTATGCCAATAACTGATGTAAAATCCCTGATTTTAATATATTTGAATTTATGAACGAAGCATGGACACTAATGTGCAAAAAGGAACAAAGCAAGCTAAAGGAATGAAGAAATGAAGACCTGGTGAACACCAATGTCACTCGGCGAATCGCCAAATTGCCATAATACCGCCTAAAGTTACAGAAGGTGGAGCTAACTAGGGGTAATTTCGGCGAGCAGCAGTTCCATTTGGCGAAGGACGACCAGGTCACCAAAAGTGCTGAAGAAGATTCAAACAAGTGCTGATGGGCGAGATAAAAGGAAAAAGGGTGACTCGCGAAATTATTCGGTGATCCCAATCTGGATCGCCTAAAGTTACCGTAGCCGGACCAAGAAGAAGGGAAAACTGAAGGCGAGATGAAGAACAATCGGTGGTCGCCTATCTATCGACGAAGCCCGACTTACCTCGCCGAGTGGTCTTAAAGAGTTACACATCAGACTTGTTTAAATTAATTTTGCCTAGAGAGAGAAAGGCATTCAAAAAAGTGAGAGATACAAAATTGAGAGAAAAACACATTACCATAGTAGTTTTCAAGGGATTTTAGCAAGATTTTTTATTGAGATTTTGTAATAGAGAAGATTTTTGTAATTTCAAACTTTTGAATTTCAATTATGTAGCTGTGGAAAACATGGTAGATGTTGATTTTCTTATTTTTGCTATGAGTGGCTAAAACCCTTCTCCTGGGGTTTTGACTATGAAGCCAATTGTTGAGTTTTACTAAGTGGGTGTCGTTGAATTGCAAATAATGGGGTTAATTTGAAGTGGGTCTGAGTTGCTGTTGTGTTTTGAGGTCGTCTTACATTGTTACTGTGACAAGTTCAATGTTGTGTGCTTGCTCGAGAGAGAGCTGCAGTGCTAAAGTAGCAAACTTAGCATTCTTTGTAGTGGGTTACAATGATTTCAGCTTGAGAGAGTGAAACATGAATATATTCTTTGTATCCAACTCGAGAGAGTGGATTTGATGAGGACAAAGGGTTGGGCATCTTCTGATTAGTGTTGAAGTTCAAGAGAATTTGACATAGAAAATGTAATTGTTCGAGAGAAAGTTACTTTACATATGGTCCGACCTACCCACGACAAATTAGCCTATTGTGAGCATTAATATTCACCTACTAAAGTGAAATTCGACAATTGGTTTGTCAATATCCCAAGTTTTACTTTACTATTTGATCGTTTCGTGTTGAAGTGTGAAAGCAGAAGTGATAATCGAAATTTGGTATTTGAAACTAAAACCAAAAAAAGGTGTAACTCGTACTCAATTGAAGAGATTGTTGTCATACTTTCATCAATGAATTTGAAAGAAAGACTACTCCTTGTGGGATTCGACCCCAACTCACTTAGTTGGGTTATATTATTGACTAACGATCGTTGACACTTAGTATTGGATGAAGTGTACTGATACATGAAATCAAAGATTGCGGTAAACTAGTGATAAAATCCATATTTACCATTTCCCGCTTCCATTTTGGAAGATCTATATTCTAAGCCATACCACCGGGCCTTTAGTGCTCTACCTTGACTTGTTTGCAATTCGGGCACTTAGCAACGAACTCTGCAATACCCTTCTTCATACTACTCCAACAATAGACTTCTCTAAAGTCACGATACATCTTTGTGGAACCCGGATGGATAGAATATATAGAGCTATGAGCTTTCTCCATGATCCTATGTTAGAGTTCATCCACCTTTGGTACACACAATCTACCTTGGTAGCTCAATACACCATCTCCCCTGTGTTCAAAAGCCATCACTTTTTGCTTGTGAAAGTTTGCCTTCAGTTCAAGATAAATAGGATCTTGATCTTGTTTCTCCTTCACTTCAGACACTAGTGATGATTCAACCCCATTCATCATCACCACTCCTCCTTCATTGGAATCCCTTAACCGGACTCCCAATCATGCAAGTCTGTGCACATCTTTGGCTAACTCTTTCTTGTCTTCCTCAACATGGGCGGTACTACCCATAGAGAATACTTATGTCATAATCCTTGTGTAACTCCAACCACCTCCTATGTCTGAGATTAAGCTCTTTCTGACGGAACACATACTAAAGACTCTTGTGATTGGTGAACACATCTGCATGAACACCATAAAGATAGTGACGCCATATTTTCAAGATGAATACTAAAGCAGCCAACTCAAGAGGTATAACATATAACCTTGCCATTTTGCATTAACGCACAGCCCAATCCAACTCTAGACGCATCACAATATACAACAAAGCCTTGCGTACCCTCAGGTAAGGTCAACACTAGGGTAGTAGTCAACCTAGTTTTCAATTCCTGAAAGCTTTTCTCTCAAGCTTCATACCATTGAAGCTTTGTTGTCTTCTGAGTCAACTTAGTCAACGGGGATGAAATAGACCAGAAAACCTCGACAAACCTTCTATAATAACCAGCCAATCCCAAGAAATTCATAATATCAGTTGGAGATGTGCGTGTCGACCAGTTTTACACTGCCTCAATCTTCTAAGTGTCAACTCGAATCCCATCACCTAAAACAATGTGGCCTAAGAATGCACCGACTTAAGCCAAAACTCACACTTTGAGAATTTAGCATACAACTCTATTTCCTTGAAAGTTTGAAGAACTACCCTAAGATGACTAGCATGATCTTCCTCATTCTTCAAATAGATTAGAAAGTCATCAATGAATACGATAACAAACATGTCAAGATATGGCTTAAACACTCTATTCATAAGGTCCATAAATGCCGCAGGCGCATTAGTCAGACCAAAAGACATGACTAGAAACTTATAATGACCATAATAGGTCCTGAATGATGTCTTAGGAACGTCATTTTATCTTACTCTCAATTGATGATAGCCAGATCTCAGGTCTATCTTAGAAAAAACAAGTGGCACCCTAAAGCTGATCGAAAAAAATCATCAATTCTCTAAAGAGGATACTTATTCTTGATAGTAACCTTGTTCAACTAACAGTAATCTATACGCATACTAGTAGAATGTAATGACCCGATATGTCATTTTTGGAAATTTTAAATATTCATTTATCTAGAGTGAATTAATTGATGGTTAATTATTAAATAACTAATTTTAGTTAATGCTTAATGGGTTAAGTTATAATTAGTTTAATACCACTTGACCCATATAGGAAAATAAATCATTAGGGTTCAGAATTATTGGGTCATAATTTAGGAAAAGAAAAAGAGAAGGCAAGAACTCACTTGTGCAACGAAAACGAAAGAAAAGTTCGTGGAGTTGCAACTTGGAAACAAGGAGTATTGAGGTATATAATAAATACATATATGTGAAGCTAATTTTTCCTTTCATGTACAGATATATGCATATATTATTTACATATATTTATGGACTAGAGGGTACTAGTTAAATTATTATGGTTGGCGGATGAAACAGTACTAAGATTCATTGTAGTTCCATTCACAGAGACAACAAAGAAATTCACACTAGGATTCAATGAAAATCGACTCAAAATATTTTGAACATTGAATTCATCTGTAGATTTTTCATGATCCATAACAAGATCCTTAATAATCTCGGGCTACAAGGAAAACTCAGGAAGATACATGTCATCAAATGTTTCAAATTCAATTCCATGTTTACTAAAGCTATGATCCATATAAGTCGCAGTAATGTACCTCTTTGACATATCTCTTTGGAAACATTCATCGAACAGTTGGACTTTGCTGCGTTCAGGGCCTAGTGATTCGTCATCAAACGTTTTGATTGGAGTCTCGGGTTGAACCTCTGCGACTACCTTGTGGCAGCAGCTATGTAAAATTTTTTTTAACACCTTAGGTGACTCAATATCTTCCAAATCAGTTATGAAGCTAAAGGTTGAAGAAGTTTCCTCTACTTCTTTGATGAAAACTCCAGTACACATTTCATCGAACATATGGTTCACATGGCTTGGGTGTTCAATGATAAAAGTGTCAATTATAGCTTCGGATGGCTCTCAATATTTTCTGTCCAAAGGAGAAGCAATATTTCCACTAAAGACTTTAGCAGCACCAATCCCTGCATCTTTTACAATAACCCGTTAAGACGTAAATGAACATTTGTCCTCAATCTTCTGTAGAAAAGCTAGAATACTGGTAATATGAGCATCTACCATAGGACTCCTTGTATAGGTTTGTTTCTAAAAACGCAGGGATACCTTCTCTTTAAAATGATTCCAATTATAAAAAAATAGTTTTTTGTGAACATCCAACGGAACCACTCGAGGGTCTCACCATCAAGATATAAGGAAGGAAGAGGCAACCAATGTTCCGCTGAGAAGCCCAGGAAAGTGAAGTATCGCTCTACCCTATAAATCCAATCCTCTGGATCACCATCGCCACAAAATCGATCTAATACCACAACTACCATTAAAGTATGAAAATGAAAGCACCAATGTAATAAATACAATAACTACACCAACGCAATTCAGACTCAAACAGTCGATAGATATATTTCACTAACTCGTAATTGGAATTACAAAGAAGTTTAAGAACTAAAAGTAAAATTGAAGAACATAGATAGAAGAGAAAGGAGATGGAAGCTTAGATTAAGAATGGAGATGGGAGGAATCAGACTCTTTTCTTAACAATTTGCATAATCCCTAAATCGCATAGCGCTACCCTTTTTGATGGAGTTATTTTTATGCCCACAACTCAACCCAGATTCGAAATTAACCTAGCCTTATTGCTTGTTCTTAGCCCAATTGCTCTTGTCTACCCAATAACTACTTGTATGATGTTGGTATCCACATTGGGCTGAACTTGGTTCATAACATAGCGTTCATCATATAGTGGACAATAATTAAATGGATAATTCACCTACAAGTTCTTACTTATTTTCAATTTAAAATAAAATAAAATATAATGAATGATATTGCATTGCATCTCAAGTAGTAAAATAACTATTAAGGGACTCAAGTAATCACGAATATATTCCGTTTAAAATGTATTGCTAATCAAGTGATCATGCAAACTACACAATTTAAGACACAATTTATATAAGTTCTATAAAAACTATACAATTTAAGAATTCATTGAATAATTAAATATAGATAAATGAATTAATAATATGTGTAAGCGAATCCCAAAGAACACAAATAAAAAATCTATATAAAAAATTACTTTCATTTTCCCAAGGAGATTTTGGGTTATAAAATTTGTATCATCATTTTATAATGAATATATTCTATCAAATATGTAGTGCTAATCAAGTAATCATTCAAACTACAAAACTTCAAATGACATTCGAATACACAGTGAAGCAAATGGCATCAACTCAATTGTACCTCATTCGCGTCAAATTCACAGCCAGTTCACGAAAGTCACACGTCGTGTTTCATCTTCCCCAACATCTCAATAGTACAATTCATACAGCTTTTCAGCAAAGCAAGCTGAGAAATTTGTCCTTATCATGCGAGATTTCTCCACATCAATGCACAAGGACACTTGAGTTGGTCAAGCTGTCCACCTCGTCGCTTCCCTCACCCGATATTGTTGATTTTTGTAACACCCCAGACTCGAAAAAGGGCAAGGTATCAATTTTGAGAAGGTGCGGGGGCCAACCCATGATGGCCACCCACGGCCCGTGGATGGGACCATAGACCGTTGGTGTGGTCCATGGTTGATGGCCCCAGCACTGCCCAGAAGGTCCAGAACCACACCCAGACCAATAGACCGTTGGTGGGACCACAGTCCCTGGTCGAGGGCTCGTGGTCCAAGACCTCAATTCCTGTTTCTGACCATAAACGATAGACGTGTAGGACTAACCGTCGTCCTATCCACGGTCCGTTGATCAAGGGTCATGGGTCGTAGTCGGGAGTTGGTCTTAGGGGTAGTTGCGTCTTTTTCAAATTATTTTATCCCTGCACTATGTCATTTTGCCTATGTCTAAGACCCCTATATAAGTATTTTAACCCCTAAATTTCCCAATAGAGATCATTCTCTCAATTCACCAGAAAGAAGAACTCTCCAAAATATTTCCCTTACTAGAAAGCTTGAAGAAGAAGAAGGATTCAACTTAGGGTTTCAAGTCAAAGTCTCCATTCCTCCAGTGAAGATAAGAAATTGGCTTTGAGGTATGATATTTTTCATTCATGGATCCCTTCCATTCGTGGAGTTCGTAAATTCTCCTATTTTCAAAGATTAGAAATCCCCAATTAAGTTAGGGTTTTATTCAATTGCTATGGGTTCTTTTGATTATTGATTTAATTAATTGAATTATGATCTCTTATGCATGAATTGATGAAATACTATGGTTTTATGATGTTTATCCATATGAACCCATGTAATCTTCATATTTTCCAAGTTATGATCATATGATGTGGGATTTGATTATGAAGGAAGAGTTTTATGAAATCAAGCATGTATTGATAGAATTACATGAATTTATGATGAAATCCATATCTAACCCATGTTTTCTAAATGTTGATGATTGAGAGTGGGTTTTGAACCTTGAAAGGTAAATTATGGAATTATGCATGTTCTTATGAAATCTATGTAGATGTTTTAAGGATGCTTTGAGAGTGAAGTATCAACAATGATGTTAATGTTGTGTTGTTGAAAGGATTTTCCCATAAACACGTGAAAGCATGATTGTGAAAGGTTTTCTCATATAGTAAGGATTCTAAGGTTGAAAGGTCATCTCACCAAATTGAATCAAAGATAAAGAGTTATCCTAATGACATAGCTTTGATTGGTAATTGAATAATACTTTTCTATGGATAATTACCTAGCTTGGATTGGCAAGATGACGTGCCCTTCCATGGATAATAAGAACAAGTAAGAAATGACTATTCCATGGGATTTATGCTTAGTAGCAAGAGGATATGGAGATGGAGGCTCTCCCGTTAGTAGAGGTCGGGTTTCTAGTAGCAATCTCCTTATACCTTACCTATGTGCCCCCATAGGATTATTGTCTAGATAGACATTAGCTAGTGGATCCACTTAAGCTAGAAGTTCAAGGTGCTTACCTTGGCAAGTAGGACAATCCTTTTTAGTGTGGGATACACTGGGGGATCATGTTATAGCTCACATGGTCTCTATGTCTGTTAAGGCTACTTGCCACATTAATGATGAAATAAGGTTACTTCAAGAAGTATCTCATATGTGTTCAAAGGTTTTAAAGAAGTTAGCTTGCATTGACAATGTTTTATTACTTATGTTTTCTAATCTTCTTATATCATGTTTTAGCTTCGTCAATAACATGTCATGAGTCCTCTTTTATTATAATTTAAATGTTTTATACATAGCTATCATACTTGGTACATTATTTTGTACTAACACATACTCTTGCCTATATTTTCCCAAATGTAGGGTCCAACAATCAAGGTCCTCAGTTTCGTGGTTAATGGTCGTTCTCGAGATTTTTGAGCTTGGTGAGTCCTCATGCTTCGAGAATGAACTTTCATTGTTTTAGTTTCTTTCTTATATTCAGTTTTGGACATGATGTATGGGCTATGCCCAATTTCATTCTATTGTACTAGAAGGGTAATGAGACAAGTGTTTTAGACTTCCAATTTCTTTTATAAAACTTTTGGACTTGAAATGTTGTTTTATCTCTTATAGTTCTATTTCTTATGTTGTGAATGCTAAGTGGCTTGAATGGGGTCTCTCGGGGTCTTATACGCTATGTTACATCTAGGGTGTACTCGTGGATCGTGAAAATTTTGGATTTGAGATGGGATATTCCTGTCCTTGCAGAGGAAAATTAGAGGGGAATTCAAAAATTAGCCCTCATTCTTATCCAATTTTCACCCTTTTCCCCCAAAAAAATCAACCCTAACTCGTCCTCTATAAATAACCCCTTTCCCTTCTCTGTAAAGGGTTGGTCAAAAATCATCCATAATAGAACAATTGATAAAAAAGGTCTAGCAAGAAATATATGCAGAAATACATACGAAATATACTCGACGTAGAAAAGAGAATCAGTCTGATCTTGCTTCATTCTCTTGTTTGTTCATCAAATCTGTCGGAGTCTTATTTTAGTGGTGGAAGCTCATCATTACTAGCTCAAGTGTCCCGTTTGCTTCCCAGAAATAATACTTCTTCCCTTATTTACGTATTGTTTGGATTCCAAGTATTATGTGATGAACCTGTTTATGTTGGGTTTCATTGGCTTCATTTTGTTTTCTCTTTATGTCAACTTCTATGCTCTTGGTTGAAAATCTATTTGGTTTGAATATCAGTGTTAAGGCTTATTGCCTTTGTTGTTCAAACTTCTGGCTAATCATCAGGTTATTAATCCCTTACCTCAACTAGATGTTTGAATCAAGATATAATTTTAAGCTTAGCTTTCATGTTGTTTTGAATTGTATGCTCGTCTTGCTTTGATTCTCATGCCTAATATGTCTTCAAGCATTAGATGTTCTTCGCTTACTATTATTTTCATATAGGTAAGAATTTTGAGATCAATTGACATGGTGGATCATACGTAGTGTCATTGCTTTCTCATTGTAATAGTTTAATTTCTCCATTTCTCAGATCTCTCTGTTGTCTTACTACCTAGCATGTCATGTTTGAATTGAGTCTGTGTCTCCTTTTGTTTATATTTTAGTTGAAAATTGTTTACCATTTGTAATCAGGCTTATAAATGTGAGGTTCTATTACTTTTCAGAGTATAGCAGGTTGTCGTTCTTATTTTCTCTCAACTTGTTACTTGTTCATATTCTTAATCCCTTTAAGTCTTCTGAAGCTAATCCTCGTAAAATGTGTTGAGCTTTTAGAATTGTATGCGTGTGTGATAAATGCCCTTATCTTAGTTATTTGCTAAAACTGCTGAGGAAACTTCTTAAATGGTGTGTTTATTGTTTCGAAAATGATATCCTAGTTACTGTTTCTTGATAAGCTATATGAGATGTATCTTTGTTCTTAGATGCTCATGACATTTTTTTCTATTTGTAAGCTTGGTGATTAATTTTCTCATGTTAATATGATTAGCTTAAATGTTTGAAAGATGGATCTATTTCATGGCTTGAGTTGTCCTCAGCTTTATTTTCTTATCTTGATTATGGTTCTTCGTCTTCTCTTTCTTCATAACTAGTGTTTCAGATACATTTCTAAGTTCTCTGCTCATTTCTGTTTTACACCGTTTAAAGATAGTTTAAAAGGCTCATCGAATATGATTTCCATTGAGTAGCTACACTGATCTACTCCCTTGCAGTATTGAATATAAATGGGATTGGTAGAATCTTTCCATGTGTAGTTAAGAATGATATTCTATAGTTTGTTAAAGTTTTTAGCATGGCAAGTTGAAACATTTGTGTTCTGTAATTTCCTATCTAGGGCTAATTTATTCATTTGTGTGTTTGCGATCCAAGTATGGGTCTATTTCAAAATTTGTTTGTGTTTGAGTACTCTCTGCATAATTTGTTGATGTTGCAGTGTGCTCTTTTCTTTAGCAAACAATATTTAGGAGTCACCTATTGTGCTTTATTTGGTATCATTTTACTTTGTTTTTCCGGTTCCAATTCATACACATAACAATAATAGCTAAAAGATTTCTTTTGGAATCTCCCTCATTTTATTTGCACCATTAAAATATTGTTTACATCTTTAGTAATTGAATTTCAATTGATTTTCTATTTTAAATCTTTTGAAATTAAGTTTTCTTGAAAAATTAAGTGGCGACTCTATTTTCTAAATATAAAATAAATTAGCGTAAAATAGAATGTCGACTCTGCTGGGGACTTTGAATGTGTCTAACCTTAAAATTGATTTATTTGACTATTTGTTTAATTAATTAGTTATCTCAATTTTTGTAAATTATAATGTGGCATTTCGTGGCAATGAGTTCCGCCAAACGCCAAATAGTTTATATTAGAAAAAGCACAGTTACGTGGTTATCCCTGGTCCCTTCAGAAAAGAACCCTCTAATTTTCAAAATAATAAACGAATAGTTGCCTTGTTGTCATCCAATGTCGTTTATTATATTGCACCCTGTAGTTTGTCCCACTCGGGTAACCAAGTCTTCTTCTTAAACCAACTCTAGTCCACCTAGCGTAGAGCAAAACTAAAACCATATTTAAGCATTAGCCTGAGATACCTTAATACCCAAGGTGTATTAAGTTCATTAGTTAAATCGCCAAAACATGTCCAAGGTCCACGACCTAGAGACATATCATTTTATGTGACATTTGAAAGATGTATGTGTAGTAACCTAATTGTTACCTTTTGGGAGTGGACCTTAATTGTGCTTGGTTTTGTAAGTTTGACCCGTTTTCTCAAATACTACATGGTCGTAAGTGCGTCGGAGATGCTTAAGATGTGGTATTAAGATCTCAACGGGTTCTACAAAAGAGAACTCAACAAGCATATAGCGGCATTGATAGAACTCCTAAGCATGGTCGGTTGGCCCGAATTGATCGAAGTCCTCACCAGGTATTGGGATAATGAAAATATGGTGTTCCAATTTGGGACAATGGAAATCACCTCGACAATCGAGGAAATCTGAGACAGTATAGACATTGTGGGCATATGATAGAAAGAACAGCAAGAAAAGAGGAAAATATTTTAATTCCTAACAACCCGACTGTTGAAGACTTCATAAAATGTTCTTGGTTTAAGAACTGAATACACCTACTGGGTTCAGGATTCAAGCATTTCTTTCAGGGATATCTTTACTAGATTTGGACATACGGATAATTATATAGTTTTTAAGCACGAGTTCAAGTCTTTTAGAGAATGGGATACAACACGACCTTTGGGGTTCGCTATCACATTGTTAGATACCATGGTATTTCCCAGGGACTGAGTCTCACAATCAATACATGGATATTCATGCTGGAAGACACTCTTTTTAATGGACACAAGAACCAATGACAGGTAAAGTACTATCCCATTCCACCCGTCATCCTATCTGATATGTATCTTGCTTTAGAAAGATGCACGAAATGACACATTTTTTCAAGATTGCAACCTCCTTCTCCAGTTGTGGATAACGAGTCGCTTGTTGAAGGTACATGGGACTCAGGAGCTTCACATTTTTTATGAAGACAATGCTCTCAAGCATCTTAACATGATGTTGTACTGGGGAGATCTCAATAATAGGAGAACCAAAGTGAGATGGGCTCAAATATTTTCCGAGTTAGGCGAAGGCAACATCCAATGGATGTTCGACCGGTTTATCTCAAAAGAAGTTGTAGTTCGAGGTGATAAGCATGTAGTCCTACCTCTTCCGGGCATTCGGGGCATCTGTCCATAAGCACCCATCCGGGTCCTGAGGTAATTTGGATGAAAACAAACCTTACCCCCGAATGGAAGTAGCAATATCTATGTGTTCGACCACGGGGATGATAGAGTCCCTAATGCTAAAGATATGCTGAGGGAATGGGAAAACGTGGTGCGACTGGATGATAAAACACTTGCTAAGGACCGAAGGATTGGTTGAAAATATATTTCCAAGGCCTTTCCTTCCCAGTTCCAAACATCTACCATAGCCTGGAGGACAAAGAGTCTGAGGCAAGGATAGAACTAGGGAGAGTCAAAAGTGAAGTCCGGGAAATGCATGATGAATTCTTCTGAAAACAAGAGGAAGATAAACATACCACTGAAAGCTTCACTTAAGAATTAGAGAACCTATGAAGCAATCTGGGAGAATTTAACTATTGGATGGAAGAACGGAAAGAGGGCACGAGATTTGAGAAATAGAAAGAAAAATGGCGTAGATATGATGAGTATTGGTTGATGGCTGAGTACATGCCTCATACCATCTCGGGACAGAATAAGAGGAGCAGGTCAGATGTAGGACCATCAGGAACCTCTTAGTAGATTTCACCTCTATGTGGGTTTTTGCTTTATGTATTTGCACCTATTTACCCCTGCGTGGGCTTCCTCTTTATTGCATTACAATACTTCTTTCAAATGACCCATGCATGGGACTTTCCTTTTGTATTTTTCCCTTATTCCCGAATTCCCCTATTTTATTTTCACTTTTTTTAACCTTATTTATATATGCAATTTTTGTTTTGGGATAATGAAATAGTTTAATTCTACACATATATCTTTCAAATTTGCTACACCTACCCTTGGCATAAAAAGGGTCCCTTCCTTGTTTAGGACGCGCAATATATGCTTGTGTGCTTTAAATGTTTATGTGAATATGTTGCTTTGAATGAGTACATTCTAATCCACCCCTTTTCAAAAAAATTCTAAAAATCTTCACAAATAACAAAAGCAAGTCACTATCCAATGTTCGACCAAAATATTCTTCAAGTCTTAAGTTTTTTAGTCAAAATTGAATTCTATTACGAAATCCTAAAAAGTACTCTTGGAGGGTTGAACCTGAAAATGCAAATAAGAAGTGCGCCTATCATTATATTCAAATAGGACACACCACAGATGAATTCATGGAGTTAAGAACTGTGATTCATGACCTGATCAGTAGCGGGAGAATCAGCTATATGTGGGGTCCCCACACTATCTTTTGTTGTGATCAACTAGATCCTGACATGCCGGTCACGGAGCATACTTTGATTTTACGTCATAACTTTAAGGCTTTTGAGGATTCGTGTTTGGGTAATTACCTTAAGTTGGTTCGAGGCGGGATCTTGACCCCTGCCAAAAAGAAGGCAAAAGTGGCCTATGCCCTTGGAAGTGAAATAATTGAAGCCTGCCCTTATCATTGCACTGGGATCACAACATTGAAAAGTTTCTCGTATTTTGTTATGATGTGCCCTGATCAACAAAGGAAGAATTCAGGTCAAGTATCCCCCATGTTATCGTTGAAGATGCATACAAAAGAGAACTTTAGCTTTTCGGAAGAAGAAGCCTTGAGAAAGGCGTTTTTAGGTGTTTTTATTGTATGTTTTCATTTTCGTTGTAATAAAGTCATGAATGAGTGAAAAATCAGAGTTATCCTTATAATGATAGAACTACGTAAGGCCTAATTTCTCCTTTGGAGATAAATAGGTAGCTTCTCAAGGCTCGGTCCCTATCTTCTTAAAAAAATCCCCTTCATTCTACAAGGAAATATTGAGTTCAATTGATAGATGCCGAGAGATACAACAAGAAGACCTTATCTCGACGCAAGTCCACCTTCCCGACTCTCTAGTATCAAACTCAAATGAGCAAATTCTTGCTTATTTAAATCAGTTCCCGTCACTCATAGGTTAACATGTCCTCAAACAAAGCAACTCTTATGTGTTTATATGCTTTCTATGTGATATTTTTCATCATGCATCATGAACTAAAATTATAAGATTTACAGGTACATAGAATTGATCTGTGTTGATAAGCTGGCCAAGCATCCTTATTTTACGAGATCCAAAGCTCCCAAAGAATCCTTCCCTGATCAGAATTCACTAAAAGGAAAAGCAACAATGGGTGATAATTGTGAAGAAATTGGCCTGACTGAAGTTTTTGTAGTTCAGCCTCTGCGGCTGAACATAACGAGTTAATTATGCAACTAATGCAACAAATTGCAGATCTAAAGGTTGAGATGCAGAGAAAGCGAGATTCGCCAAATCCAATTTTCACTATCAAAATTCCACTCTACTTTCCGCCTTCAAATTAAAATGTGGAACATGTCCGGAACACACCCTCCAACCCTCAGCCCCAAATCCTCATCATACCTCCATTTCTTATAAAGCATCACCTCCTCCTCAAAGTACAAACCCTTAAACCTTCCTCCCCCTCAAAACTAGAATATAAACAATCCTCAGACTTTCCCATCCTTAAAACAAAAATACCAACCCTCAAACATTCCCCTAGATATACCAAACCCCTAAAAATACCTGAAATGCTCCCATCGCTCCACCATTGCCTCCAAAACCAACCTTCCAAATTCGAATCCATAATGAACCTTATGCTAATTATTATGAACATGATCATTATGAGAAGTATGAGAAAGAGTGAAGGGCTAAGGAAGAATTGTCCAAGCAGAATATGAAGAATAGATTAGGAAAGCTATGAAGGAGTTGCATTATAGTCCAGAAGTTGCCAGAATAAATTATGAAGATTTATGCATCCATCCGGACTTGGACCTTTCGTAAGGTTTAAAGGTACCGAAGTTTGATACTTTCGATGTAACTGGTAACCCATTGACTCATTTGAGGGCCTACTGTGACCAACTCGTTGGAGTTGGTAAGAATGAAGCCTTGTTGATACGACTCTTTAGTCGAGCTTAAGTGTGGAAGTATTGGAATGGTTTACTTCCCAGGAAATGAAGCAATGGTCTAGTTGGAATGCAATTGCAAAATATTTCATCGAATGATTTGCCTACAGTATAGAGATCGTTCCTGACCGATATTCTTTGGAAAAGATTGGACAAAAGTCAACCGAGAGCTACCACAAGTATGCGCATAGATGGACGAAATAGGCAGCTAGAGTTCGACCGCCTATGTCGGAAAAAGAAATTACGTAAGTGTTTGTGCGTATTCAAGAACCAAAATACTATGGCAGGATAATGTTGCTCATTGGAGCAAAATTTGCAGAGACAGTTAAGCTAGGTGAGACTATCGAAGAGGGGTTAAAGATTGGGTAGATTTCCCGCGTTGCTGCTTCGTTCAGATCTTCTGGATTATTGAAGAAGAAGAGGGAAGATGTGTCTTCTATTGCCTATGCATCCGAGGGAAAGAAACACTACAGAAAATCTTGACCGTACAAAGGTCGCTCCCGAACTTTACAAAACTCATACCCAATTTGGTACGCTTAGGTAGGTTACTAAATCCCTCCTCCAAATTACAAAAAAACCCTTCCTAGTTTCCAAACTCCATCTCCTGTTTACCAAACTCCTCCTTCAGTTTACCAAACCCCACATCAACACTACTGAAATACCCCCAAATATATCAAGTTCCATCCCCTAGCTGTTCAAACATCCAACCAAATTACCAAGCTCCTCCTCCCGGATACCAAACTCCTCATCCATATTACCAAAATACCCAACCAAACTACCAAGCTCCACAACCAAATTATCCAACCCGTTCATTCCCAAAGTTTCAAGCACATCCCCACCAAAATACTCTAAACGATTTCCAAGTACCTCCCTCTCAACAAAGCAATTATGATCCCTCTCGTCTGCGTTTTGAAAAGAAACCTGCTCAAAATTTAACTCCTATCATTTAAAGTTGAACAAAGTTGTTTGAGTGATTGATTGCGGAAAGCATTACTAATCCGATTGAGCCTAAGCCAGTTGACACAAGCTCCCAATTCTAAAGAGTTGACTGAAGGTGTGCGTATCATTCCAACAATGTTGGGCATGATACTGAGGACTGTATTAATTTAAAGTACAAGATCTAGGACTTGATCGACCAGAAAGTGGTCACTCTCCGAACTGCCGCACCCAACATCAATCATAACCCTTTGCCAAACCATGGACGCATCATTATCAACATGAAAGAGACAGAGGATGAGTGGTTGTAACACCTCGTATCCGAAAAAGGGAAAAGAAATAAATTTTGGGAAGTTGCAGGTGCAAGCCACGGAGGACAACAACGACCCATGGGTAGAACCACAGACCGTAGTGTGGTCCGTGGATTGGCCACCCTACCAAGTGATTTGAGGCCCAGGACCACGACTCGACCTATGGACCATAGGTCAAACCACAGTCCGTGGTCAGGGTCCGTAGTTCAAAGGCCAAATTAGTGGTTTCTGACACTAAATGATGGTCCACTAGGACGGGCCGTGGGTCAGACCACGGTCCATCGACTGGGGTTCGTGGATGGTCAACTAACAATTATTTTTAGGGTAGTTGGGTATTTTCCTTATTAATTAACTCTTATACTATGTCGTTTTGCCAATGTTTAGGACCCCTATATAAGTCATTTTACCCCAAATTTCCCAATAGAAATCATTCTCTCCAAACTCACCCAAAAAGAAGAACTCTCAAATAATTCTCTCTCTAGAACTTGAAGAAGAAGAAGTAGAAGAAGAAGAAGAAGAACAAGAAGAATAAGAAGAAGAAGAAGAAGAAGAAGAAAAAGAAGAAGAAGAAGAAGAAGAAGAAAAAGAAGAAGAAGAAGAAGAAGAAGAAGAAGAACAACAACAACAACAACAATAACAACAAGAACAAGAAGAAAAAGAAGGAGGAGGATTCACCTAGGGTTTCAAGCTAAAGTCTCAATTCCTCCATTGAAGGCTAGCATTTGGATTCAAGATATGATAGTTTTCATCCATGGATTCCTTCCATCCATAGAGTTCCCAAATTCCTCTATTATCAAAGGTAGAATTCCTTAATTGAGTTAGGATTTTCTTCAATTGTCATGGGTTCTTTTCATTATTGATTTAATTGATTGAATTATGATATTCTATGAATGGATTGATGAAATACTATGGTTTTATGATGTTTTCCCCTATAAACCCATGTAATCCCCATGTTTTCAAGTTATGAATCATATGATGTGGGATTTTTTCCTTAAAGGAAGCGTTTTATGAAATTAAGCATGTATTACTAGTTTTACATAAATTTATGATGAAATCCATAGCTAACCCATGTTTTCTAATCATTTATGATTGAAAATGGATTTCGAACCTCAAGAGGTAAATTATGGACTTATGCAATTTCTTATGAAATCTATGTAAATGTTTTAAGGGTTCTTTGAGAGTAAAGTACCAATGATGATGTTGAAAATATATTCTCATAAATACATACTAGCATGATGTGAAAGGTTTTCTCACATACAAAGGATTCTTAGGTTGAAAGGCTTTCTCACGTATTTGAATCAAAGAGTAAGAGCTATCCTAATGAACTTAGCTTGGATTGGTTTTCCAAGGACACCGTTCCATGGATAATGAGAATAAGTAATAAAATACAATTCTATGGGATTTATTCTTAGAATCGAGAGGATATTGGATATTGAGATGGAAGCTCTTCCATTATTAGAGGTCGGGTTTCTAGAAGCAATCTCATGAGATGGAAGCTCTCCCGTTAGTAGATGTCGGGTTTCTAGTAGCAATCTACTTATCTCTTAACTATGTTACCCCATAGGATGATTATCTAGTGGATCTACTTAAGCTAGAAGTTTATGGTCCTTACCTTGGCAAGTAGGACAACCCTTTCCGGTGTGGGAGACACTAGGGGATCATATTATAGCTCACATGGTTTCTATGCCGGTTAAGGCTATTTACCTACATTACTAATGAACTAAGGTTACTCAAGGAGTATCTCATATGTGTTCAAAGACTTCACAGATGATATTAGCTTGCATTGACCATGTTTTTATGAAGTATGTTTTGTAACTCTCTTATATCATATTTTAGCTTGGTCAATTGCATGTTATAAAATGAAATGTCCCTTTTTGCATGTTTTAAATGTTTTATGCATGACAATCATACTTGGTACATTGTTTTGTACTAACACATACTCTTGCCTACATTTCCCCAAATGTAGGGTCCGATAGTTAGGTTCCCGAGTTTCGTGGCTAGAGGTTGACTTGAGATATTTTCTGAGCTTTGGTGAGTCCTCATGCTTCGAGGACAGACTTTATTTTTTTCCAGTTTCATTCATGTATTTCTCTTTTAAACATGATGTATGGGTTAGGCCCAATTTCATTCTATTATATTAGATGGCTATGATGAGACAAGTGTTTTAGACTTCCACTTTTCTTTTATAAAAACTATTGGACTTGGACTATTGTTATACTCTTAGTGTTCTATTTCTTATGTTATGAGAGCTAAGTGGCTTGTATGGAGTTCTTTGGGGTTCTATATGCCATGCTACATCTAGGTGGTACCCATTGGTCGTGACACTAGTGCATGCCAAAAGCGATAGTTTTGTTTGGTATTGATGACATTGAAAAAGTTTTAGCCTCATTATTCATAAAAGAGAAGAAGGAATTTGTGATTATGACACCCGAAAAATTTGTTGCTTTCGTGCCAAGAGAAATTCCTACTCAAAAGAGTTTTGTGTTCTAAACCACTGCCACCCAGGGCATGACCAGATTGTAACGACTTGGAAAATAATAGGTTAAAATAGAGCCTAAGCGTGGGGATTAACGTCAAAAGCTAAGGGTTTTGGGTGTAAGCCATGGTTTGGGAACCTAGGCTACCTAAAACTTAGCCTAGCTACTGCCTCCCTAGGCCACGAGGGTATTCATGACCTGTGGTGGTCACCACAAGTCGTGGTGCCACCCGTGGTGGCTAGGTAGTAAGCCCTAGAAGGGTGCCAAGCCAAGGCTCCCCTTCACGAGCCACTTCACGACTCTTGGTCATGACCACGGGCCGTGGGAAGGTTCGTGTGGTTGCCTTAGCTTGGTCGGAGGTGTTGTAAGTTAAGGGAGCTACTGTCCCAAAGACCACGGGCACCACCACAAGCCGTGGTGCCCTAGACGGTCCGTCAACTTGGGCGTGAGGCTCACTTAGCGTCAAAGGAGGCAAGGTAACTTTCCCTAGTTGCTTCCCCATAGTTCATGAGCATCAGCACGACTCGTGGTGTTGACTTGCCTTGCCTTGGAGGGCTTGGCAAGGAAGGGAGGCATACTGTCTCAAGGACCATGGGCATCACCACGACCCGTAGTGCCCCTCACGGCCTATACAAGTAGGCATGGTCCCTGACGGGGCAGCCTAATTTAGGGGTTTTTGGGAATTTCTTAATTAAGTTGTATTGATGTGAGGTCATTTTAAATATATATATATCATGTATATATATAGTTTTAAGTATTTTAACACCTAGTTTTAACTCATTAATCAAAGGACCCAAATAAAAACCCCAAAGTTCTTCTCTCTCAATATTTCTCTCTCTAAGTCTAAGAAGAAGAAGAAGTGGGAGCTAGGGTTTGGAGTAAAGGTTTTCTTCATCAAATTTCTTAGGAAAATCATAGTAAAAGGTATGGTGATCCTTCATCTAGGGTTAATTTTCACCCTAGAGTCAATTCCAAATAAGTTTTCAAGTTCATGAAATTTCAAGGGTTTTACTCAATCTCATGGGTTCTTCTATTAAACGATTTAAAGGTTTACTAATGTCATATTAAGATTAAATTGATGATTTGACATGATTTCACTCTTTGAACCCATGATTTCTCTAAATTCCCAAATTTGGCTTATGAAGTGGGTTTTATGATTTTGAATGAATGTTAGTAGAATTGTGCTTAGATTGAGTTGTATTATTGATCTCTATTATTATTTATGCCTATCTATGGTGGATTGTGGAGGATTGAGTAATGGTGATTATGGCTTTGGAGAAGGTTAAGTTGTGACCTAATTCTCATGTAGTAGAGTTACTCTTGAAAGGTGGAGGTGTTTACTTACATGTACATTGTGATTATGGCCTTGAAGGCATTATAATTGGAGTATTTTCTTGTTGTTGTGTACATGATAATGTGAAGGACTTATATGTGATTCAACGATAGAATAAGGAACATGTATTCAATGTATTTTGTGTTAGTATTGAAAGGATATTACTCTACTTGACACACATGAATGATGATGTTGGAATGTGAAGAGTTCTATAATGTGAATGTTGAATCTAGAATCGACAGGCTTATGCACCATTTTCTTTTAGTATGAATGTGTCTTGACTTGATGGCTATGAATTGATAGGCTTTATGCATTCTTTTCATAAATGATCTAATGTAGTAAAGACTCTAGAATCGATAGGCTAATGGCATTCCTTTCTTAATGAGTCAATGTACCATGAATCATTAGGCTAGTGGCATTCCGTTCATGAGTATAAGCATGTAATGAGGGACCATGAATCGATAGGATAGTGGCATTCTTTTCATGACGACCCTAGAGCTATCCTTTAATGTACCATGGATCGATATGCTTATAGCATTCCTTCCTTGGTAATGATGTATCATGGGTCGATAGGCCTAAGGCATTCCTCCCTAATACACTAATGTAATGTGAATGAAATAATCTATGGTAATGTAAGCTAATCACCGAGTGGATATGGTTAGATGGAAACTCTCCCAATGTTAGGCTAAGAGTTCCAATGAACATCTACATATCCCATAACTATGTGCCCACATAGGTTATTAGCCAGAGGATTTCATCCAAGCTAAGGATTCATCCGAGCTAATGTTATTGTTCTACCTTAGGCAAGTGGAACACCTCTTTACGGTGTGGGCATATATGACACCGGATTCCATGTCTAGCTTGCATGGTCTATGTCGGTTAAACTCTTATTCCCATCATGTGAGATGTGCACTCTAGTTACTTGATAGGTTCTACAAAGTGTAGGTAGTAGTATGGGATGCTATCTATACATTGCACGAGTAGGCTTTGAAGGTGCTGTAGTGAGTTCTCTAGGTTTTAAGGACTAAATGTGTGAAAGTCTTCTAAATTCATGAAGGTGTCCTAAATGAATTAAATGAAGATTTGTTGACTTATTGTCTAAATGAAATGATGAATGAGTAGCTTTTATTGATGAAATGAGTTACTTACCATGTTGTGTGGAATTGTGAAGGTTCTTATTTATTGTAGTCGTGAGGAACACCTAGGTGTGTATTGGAGAGGTAGTATGGGCTGCCACCTCATGTCTTACTTAGGTGTATCTTAGGGTAACTTTAGATATAGGTCATAAGATGATGAAATGACTTACTTGACGAATGTGCTTAGGTCTTGTTGGTTGGTTGTAACTTATGATATGCCTCTTTGATAAATGTTTATGAAGTTTTACGGAATTGGCATAAAGCATGACTTTCAACAAAATGTCCCTTTTTAGCATGTTTTGCATGGTCATCATACTTAGTACATTTTTGTGTGCTAACCCATATTTCTACCCTTTTAACTACAAGTGTAGGTTCCGGCAGGTGATTGCATTCTCTAGTGAAGCTTAAGATTAGAGTTTTCCCTCAAGACCTCTTTTGGTATGTCCTCATATGTGGAGGAAAAAGACTTTTATTGATTCTAGTTCTTTCTTATTTTGAGATTATTGTTAAGATGTCAATTGTAAAGGGTTGTGACCTTATCTAGTTAAAGTTTCGGTTAAGATGGCCATGTGAGAGTTAGTCTTCCGCTGTGTCCTTTAAAGGTTGTTTTTAATGAAGTTTGAATGTTTGGTTTTAAATAGGTTTTAAATTATGTGCTAATTTCATTATTGAATGCAATGAATGACTATGAGGCTTGTATAAGACTCCCTTCGGGGTCGAGTACGACGTGTTACGACTACGGGGTGCTCTCGGGTCGTGACATAGATCCTGTAGATGTTACACGCTGGAAGAATTTGCCCAGTGATGGAACAAGAAGGACCAAAAGAAAAGGCCGATTAATGAGGCTGAGGTGGAAGAATTCTAGCGGAAAATGCAGCCGCAAGACTATTCAATTATGAAGCATCTCGAGAAGACACCAGCTCAAATCTCAGTGTGGGCCATATTGATGAGCTCACAACTGCACAGACAAACCCTGATGAAGGATTTAGATGACATTTATATGCCCGTGGGTACAAATAGTGATAATATGGCAGCTATGGTGAGCCAAGTGATTTAGGGGCGTCATATCAGCTTTTGTGATGAAGAGCTACCCTTTGAAGGGGTAATACACAACAAAGCTCTAGATGTCAATATCAAGTGTCTATATAAGATTATAAATCGTGTCTTGATTGATGACGGGTCTAGTCTTAATATTTGTCCACTTTTGACTCTCAAATAGTTAAACTTTGACTTGGGAAATGTTCACCATAACCAAGTCAACGTAAAGGCTTTTGACGAAGGAAAAAGATATACATTCGGAGCAGTGAATTTAAGCATTCAAGTGGGACCACAGAGTTTAGTATTGAATTTCTGTAACACCTCGGAGTCTAGTAGACTAAATTAGGGCTAAGTGTGAGGGCAAAAGCCTAGGATGAAGGCTAGGGCAGCCAAATCTTCCCTAGACACTGCCCACCTTCCCACGACCACTTTCACGACCAGTGGTGAGGACCACGTCTCGTGGTAAGGTTTGTGGTGGGCTAGGCAGTGGCTAGGTGAAATCTGCCCAAAACAGACCCCTCCACACGAGCCACTTCACGGCTCGTGAAGGCTATCACTGGCCGTGGGAAGGCTCGTGGTGGTGACTTAGTTCTTAGGGGTTAAGTAAGGGTATGCTTAGCTACTGGTCCAAGACCACGAGGAGGACCACGGCTTGTGGATCCTCTCGCGGAGATGGACAGTGCATTGTAAGTTAGGGGTAAATTGGTCTTTTCTGGTTTTAAGAAGACTAAAGCTATATCATTTTGACTAAGCCTACGACCCCTATATAAGTCATTTTAACTATAAAACGTACCCATTCAAGTCATTGTTTCCAAAACCCAAAAGAAATCCCCGAAGTTCTTCCTCTCAAATATTTCTCTCTCTAGAAACTTGAAGAAGAAGAAAGGATTCAAGCTAGGATCAAGGTCAAGCCTCAATTCCTCCATTGAAGTTAAGCTTTGGGCTTGAGGTATGATAGTTTTCATCCATGTATTCCTTTCATCATCCATAGAGTTCCCAAATTTCCTTAATTTTAAAGATTAGAATTTTCCAATTAATTTAGGATTTTCTATAATTGTCATGGGTTCCATTCAAGATTTATTTAAATGATAGAATTTTGATCTTCTATGCATGAATTGATGAATTCCAATGCTTTTATGATGAATTCCCTCGTGAACCCATGTATTCCCAATGTTTTATTGTTATGTACTATATGTTATGGGATTTTGATCTTCAAGGAAGAGTTTTATTAAATTGAGCATGTATTACTAGTTTTACATGAATTTATGATGAAATTCATATCTCTAACACCCCAGAAATTCTATGACTTAAGTTAGAGCCTCACCTTATGAATAATGACTTAAAAATAGTAAAAATGATGTTTCTAAACCTAAATTAATGCAATTGACTTGGCTTGGAAAAGTAAAAGTCTAAACGTCAAGAAACGACCACGACGTCCGGAAACTAGAGAAGAATGTGTTCTAGTGTGTCCTTAGGTTTTGGGCAGGTTTGGGTGTGTTGTCTGATGGTATAATCCTGTAAAGAGGTTCAAATTAGGTAAATATATTTTTATAGGGTCAAAACGTTCGAATACGATGCCCTGAGGCCACCCTAAGGGTCCCCGAGGAGGACCCCAACCTTGACAAGCAAGCTGCCAAGGCAGACTGCAAATTGCACTTGGTGGGAATAGCTCCGCGCCGCGGACTAGCTCCCCCAAGGAGAAAAAAGTTAGTTCACAACGCGGTCGTGTCACGGACCCTACTGCCTTGAAATTTAATTCCAAATATCTGCAGGGAATAGCTCCGTGTCGCAGACTTATTACGCGACGAAAATGCAGAAATTCAAAATTTGATTTTTACTTCATCAAAGAGTCCAACTAAGTGAGGGGTATTTAGGGTACTTTATGGGACGTGTATATATGATTTTTAAGTTAATTTACCTCATTTTTATCACTCAAACACAAAACCCCAAAGATCTAAACCTAAAGTTCCTCCTTCTTTTTACTCTCTCTCTATTCTCAAGATCTCCATTGAAGAAGATGGGAGCTTCAAGAAGAAGACCTACTCTCCAAGGTTTCAACTCAGATTTTCGTGGTTAATTCGTCAATAAGGTATGGCTGCTTATCACTCTTGGGATTCCTTTCCCCAAGAGGCGCCTTCAAAATGAATTTCAAAATCTCCAATTTCTAGGTTTCAATCCAAAAACATGGGTCTTCTTTCGAAAGTAAAATTGATGTTATAAACTGGCTTTGATTGATGTTATTTGAACAATTATGGATGAATTTATGTTGTATTGGTGGTTTCTTGAAGAATTCCCCATTAGACCTATGTTTCTCCTTCTTTTCCTAATTCTAACCCTAGTTTGTGTTGGATATTGATTGATGGCTATGAATTGAATGTGATGTTATGTAATTCATGTTTGTATGATGATTCTACCCTAGGTTATGTATAATTTCTATGAAATTAGGGTTGAGTCTTTGAATGAAGCCTTAAAGGCTATGAAGGGAATATGTCAATTGCTTATATTGATGTTGATTATGTTATTACTTCATGAATTACCTTGTATTATGTATTGGTTATGAATTAATTGGTAATTGAATTATGGATGTCCCAAGAAGGGCAAGAAGGTATGAAGATTGGTTATTCTTTGAACTCAAGTATGAAAGGTGAATTACTTAGATTGTAATGATGCTATACCTAATGTGGTGTTGATGATCTAGTTTCCTCATCCTTAACCCTCTACACATGAATTAGCTATGAAGTATGTATGTATGTTATAGTATGATTGATATATGATTGAAAGGTAGTCCTCATGATTATAGTGTTATGTAAAGTGAAATGTTTACTCCCTTGCTAAGTGTTTCTAAAGTGAAAGGATTTTTACTCACTTATGAACACATATGAGCTATAATGGTAAGATGTCTACATAAAAGTCTAGTAAAGGCTAATGTGAACTTATGTGATGACTAAAGATGATTACAAAAGGGAATTAAATGCTTAGCACCGAAAGGGCATGTAATTGAGATGGGGGTCTCACATTTAGTAAGTCTGTCTCCCCACATGGGTTTCCTCACGTTTAGCAAGTCCGGATTACCCACGGTATGTGTTGTCTCATGAGATGGAAACCCCGACGTTTAGTAAGTTAGGGTTTCTATAAGCAATCTCCTTAACCCTTAACTATGTCCCCACATAGGACTCTAGCTTAGTGGATCCAGCTAGATAGCTATGTACAAATGGTTACACCTTAGGCAAGTGTTAACCCTCTCTTTTCGGTATGGGAGAAGAACACCGAATTCCNCTCTCATGGTCTATATCGGTTATTGCAATATTTCCCTAATGTAAAAGTAAATGAAGGTATCAAAGGCGTGAACTATTACTAGGGCTTTGTTAAGGGTTTCTACATAGTGTAAGGGAGGGTATGCACTTCTCTTGCACATTGCACTTGTGGGATCCTAAGAGATAGTTGTAGTAGTGTTCTCTTATGATTATGATCATTATGACTTATATATGTTGAAGCTATGCTATGTATGATCATTATGAATATGGTAAGTTATGATGAGATATGATCTTATGAATGTATGCATGAAGTAGGTTGCTTAATGTGATACTTGGCTTTGGATAAGGTAATGGGGGTCTATTCTTTGCATTGCACTAGTATAGCCTGGGTTGTCAACATGTTGGGATGATATTATGTTGGTTTGGACTATGATGCTTACTTTGTGTGCATATTGGATTCACTTGGTAAAAAGCATGTTTTGACTAAATGTCCGTTTATGCATGTTTTAATGGTTTTTATGCATAGTAGCCATACTTAGTATGGGTGTTGTACTAACCCATATTTTCTCCCTTTTCCCCAAACATTTAGGTTCGGGTCATTGAGGATTCAAGCTTACTTCTCAAGACACTTGGAGTTGCTTCCCTAAGTTGGTGAGTCCTCAAGTCCAAGGACAAGACCCTATGATCTAGATTCTATGTTTAGTTATTTGCTTATGTTGAAAGACATTGTTGTACTTTGCTATTTCAAAACCTCTTATTGATGTAAGGGCTAAGACCCATTTTCGATACTTCTATGTCTAGATGGTACATTGGGAGGAAGTTAGATTTTGTTTTTCATATATGAAGGAAGTTGAACTTCCAAAGTAAATGTTTTAAATTTTCCATGATTTTATTTTATGACACATGCTATGACAAATGCTAAGGGTTTGTATAAGACCTATTCGAGGTCGAATACACCGGTAACGACTAGGGGGTGCTCTCAGGTCATTACAAACTTGGTATCAGAGCATAAGGTCAAGAATAATGTAGGATTTATGTCACAAGATTCCACGTCAATTAGAGTCTTGCTCATGGGTGTGAAGCGCGCCACACTTATGAATGAGAGGCTACGAGATGCTTAGGAACTTTAACTCTTTTGTTATTCCATAGTCGTGCCTAAGATTCTTAACTTTATTTAGTTCTTTTCTTCTAATCCTTCTCTTGTGCTTATAGGCAATGAATACAAGAAAGAACAATGCAAGGAGGGTCGGTGAGGAGAATGTGAATGAGGAGGTTCCCTCTCAAGCTCCTCAAAACCCTCAATTTTCTAATGAAGAAGGGGTTATGTCTAATGTTGAGATAAGGTCGGCTATTCATAATTTGACTCAAGTGTTGACCACTCAAGTTGCTAGGGATGCTAGGGTGCAAGTGAACCCCAATGCTAGCACTACCACTTCTAGGATAAGGGATTTCACAAGGATGAATCTCCCTACCTTTCTTTGGCTCCAAGGTGGAAGAAGATGCACAAGGATTCATTGATAAAATGTTTAAGGTTCTAGAGGCTATGGGTGTGTCTTCTCAAGAAAAGGTGGAGTTAGCCGCCTATCAACTCAAAGATGTGGCACAAGTGTGGTATGAACAATGCAAGAAGGGGAGACCTATTAGAGAGGGTCCGATAAATTGGGCTACATTCAAAACGGCTTTTCTTGATAGGTTTTTCCCCTTGGAACTAAGGGAGAGGAAAATTCAAGAATTCATCAACCTCCATCGAGGGGGTATGAGTGTGAAAGAGTATGGCCTCAAGTTTACTCAATTGTCCAAGCATGCTCCTACTTTGGTGTGGGACTCTAGAGCAACAATGAACAAATTTGTTATGGGGGTATCAGATCTTGTTGTGAATGAATGTAGGTTGGCTATGCTAATCCCAAGCATAGACATTTCTCGTCTCATGGTTCATGCCGAACAAATTGAGGAGCAAAAGCTTAAGCAAGTTGGTAGAGAATTGAAGAGGTCAAGGGCTGATGATGGAAATTCTTCTAAGGTTAGGTTTGAAATCCAAGATAAGCCAAAGTTCAAAAGGAGGTATTCCAACCAAGGTCCTCCTAACACTCCAAGGGTCAACAAAGGTAAAGTGTCTATCCCCAAGCCTCAAGAAGTAAGAGGTGGTGGTCCTTATGTTGAGAAGCCTATTTGTACAAAGTGTAGTCGAAAACATGAAGGCAAGTGCCTAGTTGGCACGGGTAATTGCTATGATTGTGGTAAGAGTGGCCACATAAGGAGGGACTGCCCTATGTTAAAGGCTCAAGGAAGGAAAAATCCTCAAGCACAAGCAAGTGGCCCAAATCTCGATGCTCCTAAGAAGAATCGCTTCTATGCTCTCCAATCCCGAGGTGATCAAGAGAGCTCTCCAAATGTTGTGACCAGTATGCTACAAGTATTTTCAATTAATGTTTATGCATTGTTGGATCCCGGTGCCACTTTGTCTTTTGTAACCCCTTTAGTGGCTATGAAGTTTGATATGTTTCCCGATGTCTTAGAAAAACCCTTTTTCGATTTCTACCCCGGTGGGTGATTCCATAATTGCTAAAAGAGTTTATAGGGGTTGTCCCATATCATTACCCAATAGAGTCACTTTAGTTGATTTGGTGGAACTTGATATGTTAGACTTTGATGTTATATTGGGGATGGATTGACTTCATGCTTGTTTTGCATCCATAGATTGTAGGACCCGAATTGTGAAGTTTCAATTTCCTAATGAACCCATTTTAGAATGGAAGGGAAGAAATTTTGTTCCTAGGGGAAGGATCATTTCATGTCTAAAAGCTTGTAAGTTGATTTCTAAGGGTTGTCTCTTTCATATTGTGAGGGTCAAGGATCTTGAATCCAAGATTCTTCCTTTGGAGTTGGTCCCCGTAGTGAAGGATTTTCCAGAAGTCTTTCCCAATGACTTACCCGGAATTCCTCCCGAATAGGAAAAAGATTGCGGCATAGATTTATTGCCGGATACACAAGACATTTCAATCCCTTCTTACCGGATGGCCCCTGGGGAGTTGAAGGAATTAAAAGCTCAACTCAAAGATTTGTTGGATAAGGGTTTCATCCAACCTAGTATATCTCCTTGGGGTGCACCGGTGTTATTTGTGAAGAAGAAGGATGGATCTCTTCGTATGTGTATTGATTACCGACAATTAAATAAGGTGACCATTAAGAACAAGTATCCATTCCCTAGGATTGACGACTTATTTGATCAACTTCAAAGAGTGAGTTACTTTTCAAAAATCGATTTGAGGTCGGGTTATCACCAACTTAGGGCGAGAGGTGTTGATGTTCTGAAAGCAGAGCCTTCCGAACAAGATATGGTCATTTTGAGTTCTTAGTGATGTCCTTTGGTATTACAAATTCCCCGGCAGCTTTCATGGACCTTATGAATCGTGTGTATAGAAATTATCTAGACTCATTTGTTATTGTCTTTATTGATGACATCTTGATATACTCTAAAAGTGAGGATGATCAGATGAATCATTTGAGGATAGTATTGCAAGTCCTCAAAGATCACCAGCTCTATGCTAAGTTTAGCAAGTGCAAATTTTGGCTAAGATCGGTTTCATTCCTTGGTCACATTGTTTCTAGTAAGGGTATAGAAGTTGATCCAAAGAAAACCGATGCGATCAAAAGTTGGCCTAGACCTTTGAGTCCTTCCGACATCCGAATCTTTTTGGGTTTGGCCAGTTACTACCGGAGGTTTGTTGAGGGATTTTCATCTATTGCATCTCCATTAACGGCCTTAACTCAAAAGAAGTCCAAGTTCGAATGGTTGGAATCTTGTGAAAAGAGCTTCCAATTATTGAAAGATAAGCTCATCTCCGCTCCAGTTTTGACCTTATCGGAGGGAACCAAAGGGTTTGTAGTATATTCTGACGCTTCCCTAGTGGGTTTGGGTTGTGTCCTCATGTAGCATGGTAAGGTTATAGCTTATGCCTCGAGATAACTCAAGGTGCATGAGAAGAATCATCCAACTCATGACCTTGAGCTGGTGGTCATAGTTTTTGCCTTAAAGATTTGGAGACACTATATCTATGGGGTACATGTGGATGTGTTTACCGACCACAAGAGTCTTCAATATGATTTTAGCCAAAGAGAATTGAATCTCCAACAAAGGAGGTGGTTGGAACTCTTGAAAGATTATCATATGATTGTACTTTACCACCCCGGAAAAGAAAATGTGGTTGCGGATGCTTTGAGTCGTGTATCTATGGGTAGTGTGTCACATGTGGAAGAAGAGAAAAGGGAGTTAGCCCGTGATGTACATAGGCTAGCCCGGTTGGGTGTCCGACTTGAAGATTCCCCAAAAGGAAGTGTCATGGTCCGTCATAATTTTGAGTCATCGGTTGTTGTTGACGTGAAGTCTAAGCAACATCTTCACCCTATTTTGATAGAACTAAAAGAGTCGGTTCTCAACAATGCAATAGAAAATTTCTCTCAATGAGAAGATAGGGTGCTTAGGCACCAAGGGAGATTATGTGTGCCGGATGTGGATGGCCTAAGAAAGACAATCTTAGAAGAGGCCCATGGGTCCCGATACTCCATCCATCCAGGAGCCACCAAAATGTATCATGACCTATGTGAGATTTATTGGTGCAACAGAACGAAAAAAAACATAGCAAATTTTGTGGCTAGATGCTCAAATTGTTAACAAGTCAAAGCCGATCACCAAGGACCAGGAGGTCTAACTCAAGATATTGATACCCCCACTTGGAAGTGGGAAGAGGTCAATATGGACTTCGTGGTAGGTTTGCCTCGAACCCGTAGGCAACATGACTCCATTTGGGTCATTGTGGATAGATTGACTAAATCAACCCATTTGCTTCCCGTTAAGGTTTCTTATTCGGCTGAAGATTATGCTAAGTTGTACATTAAGGAGATTGTGAAGATGCATGGGGCCCCATTGTCTGCCCAATTTACTTCCCATTTTTGGAGGTCTTTCTAAAGTGGACTTGGTACTCAAGTGAAACTTAGTACCGCATTTCACCCTCAAATGGATGGTCAAGCGAAACGCATCATCCAAACCCTAGAGGACATGTTGAGAGCGTGTGTCATTGACTTCAAAGGTAATTGGGATGACCACCTACCTTTGATAGAATTTTCCTACAACAATAGCTACCACTCGAGTATTACTATGGCACCCTTTGAAGCACTTTATGGTAGAAGGTGTCGATCTATGGTTGGGTGGTTTGAAGTAGGTGAATTTTCTCTTCTTGGTCCCGAGGTAGTCTATGAGGCTACGGAAAAAGTTTGACTTATAAGGGATAGGTTGAAAACGGCTTATAGTAGGCAAAAGTCTTATGTCGACAATAGAGAGAGGGATCTTGAATTTGAAGTAGGTGATTGGGTCTACTTGAAGATCTCACCCATGAAAGGGGTGATGAGATTTGGTAAGAAGGGGAAGCTTAGCCCCCGGTATGTTGGGCCTTATGAGATCTTGAAACGTGTCGGAAAGGCTGCTTATGAGTTGAAATTGCCCATCAAATTGGCCCCGGTTCACCTGATGTTCCATATTTCTATGTTAAAGAAGTGTATAGGTGACCCGGTGTCCATTCTCCCTCTAGAAGGTTTAGGGGTGAATGAGAACCTTTCTTATGAAGAGGTTCCGGTCGAAATCTTAGATCGTCAAGTTAAGAAGTTGAGGAATAAAGAGGTGGCCTCCGTAAAAGTCCTATAGAGAAACCACCTAGTTGAGGGTGCAACATGGGAGGCTGAGGCCGACATGAAGTCCCACTACCCTCATTTTTTTCCTCCTACTCCTAGCCAAAGTTGAGGTTTGTAGTCTCTCTTAACTTGGTATAAATTGAAAATCATATGTGTTGATGATTATGACATGATTTCCTTGTATGTGCATATTTTTTTGTGAAAATTCATCCTTAAGTTATATTTTGAGTTTTCACGAATTTTGTTTCTCATGGTTGAAATTGCACCCATAGATGTTGTGTGATGTTGTCTTCATGAGAGTTATAATGAGCATACTTGATGTTGTCTTGTTAAAGAAATGTCCTGTTGATTTCTTAATATATATGTTGATGCTCATTGAATATGGAGAAGGTAGTTCCTCTTATACTTATGTGAAGTAAAATTTTTTGAGCATAGTGATGTTGTGGATTAAATTCCTATATGACATGATCATATGATGTTGTTGATATGACTGGTTGTTGTGCTGCTAGTTTGAGTCATTGTCTCCCTAGAAAGAAATCCAAGTGACATTCGGGGACGAATGTTCCTAAGGGGGGATATTGTAACACCCCGGAAATTCTATGACTTAAGTTAGAGCCTCACCTATGAATAATGACTTAAAAATAGTAAAAATGATGTTTCTAAACCTAAATTAATACAATTGACTTGGTTTGGAAGAGTAAAAGCCTAAACGTCAAGAAACGACCATGACGTCCGAAAACTAGAAAAGAATGTGTTCTACTGTGTCCTTATGATGGTATAATCTTGTAAAAAGGTTTAAATTAGGTAAATATATGTTTATAGGGTCAAAAAGTTTGAACAAGACACCCCGGGGCAACCCTAAGGGGCCCCGAGGAGGACCCCAACCTTGGCCAAGCAAGCTGCCAAGGCAGCTTGCAAATTGCACTCGGTGGGAATAGCTCCGTGTCGCAGACTAGCTCCCCCAATGAGAAAAAATTTAGTTCGCAACGCGGTAGTGTCACGGACTCTACTGTCTCAAATTTTAATTCCAAATATCTTCAGGGAACAGCTTCGCGTCGCGGACTTGTTCCACGATGAAAATGTAGAAATTCAAAAATCAATTTTTACTTCATTAAAGAGTCCAACTAAGTGAGGGGTATTTGGGGTACTTTAGGGGACGTGTATATAATGATTTTTAAGTCAATTTACCTTATTTTATCACTCAAACACAAAACCCCAAAGATCAAAACCTAAAGTTCCTCCTTCTCTCTCCTATCTCTCTCTCTTCTCAAGAACTCCATAGAAGAAGATAGGAGCTTCAAGAAGAAGACCAACTCTCCAAGGTTTCAACTCAGATTTTCGTGGTTAATTCTTCAATAAGGTATGGTTGCTTATCACTCTTGGGATTCCTTTCCCCAAGAGGCGCCTTCAAGATGAATTTCAAAATCTCCAATTTCTAGGTTTCAATCCAAAAACGTGGGTCTTCTTTCTAAAGTGAAAGTGATTTTATAAACTGACTTTGATTGATGTTATATGAACAATTATGGATGAATTTATGTTGTATTGGTGATTTCTTGAAGAATTCCCCATGAGACCCATGTTTCTCCTTTTTTTCCTAATTCTAACGCTAGTTTGTGTTGGATATTGTTTGAAAGCTATGAATTGAATGTGATGTTATGTAATTCATATTTGTATGATGATTCTACCCTAGGTTATGTATAATTTCTATGAAATTAAGGTTGAGTCTTTGAATGAAGCCTTGAAGGCTATGAAGGGAATATGCCAATTGCTTATATTGATGTTGATTATGTTATTACTTTATGAATTACCTTGTATTATGTATTGGTTATGAAATAATTGGTAATTGAAGTATAGATGTCCCAAGAAAGGCAAGAATGTATGAAGGTTGGTTATTCTTTGAAGTTAAGTATGAAAGGTGAATTACTTAGATTGTAATGATGTTATACCTAATGTGTTGTTGATGACCTAGTTTCCTCATCCTTATCCATCTATAGTTGAATTAGCTATGAAGTATGTATGTATGTATGATATGGTATGATCGCTATATGATTGAAAGGTAGTCCTCATGATTATATAGTAATATAAGGTGAAAGGTTTACTCACTTGCTAAGTGTTTCTAAAGTGAAAGGATTGTTACTCACTTATGAACACATATGAGCTATTATGATAAGATGTCTAAATAAGAGTC
Source organism: Solanum stenotomum (assembly GCF_019186545.1). Taxonomy (NCBI): domain Eukaryota; kingdom Viridiplantae; phylum Streptophyta; class Magnoliopsida; order Solanales; family Solanaceae; genus Solanum; species Solanum stenotomum. Next base: position 22,017,711 of record NC_064292.1, read on the forward strand.
TAGTAAAGGCTAATGTGAACTTATGTAATGACTAAAGATTATTACAAAAGGGAATTAGATGCTTAGCACCAAAAGGGCATGTAAATGAGATGGGGGTCTCACGTCTAGTAAGTCCAGCTCCACACATGGGTTTCCTCACATTTAGCAAGTCCGGATTACCCACAGTATATATTGTCTCATGAGATGGAAGCCCTCACGTTTAGTAAGTTAGGGTTTCTTTAAGCAATCTCCTTGACCCTTAACTATGTGCCTACTTAGGACTCTAGCTTAGTGGATCCACCTAGATAGCTATGTACAAATGGTTACGCCTTAGGCAAGTGTTAACCCTCTCTTTTTGGTGTGGGAGTAGAACACCAGATTCTATATAGCTCTCATGGTCTATGTCGGTTATTGCAATATTTCTTAATATAAAAGTAAATGAAGGTATGAAAGGTGTGAACTCTTACTAGGGCTTTCTTAAGGGTTTCTACATCGTGTAAGGGAGGGTATGGGACTTTTCTGGCACATTGCACTTGTGTGATCCTAAGAGATGGCTGTAGTAGTGTTCTCTTATGATTATGATGATTATGACTTATGTATGTTGAAGCTATGATATGTATGATCATTATGATTATGGTAAGTTATGATGAGATATGATCTTTATGAATGTATGCATGAAGTAGGTTGCTTAATGTGATACTTGGCTTTGGATAGGGTTATGGGGTTTTATTCTTTGCATTGCACTAGTACTGCTTGGGTTTTCTACATGTTGGGATGATAATATGTTGGTTTGGACTATGATGCTTACTTTGTGTGCATACTGGATTTACTTGGTAAAAAGTATGTTTTGACTAAATGTCCTTTTATGCATGTTTCAATGGTTTTTATGCATAGTAGCCATACTTAGTACATGTGTTGTACTAACTCATATTTTCTCCCTTTTCCCCAAACATTTAGGTTCGGGCCGTTGAGGATTCACTTAGAGTTGCTTCCCCAAGTTGGTGAATCCTCAAGTCCGTGGATAAGACCCTATGATATAGCTTCTATGTTTAGTTTTTTGCTTATGTTGAAAGACATTGTTGTACTTTCCTATTTCAAGACTTCTTATTGATGTAAGGGCTAAGTCCCATTTTCGATACTTCTATGTCTAGATGGTACATTGGGACAAAGTTAGATTATGTTTTTTATGTATGAAGTGAAGTTGAACTTCCAAAGTAAAAGTTTTAAATTTTCCATGATTTTATTCTATGATACATGCTATGACGAATGTTAAGGACTTGTATAAATATCTTCGAGGTCGAATACGCCGGTAACGACTAGGGGTTGCTCTCGGGTCGTTAAAATATCTAACCCATGTTTTCTAAGAGTTTATGATTGGAAGTGGGTTTTGACTTCAAGGAGGTAAATTATGGACATGCATTTTCTTGTGAAATCTATGCAAATGTTTTAAGGGTGCTTTGAGAGTAAAGTATCATATGATGATGTTGTTGTTGTGTTGTTGAAAGGATATTCTCATAAACACATAATTAACATGATGTGAAAGGTTTTCTCACAAAGATAGGATTCTTATGTTGAAAGGCTTTCTCACCTAATTAAATGAAAGGCTTTCTCACCTAATTAAATGACAGGCTTTCTCACCTAATTGAATGAAAGAGTAAGAGCTATCCTAATGAACTAGCTTGGATTGGTTGTCCAAGGGCATCTTCCATGGGTTATGAGATAATTCAAGACTTAATAACTTTCCATGGGATTTATGCTTAGCACCGAGTGGATATTGATAGTGAGATAGAAGCTCTCCCGTAGTAAAGGTCGGGTTTCTAGAACCAATCTTTTGAGATGGAGGCTATCCCGTAGAAGAGGTCGGGTTTCTAGTAGCAATCTACGTATCCCTTAACTATGTGCCCCCATAGGTTGATTAGCTAGTGGATCCACTTAAGCTAGAAGTTCATGGCTCTACCTTAGGCAAGCTTTTCGGTGTGGGAGACACTGGGGATCATGTTATAGCTCACATGGTCTCAATGTCGATTAAGGCTAATTCTCCATAAGTAATAATGAACTAAGGTTACTCAAAGAGTATCACGTATGAATTTAAAGTTTTTAAAGAAGAAGTTATCTTTCATTGACCATGACTTATGTTTTATAACTCTTTCATATTATGTTTTAGTTTGGTCAATTGAATGTCATGAAATGAAATGTCCCTTTTTCATGTTTTTAAATGTTTTATGCATGGCTATCATACTTGGTACATTGTTTTGTACTAACGCATACTCTTGCCTACATTTCCCCAAAATGTAGGGTCCAATAGTCAGGGTTTCGAGTTTCGTGGCTAGAAGTTGACTTGAGATTTTTTGAGCTTCGATGAGTCCTCATGCTTCGAGGATGGAGTTTATTGTTTTCACTTTCTTCTATGTATTTTATCTTTTGTACATGATGTGTGGGCTAGGCCCAATTTCATTATATTGTAGTAGATGGCTATGATGAGACATGAGTTTAGACTTCCGCTTTTCTTTATAAAAATGTTTGGACTTGAAATGTTGTTTTACTATAATTGTTTTATTTCTTATGTTATGAGAGCTAAGTGGCTTGTATGTAGTCCTTCAGGGTTGTGTATGCCATGTTCCATCTAGGGTGTTGTAACACCCCGTATTCTAAAAGACCAAAATAGCAGCTTTCCATATGGTCCAAGTGTCGAACCACGCCGAACCACGCCGACCACCCACAACTCGTGGAGTGGACCATGGACCGTAGGTGTGGTCCATGGTTGGCATGCCTAGGTAGGGTTTGAGGGTTCAGGACCACGACACAACCTACAGATCGTAGGTCAGACCACGGTCTGTGGTTCGAGACCCCAAGATCACCCTCTCTGACCATTAATAGTCCACCCAGATGGGGCGTGGGTCGAACCACGACCTGTTGGCTAGGGTCCGTGAATGGTCACCAGGCAGTTAATTTTAGGGGTAGTTGGGTCTTTTCCTAATCAATTAGTTCCTATACTATGTCGTTTTGCCTATATTTAGGACCCCTAAATAAGTCTTTTTACCTCCAAATTAGACCCATTTACCTCATTCTTCTAATATCACAAAAGAAAATCAAAACTCCTCTCAAATATTCTCTTTCTAGAAACTTAAAGAAGTAAAGGATTCACCTAGGGTTTCAAGCTAAGGTTACAATTCCTCCATTGAAGGCTAGCATTTGGATTCAAGGTATGATAGTTTTCATCCATGGAGTTCCCAATTTCCTCTATTTTAAAAGGTAGAATTCCCCAATTAGCTAGGGTTTTCTTCAATCACCGTGGGTTTTTATGATTATTGATTTGAATGATTGAATTATGATCTTCTAAGCATGAATTGAGGATTTACTATGGTTTTATGATGTTTTCCCCTATGAACCCATTTAATCCCATGTTTTTAGGTTATTAATCATATGATGTGGGATTTTGAACTTAAAGGAAGAGTTTTATGAAATTAAACATGTAATGAGAGAATTGCAGGAAGTTATGATGAAATCCATATCTGACCCTTGTTTTCTAAATGTTGATGATTGAAAAAGGGTTTTGGCCTTGAAAGGTAATTATGGAAGTATGCATGTTTTCATGAGAATTATATAAATGATTTAAAGATGCTTTGAGAGTAAAGTATCAATGATGATGTTGTTGTTGTATTGTTGAAAGGATATTCCCATCAACACAATCTAGCATGAAGTGAAAGGTTTTCTCACATAATAAGTATTTTTATGTTGAAATTATTTCTCACCTAATTGAATAAAAGAGTAAGAGCTATCCTAATGAATTTAGCTTAGACTGGCAAGATGACATCCCTATCCATGGATAATGAGAACTATCCTAATGAATTTAGCTTGGATTGGCAAGATGACATGCCTTTCCATAGATAATGAGAATAAGTAAGAAAATACTATTTCATGGGATTTATGCTTAGCACCGATTGGATATTGTTATGAGATGGAAGCTCTCCCATTAGTAGAGGCCGGTTTCTAGAAACAATCTCTTGAGATAGAAGCTCTCCCGTTAGTATAGATCGGGTTTCTAGTAGCAATCTTCTTATCCCTTAAACTATGTGCCCTCATATGATGATTAGCTGGTAGATCCACTTAAGCTAGAAGTCCATGGTTCTACCTTAGGCAAGTAGAACAACCCTTTTTCGGTGTGGGAGACACTGGGGATCATGTTATAGCTTGCATGGTCTCTATGTCGATTAAGGATAATTCCCCACAACATGATTAATAATGAACTAAGGTTACTCAAGGAGTATCTCATATGTGTTCAAAGGTTTTAAAGATGATTAGATTGCATTGGCCTTATTTTATGAAGTATGTTTTCTAACTCTCTAATATTATGTTTTAACTTGGTCAATTGCATGTCATGAAATGAAATGTCCCTTTTTAGCATGTTTTAAATGTTCAAAGGTTTTAAGGATGATTAAATTGCATTGACCTTGTTTTATGAAGTATGGTTTCTAACTCTCTTATATTATGTTTTAACTTGGTCAATTGCATGTCATGAAAGAAATGTCCATTTTTAGCATGTTTTAAATGTTTTATGCATGGCTATCATACTTGGTACATTGTTTTATACTAATGCATACTTTTGTCTGTATTTTCTCCTAAATGTAGGGTTTTATATTCAAGGTGCTCAGTTTCGTGGCTAGTAGGTGATTTGATTGATTCCTGAGCTTTGGTGAGTCCTCATGCTTTGAGGATGGGGTTATTGTTTTAAGTTTCTTTCATGTATTTCTCTTTTGAACATGATGTATGGGCTAGGCCCAATTTCATTCTATTGTATTATATGGTTATGTTGAGACATGAGTCTAGACTTCTGCTTTTCTTTTATAAAAATGTTTTGGACTTGGACTATTATTTCACTCTTATTGTTATATTTCTTATGTTATGAGAGCTAAGTGGCTTGTATGGAGTCCTTCAGGGTTCTATACGCCATGTTGCATCTATGGGGTACCCCTGGGTCGTGACAAGTGTACCCCTAAGTCGTGATAAACTTGGTAATTAGAGCACAAGGCTTAGAATGGTCCTAGGATGTTTCATAAGCCACGTCTAGTAGAGTCTTGTTCATGAGTATGAAGCGCACCACATTTATGAGTGAGAGACTACAAGATGTTTAGGAAACTCCACTTCTTTCGTTACTCTTAAGTCTTGCGATAGAGTTTAACTCTATAAGGTCATTCTCCTAATCCTTATCCGGTGATCTACAGGATATGACTACTCGAAGGGCTTATGCTAGAAGGAATGAGGAAGACAATGTGGAACAAGAAGCTCCTCCCAAAGCTTCTCAAGTTCCAGTCGATCCTTTGGCCGAGCAAGTGACTAATGTGGAGCTTAGGGCTACTTTTCAAGTGTTGGCTCAAGTTGTGATGGCCCAAGCCAATAGAGAGATTGCGGTTCCCGTAGGCCCAAATGTGAGTACAACGGCTTCTAGAGTGAGGGACTTCACAAGGATGAATCCTTCGAAGTTTCATGGTTCTGAGGTGGAGGAAGATCCTCAAGAGCTTATTGATGAGGTCTATAAAGTTTTGATGATCATGGGAGTTGCGCCAGAAAAAAAGCAGAGTTGGCCACTTATCAATTGAAGGTATTGCTCAAGTGTGGTACAACAAATGGAAAGAAGGGAGACCGAAAGATGCGGGTCCTCTTGATTGGGAGAAATTGGAGGTTGCTTTTCTTGATAGGTTCTTTCTCTTTGAGATGAAGGAAGTCAAGGTGCTTGAGTTCATTAACCTTCGACAAGGGAGTATGAGAGTGAGGGAATATGCTCTAAAGTTCACTCAATTTTCTAAATATTCTCTAGCAATGGTTGCGGATTCTAGGGCTAGAATGAGCAACTTCATTTTGGGTATCCGAAATGGTGGTTAAAGAGATCCGAACAGCAATGCTCATTCATGATATGGACATCTCTCGTCTCATGGTACATGCAAAACAAATTGAGGAGGAGAAACTCAAGGGAGCTAAAACCGGTGATGGTAATTTCTCACATGCAAGTTTCGATGGACAAGGTCATTGATGAGTCCACAATTTGTACTCATTTAGGGCTTTATTTGAATAGATTTAGTGTCCTCAAATGCATATTTTGTGCCAATAACTAATGTAAATCCTTGAATTTTAGGTATTTGGATTGAGGGACAAAGCATGGACACTATTGAGAAAAAAGGAACAAGGCAGCTGAACGAACGAAGGAAAGAAGGCCGGAGGATCGCTTAACCCATTAGGCGAGTCGCCGAACGGCCAGGGTCTTGCTTATTGTTCTAGAGTGCCAAGCCCTGAAGGAGAAAACCTAGTCGGCAAGATAAAGGAGCAGTCGACGAGTCACCAAACATTCCACGATGTAGTGCCATATCACCCAAAGTTATAGAACCTAAAGATGCTGAAGGCAAAAGCAAAACGGCGATAAAAATGACCAAAGGGCGGATCGCCGATTGGATCGGCGATCCCGACTAACTGCGCTGACTGGACCTTTGCAGCACAATTTTTGACAACTATAAATACTTTTTAAAAAATTTTGCTTAGTATTCTTATCTTTTGTTGAATCATATTATTATTCAGTTTTTGAAGTTTAGAGCTTAGAACTGAAAAGAGAGATAATATTTCCTTAGATTTGAAGATTTCCATTTCTAAGAAATTTGAAGTGGGTGTTGAAGATTCTTCATCTTAGACCTTTGTAAAGACTATATCAATCCTACCCAGTTGATGGAAACACAACTTGGTAACGATTTTTCCCTTTTTACTATGTCTAGCTAAAAGCCAATTCTTGGGGTGTGATAATCGGTTGATTTAACTACTGGGTATTGTTAATTGATAGTTTATTTGTAATTTAAAAGTGATTTCGTTCAGTAATCGTGGTTGAATTTAATGGGTTGTAGTTGCAAATAAAATCTTAACTTCGTGTTTTTTAGCTTGCTCGAGAGAGAGGTTTTAAAATCAAGATTACTGAATCGATGGTCTGTGGGTATTGGGTTGTCATGGGTTCAGCTCGAGAGAATGAATCCTAAACCCTTTTCCACAAATTCAGCTCGAGAGAGTGAATGGACTAAAGTGAAGGCTATGCTTCATTGTTGCTTATTGGTGTTCGAGAGAAACCAATTCGATTCGGGGTAAATTGTTCGGGAGAAAGTTTATCCCCACTAAAGTCTTACTTATTCACTGATTTGCATTTGTTTACGATTAATTGCAATTACCCGGTTGTTTACCTTGGCCCATAATCCAATCACATCCCAAGAATCATGTCTCCATATTCGTATTTTCGTGTTATTTGCTGTTTTAGTTGATAATTGAATACAAACCCCCCTTTGATATTTCACACTTGTGTCACCCCAAACTTGAATTATGTTTTTCTTCGTAAATGTTTTTAGCTATGATTCACTTGAGCATTTTATTCTTTTCTATTGATTCTTGAGTACGAACCACTCCCTTGGAACTCGACCCTAACTCACTAGTTAGGTTATATTACTATTGAACAATCATTGATGCTTAGTACTGGATGAAGTATCTTTGATAGCGTACATTTTTATCAAAATGGCACAGCTGCCGAAGAGTTGTGTTACTTGAGAATTTTTAGTTTAGTTGGATTTTTTTCTTGTTAGTCATAGTTGAACTTACTTAATTTTTAGTTTTGTTTTGCTTGTTTGTGCTTTGAAACAAAGGAGATGAGCATGTCGTGCAGTAATTGTGAACAAATGGATTTTCCTCCATTGGAAGTGATGATGTTCAGGGATTGAATCCTAACCTTCTAGCAATTGGAACGTGAACAAATTCATGAGTCGTGGCTAAGGTTTAAACCATTGCTGATTCAATGCCCGACTCATGGGATTCCCGATGTAGTCCTACTGGAATGTTTTTATAAAAGTCTTGGTCCCGGGAACAAAGAGTTGGCTGATCAACTCATCCCGGGTGGTATGGTTCGATAGCCCTATGTGATAGTAGCCCAACTGCTTGATCACATGACTGAGACCAACCAAAAAGTAGAGAGGGACTTCAGCTTAGCCGCATTGCTTACTCAACTGGACGAGTTAACCAAAAATATTATGGAACTTGAAGTCAAGTGCAAAAAGAAGGATCGATACATCCCTCCTCCTGAGCGGAGAAGGCCTAAGAACGATGAGATTAAATGTGTCGAGGATACGCTTTTAATCATTCTCCAAAAGGTCAATGAGCATGATAGAGTGCTGGAAGAGATGAAGGAGAATGTCGAAGTGCTAAATCATATGATTGGCTCTCACTCCAGATCTATCCAGTTAATTTAAACCCTCATGGTTCATGTATTGCCTCATCTCTATCCAAAACAACAAGAGGGGTTACCTAGTGACACTAAGGTCAACCCCAAGAATGAGATTTGAGTGTGGACGTATGTCGTGCCACAACATTAACTAAGGCGCTGCTTGGGAGGCAACCCAAGTTTTATTTTCTTTCATTTTAAGTTTAAAATAATGGTGTGTTGAATGTGCATGTCAAAGTGTGGAAAGTGCAGGGTGATGAGCTCCAGGTCTAGTTGGCGAATCACCAACTAGGTCGGTGATCACGATCTAGTCCGTCGTTTGGACTCCCATATTAACTGAAGGTCCTATAAAATTCAGCGAGGTAAGTGACCACGTGGCGTGTCACCGAGTAGTTCGGCAAGCATGACTAATGTCGTCGATTGGGCGAGAACTGGACGATTTTTAAAAGGCCAAAGGTTTAAACTTTCAAACTCTTCACTTTCCCTCACTTTAAATCTTGACAAACTCACACCTGAACCTTAGTTTATATATTTTCATATTTCGAGAAGTATTTTAGTCATTGATTTGTGCTCGGATTGGGATTACATTGTTGCCTAACATTTCAATCATATTTTATTCGGCACTAAAGGTTGGTTTTCCGAACCCCAGGTTTACTTTTGGCATTTTTTACTCTGTTGAAATGATTTTATCTTGTTAAAGTGTGTTGGGCCTCTCAGATAGGATTAGAATGTTTGAATGAATGTTCTAATTCGAATGCCTTTCCCATATTGCTTTAAATGTTGAAACCTCGTAATGTTATGCCATAAAATTGATTAATTATTATGGGGTTGTGCTTGCATGTTGTTGGGTCTAGTGGGGTGAAGTCTAAGTAACCCGTACTTGTGCCAAATGGCGTAATTTTCCCAATGATAGAGCGGGTGACGTCATTCTTAAGGGCAAAACACGTCAATTGGACAAATTTGGCAAAACTGGGAGAAGTCTGAGTATCCTGGGGTAATGGGTGCTATGGGTATAGTTGTAATTTGAGTTGTGCATGCTTTGATTTTGTTTTCGGGGGTTACGGGGTTGAATTCGAGAAGTTGGGTTGAAAGTAAGCACGTTGGGACATTTGGCGAGCGGGGTCGAGCTCGCCGAACCACTCGGAGGCTTACCGAAGGTCCCCATCTCACCTTTAATTTCATGCTTAATGTGTTGTTGGGCTCTGTAACTTTTGGCGAGAAGCTTAAGGTCACCGAAGGCACTCGGCGACTCGCCGAAGGCCTTCTTGTTTGCCCTATTGTTAGCACCCCAAAAACTTTTTTATTTTGCACTATAACTTTTGGCGGGCTAACCCTGGCTCGCCGAATGCTGTCGGCGATTCACCGAAAGGCCTTTCCCATCGTCGACTTGCCAAAGTTTAAGAGAAAATCCATTCGGCGAGCCCAATCTAGCTTGCCAACGCGATTCGGCGACTCGCCTAATAGGTTAGGCGAGTCTGTCTGCAGTTTTTTTTCTATGATTTTAACTGAATTGTTTCTAAATTTTTCCTGATGTTTTGCAGACATGGCTAGACCTAAAGTTGCAGGAAGAAACATTCCACCCCGAAGGAACACAAAGGGGATTGCACTCAATGAGGATGCAACTTCATCCAGGGGCAAAGACACTAAACTTCCCACAACTGGTGGGAAAGGCAAAGGCAAAGAGAAGGCACCTGCGTCACCAGAGGTCAGCTCCAATAGTGACGGCATCTATGCCACTCACCTCACCACTTTTGAGAGTGAGGGTGAGCATCAGGAGCCCCAGATTGTCGCTTCTGATGATGATGAGCAGGTAGTAGCACATAAGGCAGAGCTATGTTAAAAAAGAATGCATGATCCGTCTAGGATCAGAACTCCTCAGCCCACCAGTTCTCCTCCAGTTCCAGAGCAGGTTGTAGTCCTAGCACCTCCTGTACAGAGTCCTCCCCAAAGTGTATGAACAGATTAAAGACTGAGGGGCTGAGGACGATTATTGATGAGAAGCGTCTGTCCACGGATGGGGTCATTGACAGGTACCCAGAGATTATGAGTTGTCTGAAGGCTGATAAATTCCAGATCTTCACCAAGCCCCATGACCCTTACATTCCTAATTGGGTCCAAGAGTTCTATGCTGCTTATGGAACCTTGATACCTCAGCAAAAGAAGCAAGTAGCTGCATTTAAACCGGTTGGTTATGTAGTGGTTTGGGGAAAGAAGGTCAAGTGTGATAGTGAGGCTATCAATGTTTTCCTGGATTGTCCTGATGATATTGATGACGACTGCTAACACATGATCCGGACTACCACATTAGAAAATATGAAGAAGTGGTTAGCTCCTCTCATATTAGACGGTGCCCCCAAATGGCTTGAAGTTGGAGCACCTAGCGAGAAGAAGGATCTAAACATAGCTACAAGGTTCTGGTTTGGCTTCATCAGCAGTACTATTATGCCATCCCAGAACGAGTCGATTCTCCGGCATGCCAAGGTAGCATGTTTGGGTTAAATCATTGATGAGACGAGGCTTAATTTGGGGATAATTATAGCATAGGAGATGGTCATGAGGTACAAGCAATGCCAGACCTCACTCTTATTTTCGGTATTAATCACCGAGCTATGCAGACGGGCTCGGGTCCATACGGATGCAAAGAAGAATGTGGAAGTGATTCCCACATCCTCTACTGATATTCGGAGGATCGAGGCATAATATTTGAAACATGAGGTGGAGAAGAAGAAAAAGCCATCCCCGGTGGACACTCCCCCGATTGTAGACATAGACTCAGTACCTGCAGAGGCATCTTTGCCTACTCCGGCCCCTGGGCCTTCAGTTACTTATTGTGTTGTCCCTTCTGATATCCCCAGTTCTTTTGCTGCTGCACTGCCTCCTAGACCTGCTGCTGCTTCTGTCTCCTGAGCCGCGATCACTCAGGCTTCATTACTCCGGATAGGGTAGCTTGCCCATTTTGCGGATCGTCGGGCTGCCAGACTCGAGGCCTCCATTTAGGGCATGATTCAGACTGCCCTGGCTGAAGTTGTGACACCCTTGAGCACTACCATTGACGCCCTTGCGGCTAGGATAGTGATGTGTGAGCGTGGCCAAGGGGCCACCAAGGTGGTGACGGCGTTAAAGGTAGCTATTATTGTGTTGAGGAGTGACGTGGATCGGCTGAAGTCCACTGAGATGTCCATTATATTTGGGATGGCGAAGATTCTGGATGTACCAGATATGCCTCCAACTACTACCGGAGATGAGATTAGAGTTGAAAAGTAGTTGATCCTTAGTCTGAGGCAGAGACTGATGTGGAGATGCTCGAGGTGGCTGAGGGAGCTTCATATGAGGGCCTTACTGAGACTGAGGAGGCCATGGTAGATGCAGTTGTGTAGGCTTCTTTGGCTGATACACCTTTGGCAGCTCCTAGTGGATCTAGTACTACTATTCCTTCTGAGGTGACTCTAGCCACTGATGCCCAAGTCCAGACTAATGCACTGGGCACTGATGCCTAGACAGATGGAGCGACTGTGTAGACAGAATCACCTTTTTACCTCCCTCTCTGTCTTGCTTTATTTTAACTTTTGGATATTTTTGTTCACATTTGAGGACAAATGACTTTATTTGTGGTGGGGTGAGGTACACCTTTTGTGTGACCTTTTGTGAATATTGGTTTTGTTTATATATTGAGTCTTGAGCTGAAATTGTTTTTACACTTTTTTTGTAGATGATTGAGCTTGTGGCTCCTTGTTTTAAAAGTAAATGATTTTTGACCCTTCCGAAAAAAATTTGCCACCTCTTGTTTGTGTTGAATGTGGTTGTTCTTTTTGAAATTTGAGTGTCGGTTTTGATTGATATCGATGACTTAAATAGTGCTCATAATCGAACAAAAATGAATGTGCGGCTACGATGAGACCAAATGAAGTTGCATAGACAATATGTGAAGTCTTTGCATCTCGCTGTGACTAACCAAGTATAGAATTGAGTCTCTTGTGATGAAAATTGCACACTAGCGAAAGTGTGGAGTCTTGTTTGACTTTGGTGTCAATGTCTTGTGTGATGAGCTTATCGTGAACCATGTGCGATGACACCTAGAATTTGCCCAATTGGTCGGGTTGACTAAGTCATGTGAACTCTTGAGATGATCTTAGGCAACTTTGAAAAGTGTGAAACAATTTGACATTATACCGCTTTTTGTGGCCTACCTTGTGAGTTTGTAAAACCCCTTTGAACACCCCTTTGAGCCTTAACCTTTTCTTGGAAAAAACATGATGAAAACATAACCTTTCTTGATCCATTACCCATAATCCTCATGATTTGTGGTCTATTTGAATAGCCAACTTAGGCCAAAAGCCTAAGTTGGGGGTGTGGTAAAAAGAAAAGGTGAATCAAGAAAATGCAAAGAAGTCTCTTTTGCCCATGTTTTGAAAAAAATGGAACCCCTCCATTTAAAAAAAGAGAGAGAAAAAGAAATGAAAAATAAAAAGTTGTGGAATAAAGTGTGAAAATGCAAAAAGAAATGGGGTTTCCAACAATCCATACAAAGTGAATAATGGGATGACTTGTGATCACGAATAAAAATGAGGAAGCAAAAGGAAAGGAAGTTTTGTTCACACCACATTTCATGAGGACTATAGCCATTGAGCCTAAATGACCATACCTTGGCACTCAGCCCAGTTAGAAACCTTGAAAAGACCTTTTTGATGTTAAGTGAGTTGAAGCAAGTGTTGATTGGAAAATACGGGCAAACCTTTGGGTGAAGTCATACATTGTGTTCATCTTTGTGAGTGTAAGCGTTGCATTTGATTCCGGAACTTTAAATTGTTGAACCATTGTGTGTGAATATGGAATCATTCTTTGTGTGAAGGCATTTGAGTACCTTTGTTGAGCTTGAACTTGCATTTGAAGCAAGTATTGTGAGCTTGAGATTCTTTGATATTGGTAAGTCATAACTTGACTCTTTGAGTGCACAATTGATCCTTGCATGAGTAAGTTGAGTGTTTTTGTGTGCATTCATGATTGAATCTTGTGTAGCACTGTTTGAGACATCCTTTTTGAACAGCTGAACTTGAGTTTTACTTGACGACAAGAAAAAGTTTAAGTTGGGGTGTTGATGAGTCCATAATTTGGACTCATTTAGGGCTTTATTTAAATAGATTTAGTGTCCTCAAATGCATATTTTGTTCCAATAACTGATGTAAATCCTTGAATTTTAGGTATTTGGATTGAGGGACAAAGCATGGACACTATTGAGCAAAAAGGAACAAGGCAGCTGAAAGAACGAAGGAAAGAAGGCCAGAGGATCGCTTAACCCATTAGGCGAGTCGCCGAACGGCCAGGGTCTCGCTTATTGTTCTAGAGTGTCAAGCCCTGAAGGAGAAAACCTAGTCGGCAAGAGAAAGGAGCAGTCGATGAGTTACCAAACATTTCCACGATGTAGTGTCATATCACCCAAAGTTATAGAACCTAAAGATGCTGAAGGCAAAAGCAAAACGGCGATGAAAATGACCAAAGGGCGGATCGCCGACTGGACCTTTGCAGCACAATTTTTAACAACTATAAATACTTTTTTAAATTTTTTGCTTAGTATCTTATCTTTTGTTGAATCATATTATAATTCAGTTTCTGAAGTTTAAAGCTTAGAACTGAATAGAGAGACAATATTTCCTTAACTTTGAAGATTTGAAGATTTTCATTTCTAAGAAATTGGAAGTGGGTGTTGAAGATTCTTCATCTTAGACCTTTATAAATACTATATCAATCCTACCCAGTTGATGGAAACACAACTTGGTAACTATTTTTCCCTTTTTACTATGTCGAGCTAAAACCCCAATTCTTGGGGGTGTGATTATGTGATTTGGGTTGATTTAATTGCTGGGTATTGTTAATTGATAGTTTATTTGTTGTTTAAAAGTTATTTTGCTCAGTAATCGCGATTGAATTTAATAGGTTGTAGTTGCAAATACAATGTTAACTTCATGTTTTTTGGCTTGCTCGAGAGAGAGGTCTTAAAACCTAGATTACTGAATCAATGGTCTGTGGGCATTGGGTTGTCATAGGTTCAGCTCGAGAGAGTGAATCCTAAACCCTTTTACACACATTCATCTCGAGAGAGTGAATGGACTAAAGTGAAGGCTATGCTTCATTGCTGCTTATTGGTGTTCGAGAGAAACCAATTTGATTCGGGGTAAATTGTTTGAGAGAAAGGTTGTCGCCACTAAAGTCTAGCTTATTCACTGATTTGCATTTGTTTGCTATTAATTGCAATTACGCGGTTGTTTACCTATGCCCATAATCCAATCACATCCCAAGAATCCCATCTTCATATTCATATTTTCGTGTTATTTGTTGTTTTAGTTGATAATTTAATACAAACCCCCTTTTGATATTTGACAATTGTGTCACCCTAAACTTGAATTATGTTTTTCTTCATAAATGTCTTTAGCTATGATTAACTTGAGCATATTTATGCTTTTCTATTGATTGTTGAGTAGGAACCACTCCCTTAGGACTCGACTCGAACTCACTAATTGGGTTATATTACAACTGAACGATCGTTGATGCTTAGTATTGGATGAAGTATCTTTGATAGTGTACATTCTTATCAGTCCTTCTAGATTTCGGCAATGCTCCTCCTAAGTTCAACAAAGATAGGGTGTCAAACCCTAAGCCTCAAGGAGGTAATGGCAGTGGATCTTCATTACCTATGTCTAATTGCACTAAGTGTGGAAGGAAGCATGAAGGTAAGTGTATAGCCGGCACAAATGGTTTCTATGGTTTTGGTAAAAATGGTCACAAAATGAGGGATTACCCAATGCTTACGGTTAGAGGAAGAGAGGGCGAGCAAGCTCCTTCTAGTGGTTCGGGTTCCAATGCTCCTAAGCAAAACCGATTCTATGCACTCAAGACCTAAAGGTGAACAAGAGGGTTCTCCGGACGTGGTTACCGGTATGTTAAAAGTTTCCCAAATAGATGTATATGCTTTGCTTGATCTCGATGCTACCTTGTCTTTTGTGATGCCATATGTGGCTATGAGATTTGATGTGCTCCCTGACATGTTGTTAGAACCTTTTTCTGTCTCTACTTTGTTGGTGATTTTGTGGTGGCTAAGAGGGTCTATAGAAGATGTCCCATTTGCTTATCCCATAGAGTTACTCTTGTTAATTTCGTAGAGCTTGATATGTTAGACTTTGATGTTATCCTTTATGCTTCTATTTATTGTAGGACTCGTGTAGTCAAGGTTCAGTTCCCGAATGAGCCTATCCTATAGTGGAAGGGGGGAAATTTTATGCCTAAGGGTCAATTTCTCTCATGTCTTAAATCTAGAAAGATGATTTATAAGGATTGCATTTACCATCTTGTTAGGGTGCGGGATATAGATTCTGAAACCCTTACTCTTTAGTCGATCCCCATTGTAAATGAGTTTCTGGAAGTGTTCCTGGATGATTTGCCTGGTATTCCTCCCCAGAGGGAAATAGACTTCGGTATTGACCTTTTCCCATAGACGCAACCTATTTTTATTCCTCCTTATAGAATGGCTCCGACAGAACTTAAAGAGTTGACAGAACAATTGAAATATTTGTTGGATAAGGGTTTCATCCAATCGAGTATCTCTCCATGGGGTGCTCTAGTTTTGTTTGTTAGGAAGAAAGATAGTTCTCTTCGTATGTGTATTGACTATCGTCGGTTGAATAAGGTGACCATTAAGAATAAGTATCCTTTTCCAAGTAGAGATGATTTATTTGACCAACTTCAAGGGGCGAGTTATTTCTCTAAGATTGAACTAAGGTCGGGCTATCACCAATTGAGGGTGAAAGAAGATGATATTCCAAAGATAGCATTTCGAACTCGGTATGGCCATTATGAGTTTTTCGGTAATGTCGTTTGGGTTTACTAATGCTTCGATGGCATTTGTGGATTTGATGAATAGGGTGTTTAGACAATATGTTTGTAATTGTGTTCATTGATGATATATTGATTTATTCGAGAAGTGAGAATGAGCATATTGATCATTTCAGGATTGTGTTGCAAGTTCTCAAGGAACAATGACTCTATGCAAAATTTAGCAAATGTGAATTTTGGTTAAGGTAAATAGCTTTTCTTGGTCATATTGTGTCAAGTGAAGGTATTGAGGTAGATCCTAAGAAGACGGATGAGGTTAAGAGTTGGCCTAGACCTCTAACTCATTCGGATATTAGATGTTTTTTGGGTTTGGCCAGTTACTATAAAAGGTTTGTGGATAGGATCTCTTCAATTGCCTCTCATTTGACGGCCTTGACTCAAAATAAGGCTAAGTTCATATTGTCAGAACCTTGTGAGAAAGAGTTTTCAAGAGTTAAAGGATAGACTTACTTCCGCTCTAGTGTTGACCTTACCGGAAGGGACGGATGGTTTTGTGGTTTATTATGACGCCTCGAGAATTGGGTTAGGGTGTGTGCTTATGAAAAATGGGAAAGTCATTGCCTATGATTCAAGGCATCTTAAGATCCATGAGAAGAATTACCCTACCCATGACCTTGAATTAGAGGCGGTTATTTTTTCCTTAAAGATTTGGAGGCATTATTTGTATGGTGTTCATGTTGATGTTTTCACCGACCATAAGAGTTTGCAATATGTGCTTAACAAAAAAGATTTGAATCTTCGCAAAAGAAGGTTGCTTGAGTTGTTGAAAGATTATGACATGAGTGTTCTTTATCACCCCGGTAAAGTTAATGTGGTAGCGGATGCTCTTAGTCGGTTATCTATGGGTAGTGTTGCTCATGTTGAAGAATAAAAGAAAGAGTTGGGTTGAGATGCTCATATATTGGCCCGATTAGGTGTTCAAGTAGTGGACTCCACCAAAGGTGGTGTTATGGTTCACAATGGGTTTGAATCATCTTTTGTGGCGGATGTGAAAGCTAAGCAAGATCTTCATCCAATTTTGGTTAGATTAAAAGAAGCAGTGCCTAAGAAATCCGTTGAGGCTTTCTCCGAAGGGGGAGATGGGATACTTAGATATCAAGGCCGCTTGTGTGTTACAAATGCTGATGACTTGAGGGATAAAATCTTATCGAAAGCCCATAGTTCTCGATATTTCATCAACTCAGGAGCCACCAAGATGTACCGTGACTTGCGGGAAGTCTATTGGTGGAATGGGAAGAAAAAAGATATTGCGGAATTTGTGGCTAAGTGTCCTAATTATCAAAAAGTGAAAGTTGAGCATTGAAGATCGGGAAGTTTTTCCCAAGACATTGCTATTCCTACTTGAAAGTGGGAAGACTTGAATATGGACTTCACAGTAAGGTTGCCACACACTCGGCGACAACATGATTCAATTTGGGTAATAGTAGATTGGATGACGAAGTCAGCTCATTTTATTCCCGTCAAGGTTTCCTATTCAGTGGAGGATTATGACAAGTTGTATTTGAGAGAAATGTTAAGGTTGCATAGAGTGCCCTTGCCCATTATTTCCGATCGTGGTACTCAATTTTAGAAGTATTTCCAAAAGGGTCATGGCACTAAAATTAAGCTTAGTACGGATTTACATCCCCAAACCGATGGGCAAGCAGAGCGTACTATCCAAACTTTGGAAGATATGTTGAGAGCTTATGTGATTGATTTAAGGGTAATTGGGATAACCATTTGCCATTGATTGAATTAGCCTATAATAATAGCATTCACTCGAGTATTGGTATGGCTCCATTTCAGGCTCTTTATAGTAGGAGGTGTAGATCTCCTATAGGTTGGTTTGAGGTGGGTGGAGTTGCTTTGATAGGTCCCGAGTTAGTTCATGAGGCAATTGAGAATGTTTGAGTTATTAGAGAAAGGTTGAAAAAGGCTCAAAGTCGAAAAAAGTCATATGCCAATGTTAGAAGAAGGGATCTTGTATTTAGGGTTCATGATTGGGTTTATTTGAAAATTTCACCTATGAAGGGTGTAATGACGTTTGGTAAGGAAACTTAGTCCCCATTTTGTAGGCCCATATAAGATTTGAAACGTGTTGATAAAGTTTTTTATGAACTTGATTTTTCTAATGAGTTGGCATCGGTGCATCCGATTTTCCAAGTCTCTATGCTTAAGAAATGTTTTGGACATCCAACATCCATAGTTCCCTTAGAAGAGTTGGGAGTTGATGAAAGTCTTTTATATGAGGAAGTTCCGGTTGAGATTTTAGACCGGCAAGTTAGCAAGTTGAGAAACAATGAAGTAGCTTCCGTAAAAATGTTGTTAAGGAATCATTTAGTTGAGGGTGCTACTTGGGAGGCCGAAGCCGATATGATGTCCTGATGTCCTCATCTATTTCCTTCTACTCCTACTCTAGCTTGAGGTAATTAGTTCTTCTTGGTTTGTCCTTTGTTTTGGGAGTAATGTGTTTTTATTTGTTTCCATGATTTCCTTATGTTATGCATGTTCATGAAAAACTTGTGTTTTGAAAGAAAATGAGTTTATATGATTGATTTTCCTCATGATGTTGTGCATTGAATATGAGTTGCCTATAGACTTCATGTGATGAATTGATGAACATGCTTTAGCTATGTTTTTTTAGAGTAAATTACATATGAGCTCCATGAGATTGTGTTGAGCATGCTTTTAGCTTGGAGAAGGTAGTTCCTCCTTGAACTTGAGCAATAATTTCTTGCATATTGGGTTTCTAGATGTAGTTCCTACCTTCCTTATGATGCATTGAGTATGTTTAACTTGGAGTTGATGTTTCGTCCTTGGTTGTGTGAATTATGATGAGTTGCATGCATGATGGGCTGCTAGTCTTGAGTCATTTCCGTTAGAAAGGTATCTATAATCTCATTCGAGGACGAATGTTCCCAAGGGAGAGATAATGTAACACCTCGGAATCTAGCAGACTCAACTACGGCTAAGTGTGAGGGCAAGAGCCAAGGAAGAAGGCTAGGGAAACCCAATCTTCCCTAGACATAGCCCACCTTCCCATGACCACCTTCACGGCTAGTGGTGAGGACCACAACTCGTGGTAAGGTTCGTGGTGGGCTAGGTAGTGGCTAGGTGAAATCTGCCCAAAATAGCCCCCTCCACATGAACCATTTCACAGCTCGTGAAGGCTATCACTGGTCGTGGGAAGGCTCATGGTGGTGACTTAGTTTTTAGGGGTTAAGGGAGGGGATGCTTAGCTACTGGTCCAAGACCACAAGGAGGACCAGGGCTCGTGAAGCCTCTCGTGGAGATGGACAGTGCACTGTAAGTTACGGGTTAATTTGTCATTTTGGGTTTTAATAAGACTAAAGCTATGTAATTTTGCCTAAGCCTAGGACCCCTATATAAGTCATTTTTACTCTAAAACTCACCCATTCCTCCATTGAATTTAAGCTTTGGGCTTTGAGGTACGATAGTTTTTGGATTCCTTTGATCCATGGAGTTCCCAACTTTCCTCAATTTCAAAGATTAGAATTCCCCAATTGAGTTACGGTTTTATTAATTTCGCATGCGTTCCTTTCATGATTGATTTAAATGATTGAATTATGATCTTCTATGCACGAATTGATGAACTATAATTCTTTTATGATGAATTAACCCATGAACCCATGTAATCCCATGTTTACAAGTTATGAACTGTATGTTATGGGATTTTGAACTTCAAGGAAGAGTTTTATGAAATTGAGCATGTATTACTAGTTTTACATGAATTTATGATGAAATCCATATCTAACCTATGTTTTCTAAGAGTTGATGATTGAAAGTGGGTTTTGACCTCAAGGAAGTAAATTATGGACTTGTCCATTTCCTTATCAAATCTATGTGAATGTTTTAAGGGTGCTTTGAGAGTAAAGTGCCATATGATGATGTTGTTGTTGTGTTGTTGAAAGGATATTCTCTTAAACACTTAAGTAACATGATGTGAAAGGTTTTCTCACAAATAAAGGATTCTTAGGTTGAAAGGCTTTCTCACCTAATTGAATCAAAGAGTAAGAGCTATCTTAATGAACTAGCTTGAATTGGTTGTCCAAGGGCACCTTCCATGGGTTATGAGATAAGTCAATACTTATTAAATTTTCCGTGGGATTTATGCTTGGCACCGAGTGGATATTGATAGTGCGATGGAAGTTCTCCCGTATTAGAGGCAGGGTTTCTAGAAACAATCTCTTGATATGAAAGCTCGCATGTAGAAGAGGCCAGGTTTCTAGTAGCAATCTCTCTATCCCTTAACTATGTTCCCCCATAGGTTGATTAGCTAGTATATCCACTTAAGGTAGAAGTTCATGGTTCTACCTTAGGCAAGTAGAACAACCATTTTCGGTGTGGGAGACACCGGGGGATCATGTTATAGCTCACATGGTCTCAATGTCGGTTAAGGTTGATTCCCCACTAGTAATAATGAACTAAGGTTACTCAAGGAGTATCACATATGAATTCAAAGGTTTTAAAGAAGAATTTAGCTTGCATTGACCATGATTTATGACTTTTGTTTTATAACTCTTTCATATTATGTTTTAGTTTGGTCAACTGCATGTCATGAAATGAAATGTCCTTTTTTGCATGTTTTTAGATATTTTATGCATTGCTATCATACTTGGTACATTGTTTTATACTAAAGCATACTCTTGCCTACATTTCCCCAAAATGTAGGGTCCGTCAGTCAAGGTTCCGAATTTCATGGCTAAAATTTGACTTGAGATTTTCTGAGCTTTGGTGAGTCCATATGCTTTGAGGATGAAGTTTATTGTTTTCACTTTTTTCCATGTATTTGCTCTCTTGGACATGACGTATGGGCTAGGCCCAATTTCATACTATTATGGTAGATGGCTATGATGAGACATGAGTTTAGACTTCCGCTTTTCTTTATTAAAATGTTTGGACTTGAAATGTTGTTTTACTCTTATTGTTCTATTTCTTATTTTATGAGAGCTAAGTGGCTTGTATGGAGTTCTTTTGGGGTTCTATACGCCATGTTATATCTAGGGTGTACCCCTAGGTCGTGAAGATTTCAGGTAATGGATATCAACACTAGCTAGAACTTGCTATTGGGGAGACCATGGATCCATATGGTCGGGGTAGTGCCTTCTACCCTCCATCAGCTGATAAAATTAGTATGGAAGGACAACGAATTGGTCTTTCATGATGAGAGAAGCCATTCCAATGGTTATACATTAATTGTTGATGAGGTCTCTATAGGTTGTGGCTTCTACACGGTAGAGCTAGTGAATGCCACATGAGATGATTTGGCTCCACAATTCCCTATGCCTTCTGTCTATAAGAGTATAGCCATTGTCATGCTCAAAAGTGGTTTTGAACTAGCTTTTGGATTCGGGAAGTACTTTCATGGAATCATCGAGCCTATCCCAACTAAAGATAATGAGGCAAAAGTGATGAGCAAGAATGTTGATCGGGCGTTGGCCAGGCCAATACCTCACTTATATCAGTCATTTCCAGTGCGGGAGTATGTCAATGATGGCGGTCTTGGAAAAGGAATCTGGAATCTTTTCAAAGAAGTTGATGTAATCTTCGAGGAGGTGACCGAGACATCGGTCATTCGTGATATTGAACCAAAGGAACAAGTGCCAAATTGGACCTCCACATCACTCCTGATTCCCCACTCGTCTTGGTAGAAAGACATATTTTTATGTTTGCTTTAAAAATCGGTAGTAATCCGAAAGAGGTTCGAGACCCACCCTTTATGCAATTTTACTTGATTGAATTTTAAATTCTCCCGTGATATTTTAAAACGAAAAATTGACCCTTGGTCATGGCCAAAGTTTGTACTTTTTTTCAATATAAATGAAAGCCTCTCATATTGAAATATTTGCTTATTTACTTATTTGCTTACATCTTACTTATCTAACTATGTTTATTTATGATTTCAGTACTAATAATTTAAAATCTGCCAACATGATGTCATTTCACAACCTGAATAAACAAAATTAGGTAGATGATGCTGAGTGCGAGGACTATGAGGAGGAGATCGAGACACCTGAGCATATCAGCCAGAAGTTTAGACAATTTGAGAACCAACATAAGCCAAATCTGGAGGAAACAGAAACCATGAATTTAGGAAATTAAGAATGTGTCAAAGAAGTGAGAATCAGTGTTCACTTGACTCAAGCTCAAAGAAAGGATATTTTATGTTTGCTTAAAGAGTATATCGACACATTTTCTTGGTCTTATAATAATATGCCATGATAGAGTAAAAACGTTGTTTCTCACAAATTGCCGATTAATCCAAATTTTAGTCCGGTGTAACAGAAAACTCGGAAGTTCAAGATGGAGTTGAGTTTGAAAATCAAGGAAGAGATTACCAACAAAATTGAGTCCAAAGCTGTAAAAGTGACGCAATATCCTACCTGACTAGCGAACATTGTTCCAGTTGCTAAAAAGGACAAAAAGATGAGAATTTATGTTGATTATAGGGTTCTTAACAAAGCTAGCCGAAAGGATAATTTTCCATTTCTGAATACTAAGAAAGCGATTCAAGAGTTACCTCCTCCGAAGACTAAGAAAGAGATCATGAGTTTCCTAGGAAGATTGAACTATATTAGCCGGTTCATAGCTCAATCCACTGTGGTTTATGTGCCCATCTTTAAGTTGTTGAAAAAAGATGCGCTGACTAAGTGGATTGAGGAATGTCAAACTGCTTTTGATGCCATCAAGCATATATTACTTGTCGAATCCACTGGTGTTGGTTCCTCCACGAGAAGGAATTCCATTGTTACTGTATCTATATGTCTCGGATAATGCATTTGGATGTGTGCTTGGTCAACATGATGAAACTGGTAAGAAAGAGTGAGTCATCTTCTACTTGAGCAAGAAATTCACTCAGAATTTGGGACATTATTTATCTTCATATACCACATACCTCATATCTAGGATGGACCCATTGAAGTATATTATTCAGAAAGCGATGCCGATCGGAAAGTTAGCTAGATGGCAAATGATTTTGAGCTAGTTTGATATTGTGTATGTGACACAAAAGGCAATAAAATCACAAGCCTTAGTTGATCACCTCACGAGAATCAAGTTAATGAAGAGTATGAACCGCTTAAAACTTGCTTCCCTGAGGAAGAATAGCATTTGTGGGAGAAGACATTTTTTAGGCATACCCAGGTTGGAGGGTATTCTTTGATGGAGTGGCGAACCACCAAGGAAATGGTATTAGAGCAGTCCTAGTAACCAAATCTGGTCAACATTATCCTATGGCATCTAAACTCCGATTCAATTGCACAAACAACATGGCTGAATATGAAGCTTTCATTCTTGATTTGAAAATGGCTATCGATATGAACGTCCATGAGTTGTTGGTAATTGGAGATTCGGATTTGCTAATTCATCAAGTTCAAAAAGAATCGGTCATAAAGAATCCAAGGATCACACCATATGTGCAGTTGATACAACAGTTGTGCAAAAGATTCCGCAAGATTGAATTCAGACACACTCCCAAGATGCAAAATGATTTGGAAAATGCTCTTGCCACCAATGCCTCAATGATCAAACATCCAGATACAAATTATATTGATTCCTTGGATATAGAGGTAAAAAAGCGTCATGTTCATTGTTCACATGTTGAAGTGGAACCAGATGGGTTGCCTTGGTATTTTGACATAAAGAAGTATTTGGAAACCGGGACTTATCCTGAGAATGCAATGTTCAACCAGAGAAAATCAATAGGGCTCATAATTTCTTTTCAAGTGGGGAAATCCTTTACATGAGGACTCTAGATTTAGGTCTTCTCAAATGTGAAGATGTTATTGACGTTGTGAAGCTTCTTGAATAGATACAGGCTAGAGTTTGTGGTACTCATATAAATGGACTAACCTTGGCAAAGAAGATCCTTTGAGACGGTTATTTTTGGATGACTCTGGAGCATGATTGTTGCAAAATTTGTGCAAAAATGTCAAATACATGGGGATTTGATTCAAGTACTGCCTCACGAACTCAATGCCATGAGTTCAATTTGGTCGTAGATTGGGGCATGGAGGTCATTGGTCCAATAAAGTCTGCCGCTTCTAATGGACACAGATTCATTTTGGTTGCCATTGATTACTTTACCAAGTGGGTGGAAGCAGCCTCGTATAAATCAGTGACAAGAAAGTTGTGGCTGATTTTGCCCACGACAATTCGTTATGTAGATTTGGGATACCGGGATCCATCATTACTAACAATGGAGCAAATCTCAACCGTCATTTGATGAAAGAGATATGTGAACAATTCAAGATTACTCATCGAAACTCAACCACCTATCGTCCCCAAATAAATGGAGTTATAGAAGCCGCCAACAAGAACATCAAGAAGATTCTTAGGAAGATGATAGGCAATCAGAAAGGTTGGCATGAGATGTTGTCATATGCTTTGTTGGGTTACTGTATGACTGTCAGAACGTCAATTGGAGCAACTCCATACCTGTTAGTATATGGAACAGAAGCAGTTCTACCTGCCGAACTTGAAATACCTTCATTGAGAATCATCCAAGAAGCCGAATTGAGTAATGTTGATTGAGTTTGCAAGTAGATTGATCATTTAACGTTGATTAATGAGAAGAGGATGATTGTCATTTTTCATGGCCAACGATATCAACAAAGAATGATTTGTGCTTTCAACAAAAGGGTAAGATTCATGATATTTGAAATCGGTCAATTGGTTCTCAAACGCATCATCCCGCACTAAGATGAGTACAAAGGGAAATTTGCACTAAATTGGCAAGGACCCTACTTGGTTCGCAAAGTGTTATTTGGAGGTGCCCTGATCTTGTCAGAGATGGATGGCACAGAGTGGACAAGACCGATCAACTCAGATATTGTCAAAAGATATTATGTGTGAAGGCACGGTCTGTGTTTCTCTCTTTTCCTTGTAATCGCTATTATTTGCTTGTAATCGTTTATGTTTTAGAATGTTTTCCCCTTTGTAATGAACTATGTCTAACCTAATTCTCAAGAATGAGATACGTAGGCGTCCTGTGTCGACCTCGGTCACCCATCTACCCTTTTAATGTGTTCCTTTGTACTTGAACTACGTTTAACCTGAATTCTAAAGAATGAGATACATGGGCGGCCCATGTCGGCCTTAGTCGTTTCCTTGTTGAAATTCCCTATTTTTGTTAATCCTCAAGAGTGGAACTACATTTGACATGATTCCTACCTCAACGGGATACGTAGGCGTCACAATGGTTCATCAAATCTCCCGTAAGATTACTATTTTTTACTATAGAAAATGGGTCATAAAATTTTAAGAGGAACTCAAAAATTCTCAAGAAGAATATCTCCCCAACAAGTCAAGACTAAAAATACATTAAGAATTGCAACTGAGACAAATATTTGGAGAGAATCTCAAAAATTCCATGAGTCATCTATCGACATTTCAAAATACGCCAAGACATTTAACTGGGACAGAATTTTTTTGGGATGACCTCAAAAACTTCATCAGGCTTCATCAGAAGTTTTAAGAAAACATCGAATAACTCTAGCATGATCAGGAGTTCGGAAGTAACTTCAAGTGATCCACAACGCCATTGCGAGACAGAAAGTCAACCTCAAGAATATTCGACATTTCAAGAGCCAGATCGCCCAAACTTCAACAATCTTCAGAATATTTCCAACAAGTTATCTAATAGATCTCAAAAAATCAACCCCAAATGCATTCATTAAGCTTGATGTGACATGGCACTTGGCAGTGACCTTTTTAAAATGTAGTTTTTGAAAACCTTTTGTTTTCTTTTTTTCTTAAAGGCTTTATCCATATGTTTCAAATATTTTGCAGAAAAATGTTGTCTTATCTATCAATATAAGCAGGAGATCGGAGAAATTAACCGGAGATAGCAAGACAAGAAGCAGACAACCTGAGATATTGACACATATTAGTTCATTTAAAACTAAGTATTTTTCTGTGGATGCAGAAAAAGTTTTAACGTTTTGATACCAGGGAAAGAATTTGAAATGTGAGTAACATTTTTTTGCCCAAATTCGCAACAAGGTGAGATCCATAATGAACATACGATTGTTCGAAGATGGAAAAAATGAAAACTTGAAGAAAGCAATATTATCATTTCCCTGCAACTAGAAATATCATGCAGATATTCATCGTATTATCGAGTGTGATAATATCTTCACCCAAAGGGTCACTTATATTATATTGTCGAATAAGATGGTACCACTACCCAGAGGGTCATTTATATTGTATTGTCTAATAAGATGATACAACTACCCAGAGGTTCATTCATGTTGTATTATTGAGCAAGATAATATCATTGCCCAGTGAGGCATTACCACCATTGCCCAGTAAGGCAATATCTTCATTCAACTCCCGAAAGTCATCTTTATCTCATTGCCCAGTGAGGCATCACCAGCATTTCGCAATGAGGCATTATCTTCATTCAGCACCAGAAAGTCATCATCATTTGCATTGCCCAGTGAGGCACCATCTTCATCATATTGCCTAGTAAGGCATTTGTTTCATCAACTAAAGTCATCATTATCGGCATTGCCCAGTGATGCGTTATATTTATTCAGCACCAAAAAGTCATCTTCATCTCATTGCCCAGTAAGACATCACCGACACTCCCTAGTAAGGCATTATTTTCATTCAGTATTGAAAAGTCATCATCATCGCCATTGCCAAGTGAGGCATCATCTTCATTGCCCAGAGAGGCACCGACTTCATTCAATTGCAGTAAAATCATTATAATTATCATTGCCCAGTGAGGCATCATGTACATTCTGTTACAAGAAAGTCATCATCATTGTCTCCATTCGGAGAGCGTCATCAAGAGAGCCATCAATATATTACATGAAGTCTATTTCTTATTACTTTGATATAAAAAGAAAAGTACATTGAAGAATTGTATTGAAAAAATGAGGTCTAAGCTTTATTTGATCTGCGTCAAATTGAAAAAAGCTGGCATCAAGTATTTGAAAGGAGGAGCTAAGTGCCGACACGGTAAAGACATTATCTCTCCATTTAAATTACATTTTATACTGATGAATTTTATCTCAATATTTGTCGAAAGCATCCAAGAGGATGATTTCTCAAATAAACCACGAGTGTGGACGACATCAAAAAAGATCCAGCACAATATGGAACTTTTTCTATGCAACAAACTGGGACATAGTCCGAAGAGAAGTATCAAACTCATAGGACGTGAGCTGAGGAGTGACTTCCACCACAATTAAACCATACCCCTATCAGAAGGCATGTAGAATTTTCTTTAGATCTATCGGTTTCAGTTTCGCATCTAGAAAAATTTGGTTTTCACCGAAGGCAACTTTCCAATCTGAGTGACAATACACCAAGAGTTTTGGAAATTATGTCTGTGTAAGTTCTTAAGTATGGGTGTGAAGCGAGCCACATTCATGGTTAAGAGGTTATCTTAGCATACTCGACTTACTTTGTCGCTCTTCCATACTGAAGGTTATCTTAGCATAAGAGATTTCCTTTTCAACCGACCAAGTCAAACTTATAACTGCCTGATTCCTTGAGTTAAGGGATATGTAGGCAGGATCAGTATTGAAACTTTAGCTGTATTTCAACATTCTTTCTCAAATCTTATTCTCGAGCATTCCGATCTCTCCATAGTCCTATATCAAAACAGCTTCTGAATTTTTTCAGAATCGTGCGTTAAAACAAGTGTATCAAACTACAAGTGACCTAAATTCTCATATTGTCAGAGATATGTAGGAAACCCATAGTTGGGGTTCGGCCATAATTCCAAAAGTTTGTACCAAATCTTTTTTCTAAAACATGAAGATGTGGTCGGCCAAAATTGAATTCGTCAATTTCATTTACCTCGAATTTCTTTCATCAATCCAACTCAAACGAGGGATAGTTGTTTACACCAAATTTTGACCCACCATGATAGAAATTAATTTTCGAGTTTCATTTATTTCAAACGATGTGGGATAATGATTTGCCACGAAATCTTGGAACATTTGATGCTTGAAAACTAAGAATTTATACTAGAATTGGGTGTATTTATGAGGATATAATGTGTTTGGTAGTGTTTGTACAGGTGAAAGAGGTGGAAGTAAAAGAAGATAGAAAAGATGAAAATTCAGTGAAAGTGGAAGTAAAGACCACAGACGACGTCACGGGTCGTGGTCTTCACTACTGCTTGTGGAGATGCTAGTATAGTTGAACGAGTGATGAGGATTGGAGGAGCTGAATGAGAATTGAACCAAGTGAAGACCACGAACAACCTCACGGGTCGTGGTCCTCACAATGGTCTGTGGTGAGAGTCGTGAAGATGAGCCAGTGAATGGGCAATGAAAAGTGGAAAAGGGAATTGACCAAGTAAAGACCGTCGGACCATGGTCATTGTCACGAGTCGTGGTGGTGTCTGTGGTGTTGATCCAGTGAACGGGAAATATAAAGTTGAAGAGGGAATTGATCAAGTGAAGACCACGGACAACTACACGGACCGTGGTCATTGTCAGAAGTCGTGGTGGTGTCTGTGGTAATGAATTAGTGTACAGGCTTTGAAGAACTTGTTTTGGGTGAGTACAAGTGAACACCACAAAGGGTTTCACGGGCCATGAAGCCCTTGACGAGTCGTAGAAGAAGTTGTGAATTGTCCGACAGTTCAGTCCTACTTCGAGTAGGACTCTTTTTTAAAACACTTTATTTGAATTAATTAGGTCATTTTTAGTTTTTATCTCGTCTTATCTGGAACGAAGAATAAGTTTTCAAATATTCTTAGCTTTTGGTTTTAAAGATTAACATCGAATTAGGTTTAAAAATTGGATTTTCGATTCTTGAATTATCAAAGTCTTATCGATTTGCTTATTTTCGTAAGTATTTTCTTGTCAAGTTTTCATTATATACTTCTGTAAGTTTACGTGAAATCATGAGTAGCTAAATGCCACAACTGAGATTGTGGGATCTATGACGTAAATTTAAATGTATTTTCATAAAATGAGTGAAAGGTGATTTATATTTGTAAATTATAATTTATCTTTCGGTATTCAAGTATTCTAATGAGTGAACACATTGGAGTGAGAATGTATCTGTCATTTGTTCGAGAGAAAAATGATAGTTAGGAAAAAGCTAAATTAGCCTGACGAAATGGAATCAAAGTTCGAGTTTGAGAGAAAAGAACTTTAACAGTATTGTAAGCGAGGGTAAAACTTGTAATACTCTAGGACAGAGAGGACCTGCGTAAAGATTATATGAGATATAGTTAGCTCGCTTGTATTTTGTAGAGATAAATTGCCTGAAACTCAACTGCGGAAGAACATTAGATGCAACATCATGGGGAACACAATTCTAGTTTTATTTAATTATCGAAACAACTTTAGAACTGATATTTTGTTAATTGTTGAATTAGATCTCAGTCAACAACCTTTGTTTCCATCGCTTTATCGCTAAACGCATTTTACTTTCCGTAACTGTTTCTTTAGGAAATAATAACGACATTTGAGTAAAACATGACAGTGAAATTATTTATGTAAAGAAATTCTCTGTGGGATCGACCTCAACTCACATTGAGTTTTATAAATTGACTTCGACCGTTTTTACCTCTTAATTGAGGTGTAAGTTGGGACATATCAAATTTGTGAGCAACCTTCCATTTTAGCTATTTAAATGAATGGAGATTGACTCTGTGTTTATCTGAAATATTGTGATTAGTATGTTTGTGTTTCTGATGGACTTTTGAAGTGTGTCTGTTGGGCTGTGCAGCGCTATTATTTTTTTGTAAGAAATGAGGACCTTAATCTAAAAGCTGACTGTTAGGATCCTTAGAGATCATCTTAGATACCTACATGTTGAACATTGCTACTCTGATAAATAAATTGGTGAACTAAGAAACTGGAGAATGTAGTCATTTGTCATGTGTGTGTGAGGATTGCTCGAAGGCTAATGCTAGGAGCAGAAACTAGATCTTCCTCGAGTAGTCTCGCTTAGATCTGAGAAATAACCGGATAGGAAAGGATCAGTAGGCCATTTTTGCTAAGCCATTAAAAAGTGAAAAATAAAACAACCAAATAAAAAGCTTATTACTTGAACTCGATTTTAGCCTGAAAATCACTATTTGTTCTTACCCATTAAATATCATATACATGGGTCTCTGAAGATATGATGTCACAACTAAAGCCAAAAGCCTAAGTTGAGGGTGATTGCAACCCGAGCAGAAAGAAGAAGTGAAAAAGAAGGTTCAACCAGTGAGCTAAATGAATAAAAAAAATTAAAAAAAAAGAAAAAAAAATAATTGATGTTGGGATGTACTGAAACGAAGAAAAAGAGGGAATCGCTCAGAAAAGAGTTGTGTGCAAATGAAACTTTGGAGAACCAAGGGACTAGTCACTCACAAACCCAAATATCCATTCCCTAGCCTGACCCTATGTTACAAGCCGATAAAGTCCAACAGTGATTCGATCCTGAATGTTTGAAAGATAAAGCGTAGAAAGCAAGGGCAAGCCTGTGGTAGTTTTGTGTTAGTGTTAGAAGTTCTTTGAGAGTGCGAGCGTAGTACTTAGTCTCAATCATCATGAGTGAGGGACTTCTTTGGTGTGAGGACAAAGTGATTGCATTTTAGAGTAGATTGAATTAGCTGAGAGTTCACAAGCATAAGCATGGTCGACTGTGAGTAATGAGATGTCATCTATTGATCCTAGCATGTTAGATTGATGATTTTGGATACAAATTGTGTTCTGAGATGGTTGTTGCATAGTTTCAAAAGTGTTTGAATGATTTGAGGACTGAATGTATTGTTCTCTCATCACTTGAGGACAAGTAATGGTTCTAAGTTGAGGGTGTTGATGTGCCACAAAATCTTGGCACATTTAATACTTGAAAACTAAGAATTAATACTAGAATCGAGTGTATTTATAAGGATACAATGTGTTTGGTACTGTTTGTATAGGTGAAACGGGTGGAGGTAAAAGAAGATAGAAAAGATGAAAAATCAATGAAAGTGGAAGTAAAGACCACGGACGACCTCATAGGTCGTGGTCTTCACTACCGATCGTGGAGATGCTCATAGAGTTGAACCAGTGATGAGGGTTGGAGGAGTTGAACGAGAATTGAACCAATGAAGACCAAGAACAACCTCACGGGTCGTGGTCCTCACAATGGTCTGTGGTGAGAGTCGTGAAGATGAGCCAGTGAATGGGCAATGAAAAGTGGAAAAGTGAATTGAGCAAATGAAGACCACGGACAACTACACGTACCGTGGTCATTGTCACGAGTCGTGATGGTGTCTGTGGTGATGATCCAGTGAAGGGGCATTGTAAAGTTGAAAAGGGAATTGATCAAGTGAAGACCATGGACAACTACATGGACCATGGTCATTGTCAAAAGTCGTTGTGGTGTCCGTGGTGATGACTCAGTGTACAGGCTTCGAAGAACCTATTTTGGGCAAGTGCAAGTGAAGACCATGAAGGGCTTCACAATCCATGAAGAGCTTGACGGGTCGTGGAGGTAGTCGTGAAGTGTCTGACAGCAATTCAGTCCTACTTCGAGTAGGACTCTTTTTAAAACACTTTATTTGAATTAAATAGGTTGTTTTGAGTTTTCATCTCGTCTTATTTGGAATGAAGAACAAGTTTTCAAATATTCTTAGCTTTTGGTTTTAAAGATTAACATCGAATTAAGTTTGAAAGTTGGATTTCCGATTCTTGAATTATCAAAGTGCTTATCGATTTGCTAATTTTCGTAAGTATTTACTTATCATGTTTTCATTATATACTTGTGTAAGTTTACGTGAAATCATGAGCTACGAATACCACAACTGGGATTGTGGGATCTATGACGTAAATTTAAATGTAATTTCGTAAAACGAGTGAAAGGTGATTTATATTTGCAAATTATAATTTAGCTTTCGTTATTCATGTATTATAATGAGTGCACGCATTGGAGTGAGCCTGTATCTGTCATTTTTTTGAGAGAAAAATGATAGTTAGGAAAAAACTAAATTAACATGACGAAATGGAGTCAAAGTTTGAGTTTAAGAGAAAAGAACTTTAACACTATTGTAAGCGAGGGTAAAACTTGTAATACTCTGGGACCGAGAGGATTTGAGTGAAGATTATTTGAGTAGACTGAGAAGTATCAGATATAGTTAGCGCACATGTATTTTGTAGAGATAAATTACCTGAAACTCAACTACGGAAGAACATTATATGCAACTTTATGGGGAACAAATCCTAGTTTCATTTAATTATCCAAATAACTTTAGAATTGATATTTTGTTAATTGTTGAATTAGATCTCAGTCAACAACCTTGGTTACTAGTGCTTTATCGCTAAACCCATTTTACTTTCGGTAACTATTTCTTTAGGAAATAATAATGACATTTGAGTAAAACGCGACAGTGAAATCATTTCTGTAAAGAAATTCTCTGTGGGATCGACCTCAACTCACGTTGTGTTCTATAAATTGACTTCGACTATTTATACTTCCTAATTGAGGTGTAAGTTTGGACGTATCAAATTTTGGCGCCGCTGTCGGGGAACTTCAATTCAGAAGTGTTTCACTAGCTTTGTTCAACATGTAGTTATATTACCTAATTTTACATCTTGTTCTTTGTCTGTCTCTTTTAGGTGAGTTTGATTGTGTATGTCAAATACCAGAAGTAAGGGAGCCACATTATTCCCATACGACCCAGAACTTCGGAAGACAATCCGTAAAATGGTGAATGCACAAAAACTTGAGGCTCCGAGGCAAAGACTTGGACTGGAAGCTGAAACCGCTGCAAAAGGTATTCAGCAAAATGTTGTGAACAACCAGCCTAGGGTTGTGGAAGAAAACATAGCAGTGGATGAACTTGTTCCTCCCCACCGTCAACCAATAGCTCCAAGTGGTAGGGCACAACATCCAGCTCACATGATGTATAAAGAGGATGACTTAGACTTGGATGGAGCTAGAGCCACAGGAGAGATAGTGTTACTTGCACTACCTCCAGGTGTGAAATTCACAATCACCAACACTATGATTCAATTGCTGAATTTGAAAGGTATGTTCAGGGGTGCAGCTGGTGATGATGCTAATCAACATTTGATGAACTTTGTGGCGATATGCAAATCGCAAGAAATTCCTGGGGTTAGCCAGACAACAATGAGATTGAGGTTGTTCCCACTCTTACTGGGGAGGCAACCAATTGGTTAAATGAGATGCCTGATGAGTCAATCAGGACTTGGACTGAGCTGAAGGAGGCCTTCCTAGAACTATTCTTTCTAGAATCAAAAGAGTTGCAGATGAAAGATAAGATAAGTGCCCATAAGCAGTTACAAGGAGAAGCGATGCATGCCACTTGGTGGAGATTCATCCAAAAGCTAAAGAAGTGTCCAAACCATGGTCTCATTGAGAGACATCTAAAAAGGGTTTCTATAGATCTTTGAATTATATTACTAAACTTGTTGTTGATGCAATGTGTAGAGGATCATTCATGAGGAAGCCATTCTCAGGAGCATGTAGCTGATGGACGAGGTATCCAAGAATAATAGGGCATGGTACACCAGGGATGCAGAAGTAGGAGACCTTAGGTTCACTTTTAAACTCTCAGCTGAACAAAGGAAAAGAGAAGAATAAACGGATCAGGATATGGCACTCATGAGGACCCAGATAGACCTACTCACGAAACATATTGTCGCAAGTTCTGAAAATGTAAATGTTGTAGGACCTCCAAATAGGTATAAAGATCAGGACATCGATCTAGATGAGGAGGTGAAACACTTGGGCAACCAAGAAGGTTTCCAGAATTATAACTCGGGACACCAAGGTTACAATTTCGGAAATGCAGGTCGAAACTATTCAAGAGAAGGACAATATGATAGGCCAGCAAACAGAGACTAGAGAAACTGGTAGAACAGAGATGGGTACAAAAATGATTGCAGTGGTGTGTATGTGCCCCCAGGTAATAGAGATCGGGTGAGCCGTAGTTCCAGTAGGTCTAAGCTGGAAAACATGTTGGCCAAGGTGCTTCAAAAAGTTGAGTCAACTGATGCAGGAGTGAAAGAGATGAAAGGTGATTTCTCCAGTATGAGTCAACTAGTAGACTCTCACACCACCTCCATAAAGCAAATAGAGCAGCAGTTGGGGCAGCTTTCAGCATCACTAAATCAAAGGAAGAATGGGTCACTGCCTAGTGATACTATTCAAAATCCTAAGAAGGACGGGCATTGCATGGCTATCGCCACCAGAAGTGGTAAGATTCTTAATGACCCAATTTTTGCAGGTACTGAGAATGAACAGGTTATGGAGAAAACTGGAAGAGAGGAGACCGAAGCTGAACATGTATATGACTCGCAGGATGCTCAGCCAATAGCGAAACAAACAGGAGCAACAGAGAAAGGAGTTGAGGGAATTATGCCTTTACAACAGATTTCAAGACCACCTCTTCCTTTCCCTCAAAGTCATAAAAAGAAAGCCGAAGATGGGAAATTTGTGAAGTTTATCACCATGCTAAGAAAACTGTCAGTGAACATACCATTGGTGGATGCCCTAGAGCATATGCCAAGATATGCCAAGTTCATGAAGGACTTGGTCACGAAAAAAAGAGTTCTAAGTATTGATTTTACTGACAATGTTCATCACTACAGTGCTATTGCTACCAGGTCTCTAGTAAAGAGGGTGGAGGATCCGGGTGCATTCACCATACCGTGCACAATCGGATTAATCGAATTCGCAAAGGCCTTGTGTGACTTAGGGGCCAATATAAACTTGATTCCATTGGCCATCTACAAGCAACTGGGGTTAGGAGTTCCAAAACCCATAGAAATGAGGTTGATGATGGCAGATAGGTCGGGGAAGCGACCCATGGGCATCTTATGTGATGTGCTCATAAAGGTGGACACTTTCATCTTTCAAGCAGACTTTTTGATCTTGGATTGTGAAGTGGATTTTGAGGTTCCCATAATCTTGGGAAGACCATTTATAGCCACAGGATGAGCATTGGTTGATGTCTAGAGTGGAGAGCTAAAATTCAAGCTCAACAATGAGGAGGTAAAGTTTAAAATTTGGAGGTCCATGAAGCAACCTCAAGACATGAATGTGGTGTCGGCAATAGAAGTTGATGATGAAGGAGAGTTTGGAGTGACTATTGAGGAGAGGATGGCTGTCGAAACATTAGCAGCCGTGTTGATGAACTTTGAAGCTGATTTCTGGTCTGACTATGTAGAGACTGTGAATGTTATGTAGGGAATGGGAGCACAGTCTTATGCTCCAAAGAAACTAGAACTGGATTTGAAAAATAGGCCAAGTCCTCCAATAAAACCATCCATTGAGGAGCCACCTATGCTGGAACTGAAACAGTTACCCAGTCACCTGAGGTATGTATTTTTAGGTACTAACAACACTTTGCATGTGATCTTAGCTGCATATTTGAATGAAGAGCAGGCTCAAGATGTGATCAAAGTGTTGATAAGGTACAAAAGGGCTATTGGGTGGACCATTGCTGACATCATCGAGATACCTCCGGGTATATGCACCCATAAGATCCAACTTGAGGAGGACTGCAACTCAATCAATGAACACTAGCATAGGCTAAACCCACCAATGCAAGAGGTGGTCACAAAGGAGATTATCAAGTGGTTAGATGTTGGGGTGGTGTACCCTATTTCTGACAGTCATTGGGTCAGCCAAGTGCAATGTGTGCCCAAAAAAGATGGTATGATAGTGGTGGCGAATGTAAAGAATGAGTTGGTCCCACAAAGACCAGTCACTGTATGGCGAATGTGCATGGACTACAAGAAGCTGAACAAGAAGACCTTGAAGGATCATTTCCCAATGACATTCATGGACCAGAAGCTTGAAATGTTGGCTGGAAAAGGGTGGTACTATTTCTTAGATAGATACTCTGGCTACAACCGGATATTAATTGGTCCTGAAGATCAGGAAAAGACCACATTTACATGTCCTTATGGCACCTTGCATTTAAACGCATTCCATTTGGACTATGTGATGCACCAGCAACCTTCCAGAGGTGTATGATGTTTATCTTCTGGGACATGGTAGAGGACACTCTAGAGGCATTCATGGACGACTTTCAGTGGTAGGTGATATCTTTAATGACTGTTTGCTCAACCTTAGCAAGGCTTTACAGAGATGTAATGACGCCAATCTAGTGCTGAATTGGGAGAAGTGCCATTTCATGGTCAAGGAAGGCATAGTCCTTGGTCATTAGGTGTCACAAAAGGGATTAGAGGCCGACAAGGCCAAAATTGAGGTGATGAAAATTTGCCTCCGCCTATCTGTGTGAAGCGTGTTCGAAGCTTCTTAGGACATGCCGAATTCTATAGGCTTTTCATCAAGGACTTCTCAAAAATTGCACACCCCTTGTGCAAGCTTTTGGAGAAGGGGGTGACATTTTCTTTTGATGAGGCATGTCTCAAAGCCTTTGAATGCCTGAAGGAGAAGTTGATTTTTGCCCCAGTGATCATTGGCCTAGATTGGCTGAACCATTTGAGGTAATGTGAGATGCTAGTGGTATTGCTCTTGGAGTGGTGTTAGGGAAAAAGCGGAACAAGATATTTCATCTGACCTATTATGCTAGCAAGTCACTAAATGGAGCGTAGTGAAACTACACAGTCACTGAACATGAGCTACTGGTTGTGGTGTATGCTTTCAAGAAATTCAGAGCTTACTTGTTGGGTACTAGAGTAATAGTCCACACGGATCATGCAGCTCTGAGATACCTCATGGCAAAGGAAGATGCCAAACCAAGGTTGATCAGATGGGCGTTGATATTTTAGGAGTTTGATTTTGAGGTTAAGTATAGGAGAGGTTGTGAAAACTAGGTGGCTAATTACCTGTCTAGGTTGGAGGCTGAAAATAAAGAGGAGCTTGAGCTCGAAATCAATTATTCATTCCTGGATGAGCATGTATTAGACGCTACTCTTGATCTTATTCTTTGGTTTGCTGATTTTTCTAACTTTCTTGTTAGTAACTTGATGCTTGAGGGGCTGACATTTCAGCAAAGGAAGAGGTTCCTACATGATATGGGTAAGTATTTTTTGGATGAACCTTAATTTTATAGGGTGTGTGTTGATAATATCATTAGGCGATGCATCCCTAAAGCTGAAATGTTGCACATTCTAGAGGCATGTCACTCCTCTCTAGTAGGTGGTCATCATGGAGGCGCTCGGACAACTTCACAAGTTACTTCAGTGTGGGTACTACTAGCCCAAAATTCATCAGGATGCGATGGACATAGTAAGGAGTTGTGATGTGTGCCAGCGGCAAGGAGCCAGCTCACGACGCCACGAGTTACCCATGACACCTATTCTAAAGGTGGAGCTATATGATGTGTGGGGCGTTGATTTCATGGGCCCATTTGTGAGATCCTATGGGCAGAAGTATATATTGGTGGCAGTGCACTATGTATCCAAATGGGTTGAGGCAGTTGTTTTTCCTGAGAATGATGGCAAGAATGTTGCTGGCTTTCTAAAGAAAAATATTTTCTCAAGGTTTGGCACACCTAAATCCATTATCAGCGATGGCGGTTCCCATTTTCGCAACAAGGTATTCAGTGCGCTTCTGGCCAAATATGGGGTTAAACAGCACAAGGTGGCAACACCTTATCACCCGCAGACTAGTGGCGAAGTGGAGGTGTCCAATAGAGAAATAAAGGCAATTCTGGCTAAAATAGTGAATGCCAATAGGACAGATTGTGCACAAAAGTTAGATGATGCTCTATGGGCATATCGGACAGCTTTCAAGACGCCTATTGGTATGTCTCCATATCAATTGGTGTTTGGAAAGGCATGTTATTTGCCGATTGAGCTTGAGCACAAGGCACTCTGGGCTTTGAAGAAGCTGAATCTTATTCGGGTCGAAACAACAAACCTGTTACTGGATCAGATTAATGATATGGATGAGTTCCATTTGAGAGCGTATGAGAGGTCTGCACTATACAAGGAGAGGATGAAGTTGTATCATGATAAGCATATTGAGAAGAGAACCTTCACCCCTGGTGATTTAGTGTTACTTTTTAACTCTAGGTTTCGTCTGTTTCCGGGGAAATTGAGATCCAAATGGTCTGGCCCTTTTAAATGACCCAGTGGTTCCAGTCGGGTGCTATTGAGCTTGATGATGACAAAGGAGAGCGGTTCAAGGCCAATGTCCAGCGAATCAAGGCATACTTAGGTGTCCTGAAGAAGTGAAAATAGTGGAGGAATGTAAGCTTGATAAAGTCTGAGTAATCAAGTAACCTGCGTCACGCCGCGATGTTAAATTGTACGATGCTTTGGAAGCAACCCAAGATTGTAATTGTAATAGGTAGTTTCATTTTTCTTTGTTTTTATAGAGTCACTATGTGTTGATGTGTGCAGGAAGGATTTGGACTAAGAATTGCAGAACTGGAGCGGGAAGCCCTTCACGAGCAGTCCTACGGACCGTGGTGCCCTTTACGAGAAACTTCATGGCCCATGGCAAGCACCTACAGGATATGAAGGTTATTGGAAATTGGTTCACAAACGGTCCATCAGACTTTGTACTGACCGTCTAGCCTCTCGTGAACGTCAGGTAAGTGTTTCTTTGCTAAGTTATGTTCACGAACCCCTATACGGACCGTGTTGCCCGTTACGAGCAACTTCACGGTCCGTCATCCCTAACCCAGAAGGTATGAAAACTGACCTGACCCACGCGTTTTAAAGGATTATGATGCAACGTATTTAGTTCTTTTCAATCGCCAAGGGTCAAATTTCTCACATTCTCTCTTCCATAACGGTTACACACATTATATAAAAAAGAGAAGGGGTTTTCAACATCTATCGATTCCACAATTCTTCCGAAATTTGAAACCCTAATCTCTTGTGTCAAAAACTTCAAGTCAGAGTTCATCATACTCTTTTTGGGTGAAATTTCCTTTACTTCCAAGTAAGTCACTTCATAACTTGTTATAAGTTTGATCTTGTCTAAAAACAAGTTAGATTTACTTCGCTTTAGTCGAGTTTAGCATGATTATGTGATGAACTATCTTGGTTGGTATTGAATTATTGTGCGTTAGTG
Source organism: Solanum stenotomum (assembly GCF_019186545.1). Lineage (NCBI taxonomy): Eukaryota > Viridiplantae > Streptophyta > Magnoliopsida > Solanales > Solanaceae > Solanum > Solanum stenotomum. The sequence continues at coordinate 22,056,778 of NC_064292.1, forward strand.
TGAATTAGGTAAATTTGATGGTTCTATTGTGGGTATTATGAGGGTATGTGCGTATTGGATGAATATTGATTCTTGTTGGCATTTTGTTTGATGAAAGTTAGTGGTGTTAGTAGTCACGTTGTGATCTTGTGTTAAAAATGGGTGTAACCTGTCCTATAATGAAGTCGGGGGAGACAATGACTGAATGATTGGCCAAGTGTAAGACCACGATAGGCTTCACGGATCGAGGAAGCCTATACGAGCCATGAAACCACTCGTGGACCACACTTGGGCATTCGATACAACCACTAAATATGTTCACGACAACTCTCACGGACCGTGGTTCACTCCACGGGTCGTACAACTATCCGTGAATAATACTTGGTTCAACCTCTGTTGCACACTGATACTGTCTTAAGTCCACGTGAGGTTTCATGGCCCGTGTGAGCTTCCGTATAAAATATAATATATATATATATAATACTTTTATTTTATTTTAGCTTTATTTTCTATATTTTTTATTTCTTTTCCATTTTTTTTATTCTGTGGCCCTTCCCAATGATAGATTAGGTGATGGCATTCTTAAGGCAAGGCGTCATGTTGTAATTACACAGGGGGAGTCTGACTACCCGATAGTGTGTCATTTTACTGATTTGCATAACTAACAAGCTTTGTATTTTTCAGGTACAATGGCTCTCCGAAGAAAGAATACAACCAAACATTCCTTACCTACTACTTCTCAATTGGAAGGTGTTAATGCTTCAGAGTGTAGTAGTTTCGAGGTGCAGATAAATACCACCATTGAGGAGCACTCACCTCGAGCTACTACAGCCCAGACAAGGAGGGCACTTCTCGAGGACACTCCTCCCAGTCTGAAAAGGGAGGTAGTAGTTCCTGTAGTGGTGAGGAATTGGGAAGCCAGTTTGCTAATGGTTCGGGAGGAAGTTAGAATTTGCTAGTGGCTCTCAGGAAAATGCAACCACACCTCCACCTGCAGTAAACACAAAAGCTGAAACTAGAGCACAGGAAGAGGCAGGTGCAGCAGGAAAAAATGAAGAGATCACCACCGATGACACTATGGTGCAATATGTGAACATCCATGAAGTTGATCCTGCAGCGATACAACAACTGATTGATTGTTTCTGCTCTATGTGGACTGCATTAATAATGGGATTGTCAACAAGTCTAGCGGCTTCAAGAATAGACCGATCATTCCTTAGACTAAAGTGGTGGTGGCTGATATCAAAGCATTCCCTAATATTTATTGGATATTTCAGTTTCATCAGTTTGACTGGATGAACAATGCACCTGGAGAATATTCTAGCCACTCACTGGAGAGTTTTATTCGTCTTATGCAGCCACACTGATTAATTTTGTTGCGACACGGAGACAATTAAACGGGGGAAGAAAGACATTGCCAATACTTGGGGTCCACTCAACTCAATTTTGGTTCGGGGCAAATCGATAGATATCTTCGAGGCTACTATCAACAGGATGTTGCATGGCCCGAAATACACAACACCAGCTTCGGTTGGACCTTTTGAGGGCAAACATCATGCGATCACCAGTGATATTGAGATAGAGATTCAAAGTTCTTGTGAGAGGGTCTTGTGCTGGATTGCGAGCCAAATTGCAGTAGATGGGGAAAATGCAGTTTGGGTTATAGCAACACCAACACTCATAACTAAAGCTTCACTATCTTTTCCAGCCAAGGTTTGGTGGGTTGTTGTCTATGCCCAACTGAGACCTACAGGTAATGATAATATCTTGTCTTCTTCACTGGCTTATTTGGTAGCGTGCTTCATGGCTGGTTACCCGGTAAATGTGGGGCGAATTATAGCGACCAAGATGAAAGACATGGCACTAAATGAGAGAGTCAGCTTCCATTTCCCTATCTGATACGGAAATTATGTCGACAAGCAAATATTCCCAAGGGTGAGGCATTCAGACTCACCCAAGCCTCTAAAATCAAAGATGTCATGAACCATCTCTTTGGTGCAAAATCTAGAGATGTGGGTTCTTTGGTTGTTGTTCCTCACGTACCAATTGACATTCCACATGAGGATAGAAGGCCAGAGCAGGGGGAGTCATCGCAGCCATCTATAGAGGTACCACCACCACCAGCTTCAGCCTCACAGGCTCCAGGTACCTTTGTCACTATTCCTATGCTTTTCCTTGAGAAATTGGTTGTACATCAGTGCCAGACCAGGACCCTAGTCGACCAGATTGTACAACGGATGCCCCAGCTAGGAAAGGATCAGTAGCCCATTTTTGCTAAGACATTAAAAAGCCAAAAATAAAACAACCAAATAAAAAGCTTATCACTTGAACCAGATTTGAGCCCGAAAATCAGTATTTGTTCTTACCCATTAAATATCATATCCTTGGTTTTCCAAAGATATGATGTCACAACTCAGGCCAAAAGCCTAAGTTAAAGGTGATTGCAAACCAAGTAGAAAGAAGAAGTGAAAAAGAAGGTTCAACCAGTGAGTTGAATGCATAAAAAAATTCAAAAAAAAACAGAAAAAAAATGGTTGTTGGGATGTACTGAAACGAAGAAAAAGAGGGAATCGCTCAGAAAAAAGTTGTGTGCAGACAAAAATTTAGAGAACCAAGGGACTAGTCACTCACAAACCCAAATATCCATTCCCTTGCCTAAGCTTATGTTACAAGCCGATAAATTCCTACAATGATCCTATTTCGGATGTTTGAAAGATAAAGCGTAGAAAGCAAGGTTAAGCCTATGGTAGTTTGTTGTTAGTGTTAGAAGTTCTTTGAGAGTGCGAGAATAGTACATAGTCCCAATTATTATGAGTAGGGGACTTCTTTGGTGTGAGGACACAACTATTGCATTGGAGTGTAGATTGTGGTAGCTGAGAGTTCACATGCATAAGCATGGTTGACTATGAGTAATGAGATGTCATATATTGATCCCTGCATGTTAGATTGTTGGTTTTGGATACAAATTTTGTTTGAGATGCCTGTTGCGTAGTTTCAAAAGTGTTTGAATGATTTGAGGACTGAATGTATTGTTTTCTCATCACTTGAGGACAAGTAATGGTTCTAAGTTGAGGGTGTTGATGTGCCACAAAATCTTGGCACATTTGATTCTTGAAAACTAAGAATTAATACCAAAATCGAGTGTATTTATGTGGATATAATGTGTTTGGTAGTGTTCGTACAGATGAAACAGGTGGAAGGAAAAGAAGATAGAAAATATGACAATTCAGTAAAAGTGGAAGTAAAGACCACGAACGACCTCACGGGCCGTGGTCTTCACTACTGATCATGGAGATGCTCATAGAGTTGAACTAGTGCTGAGGGTTGGAGGAGCTGAATGAGAATTGAACCAATGAAGACCAAGAACAACCTCACGGGTCGTGGTCCTCACAATGGTCCGTGGTGAGAGTCGTGAAGATGAGCCAGTGAATGGGCAATGAAAAGTGGAAAAGGGAATTGACCAAGTGAAGACCACAGACAACTGCACGTACCGTGGTCATTGTCACGAGTCGTGGTGGTGTCCATGGTGATAATCCAGTGAAGGGGCATTGTAAAGTTGAAGAGGGAATTGATCAAGTGAAGACCACGGATAACTGCATGGACCATGGTCATTGTCAAAAGTCGTTGTGGTGTCCGTGGTGATGACTCAGTGTACAGGCTTTGAAGAACCTATTTTGGGCGAGTGCAAGTGAAGACCATGAAGGGCTTCACAATCCATGAAGAGCTTGACGGGTTGTGGAGGCAGTCGTGAAGTGTCTGATAGCAGTTCAGTCCTACTTCGAGTAGGACTCTTTTTAAAACACTTTATTTGAATTAATTAGGTTGTTTTGAGTTTTCATCTCATCTTATTTGGAATGAAGAACAAGTTTTCAAATATTCTTAACTTTTGGTTTTAAAGATTAACATCGAATTAAATTTGAAAGTTGGATTTCTGATTCTTGAATTATCAAAGTGCTTATCGATTTGCTAATTTTCGTAAGTATTTACTTATTATGTTTTCATTATATACTTGTGTAAGTTTACGTGAAATCATGAGCTGCGAAATACCACAACTGGGATTGTGGGATCTGTGATGTAAATTTAAATGTAATTTCGTAAAACGAGTGAAAGGTGATTTATATTGGCAAATTATAATTTAGCTTTTTTTATTCGTGTATTCTAATGAGTGTACGCATTGGCGTGAGCGTGTATCTGTCATTTTTTTGAGGGAAAAATGATAGTAAGGAAAAAGCTAAATTAACCTGACGAAATGGAGTCAAAGTTTGAGTTTGAGAGAAAAGAACTTTAACACTATTGTAAGCGAGGGTAAAACTTGTAATACTCTAGGACCGAGAGGACTTGAGTGAACATTATCTGATTAGATTGAGAAGTATCAGATATAGTTAGCGCGCATGTATTTTGTAGAGATAAATTGCCTAAAACCTAACTACGGAAGGACAATAGTTGCAACGTTATGGGGAACACAATCCTAGTTTCATTTAATTATCAAAACAACTTTAGAACTGATATTCTGTTAATTGTTGAATTAGATCTCAATCAACAACCTTGGTTACTAGAGCTTTATCGCTAAACCCGTTTTTCTTTCCTTAACTTTTTCTTTAGGAAATAATAATGACATTTGAGTAAAACGCGACAGGGAAATTATTTCTGTAAAGAAATTCTTTGTGGGATCGACCTCAACTCACGTTGAGTTCTATAAATTGACTTCAACCGTTTATACCTCTTAATTGAGGTGTAAGTTTGGACGTATCAGATACTTAGCTTTATAAAAATCAAACATTTTTAAATTTATTTTTAAATTATTTCAAATGTTTTTATAGTTTTTTAATAGTAAAAATGTTTTATATAATTAAGTATATTTTATAAGTATTTGAAAATCATCTCAAAAGATTTTACTTTATAGTTAAATAATTTACTAATTTAGTTTAGTTTAAATTATATTTATAATTTTGAGTTAATTAGTTTGTAATAAAATGAATTATTTTATAAGCTAATTATTCTAGTTTGTTGAAATTAAGAAGCTCATTAATTAATCTATATGAATTCGTCTTGTTTAAATTTTAGCCGAATTCACCAATTAATTCAAATTAACTACGTTTAAACTTCAATTGGCTATAATTCCAATTCATTTGGTAAAATCCTCAATTTCAAATCTAGCCTTTTATTACAAATTTAACCAATTTCTTCAACCCATTAAAATACCATTTTTGAGTCCTAATTTCGTATCAATTACAGCTCAACTTCAGCTTGCCCCTACTCTTAATTCCAGAAAACCCCGACCCCGCCCACTCCAATTTCAGCAAAGAAACCCAAAAGCTTCCAACAATACAGAAGCAAGCGGCGTCAACAACAACATTCCCAAACGACGCTCAACGTTCACTAGCAATGTTCATCTCCAAATTGTGTCATCATGGCATTGCAATTCCAACATTTGCAACAATAATGGAGCAACGAGGTCAGTACACATCGTCAAGAATGAGAGATACTGCGTCGATTCAGCAAATTCAAACGATGTTCGAATACACAGTCAAATAAATGACACAACGCAATTGCGCCTCACTCGCTTTGAAATCATAGCGAGTTCACAGAAGTCACATGTCGTGTATCGTCTTCCCTAACGTCTCAATAGTATAATTCGTACAGGTTTTCAGTAGAGCAGGCTGCGAAATTCATCCTTATCATACAAGATTGCTCCACGTCAATGCATAAGGATGCTCGAGTTGATTAAGTCATCCACCTCGTCGCTTCACTCACCTGATTTTTTTGATTTTGGAATCGAGATGGGATATTCTTGTCCTTGCAGGGGAATTTCGAAGGAGAATTAAAAATTTTGCCCTCATTCTTATTTAGTTTTCACCCTTTTACCCCAAAAAATCAACCCTAATTCATCCTCTATAAATAGCCCATTTCCCTTCTTTGTAAAGGGTTGGTTGATACGCTCAAATTACACCTCCCTAAAGAAGCATAAGCGATCGTTATCAGGTAACGAACCAAACTTGTAGGTTGGGGTCCATCCCACGAGGAAACTGGTTTAGACTTAACTTTAACTTACACCTATATTCGTTTAGTCAGAGTACTTCCGGAAACAAGTAATAAAAAGGGGGGATTTGTGAAAAAAATTGTAAGAATTCAGTAAGTAATCAGTAAACATAAGTCAATTTTGGTTGTTATCAAGATAAGAAAATTAACTAGGGTATACGTGTTCACCACAAGCTCATAACTCAGTAATCCTAGTAATAGCAATCCTGTCCTAGTGTATTACATGCAAAGTATTAAGTTAGGTATCTCTAAATCCTTGGCCCGGCATCTAGAGAATTTTACCCCGCACCTTGGTCCGGCTATGTGTGTATAATTTACTAACCCTTACCTTTACCTCATATTAGACATCATAATCGATGTTTGGCTTAGTTATTACTTCGCACAAATCAACACTACCCTATTAGATAGTATCACACTAAATCTATGTTGATAATTCTTTTCTTGTTGATTACCTCTTTGGTCCGACAAGTAGCAACAAGGCAAGTTCTAACGCGTGCACTCGTTAAAAAGACTTTTGAACGAAAGAATTGTTAATGCATGCAAAACACTATTCAAGAATTGCTTATTTACTATTCATACTTTGTTAATTGCTCATGAATCCTACAACCCTAGTTGTGGAGTGTAGTTACCCATAATCATATGAACATAATTCATTGTTTTAGATGAAAAATTATGAACTTACGTAGTTGAGAAAAATAAACCCAGAAATTCAACTCAAATTTCAAAACCAAATCTTCAAACGAACCTTTGGAAATCAAGAATTGCTCGGGTAGCAAAATTAGTTCCCAAGTCACAAAGTAAAACAAAAGTAATAAAGTCTAACCCCCCAAAAATGAGGTTTACATGCCCTATTTATATAAAAACAAGTCCTAAATTAAAAGGGAAACAAATTAAGAAAAGTGTGTTCAGGCACGCATTTTCATTCCACTAGACTGACTCACGGATCGTCAATAGATCTACGGTCCGTGAGTACCTTCCGTCAGCCAGGACTTAGAAAATATTTCAGTCTCCAAAAATCAGCTTCTCTGAAGGAAATGACGGACTTGCAGTACGGACCGTAAACTCACGGTATATCAATACCCTCAACTTAAATTTGTTGTTTGTCCTCAAGCGACGCACTAAGACTCTAAATGACACTTGTATAGAAGCAAGCATTTCACACACAAGCAATCTCATGGCTTTCTGCCCCACTCTCTTTGTGGGTACAAAATTTGTTCTCTTGGACTCGATAAGCTAATTCATGTGAATCAAACCATGACAACGATTGACCAACCAACACACAACATACACTGTTTCACTATCACCAAGGTACCAACTCTTTGACAATGTACTAAGTGCCCTTACTTCAAACGAAATCCCTTTTCTTTCGCACAATGACTTATGAATTTTAGTACAAGGATTCATTCAACACTCACACTCAGTAATAACTTCAAGTACAGTTAGTGCTCAATACCATAGGCTTGCCCTTATTTTCACTGCTTAGACTCTCCAAACTAGACTCTAGGATCACTATAGGACTTTTTTGGCTTGTAACATAGGCTCAGGGTCAGGTGTGGTACATTTGGGTACTTCTTAGTGACTTTCTGCCCTCCTTGACATTACACTAGGCTTTCAACCTCTTCTGCCCTATTTTTGCCATCGTACAGTTTTACCTTTCTTTTCTTTGATTTTCTTCAACCACGGATGTGACTTTAGACTTTGTAGCTCTTTTTACTTTTATTTTATTTTTCTTTTAGCTTTCAACAAGTCACATCCTTTCCTCTCCTTTTCAACATCAAACTCTTTTCATACCCATTTTTCTTTCGGTTTCCTCTTTCATAGCCACCCTCAACTTATGGATTTTCCATTGGTTAAGGTGCACAATACCCGATGTCGGGTCAGGGCCAAGATTGAAGTTACTTTTTACATTAGCCACCCTCAACTTAGGCTTTTGGCCTAGGTCAAGGTGCACATGTCCAAGGAGGGACCGGGGCCAACATAGTCGATTATAGGAAGGTGAGTTCGGGGTTTAGAAAGAAATGGTATTATTTTAGGCTCAAAGTATTTGGATCAAAAGGAGCATTTGTTTCATTTGGTTGGATCCTTCTTTTAGGCAATTTGCGGACTTATCAGAACAATGGCTTATGATCACTTCCTAACCTCTAGATTGAATTGTCTTAGCAGGACTAACCGGGCAAGTTCTAGTTTTGCACAAAAACTGTTTGAACACAACTATTCTCACACACTCTTGGCACATAGTTTCATTATTAGATTATCAGATTACCCAGTTCAAGTTTCAACTTAAGTCATGCCATCAAGTTGATTCACTATCATGTCATACACAGAGCCAACACATTCAGCTAATCGTAGCCTACAAATTCTAGCACACATCACAAAATTTGACGGGTACCATTTTTTTAAGCCTTCATGCTTCTTTCTATTTCATGTTTCTACACATACGATCCTAACACATGCCGGCTCAACATAAATTAAACAGTCTCTTGGGGAAAAAGAACACAGGCAAGAAAACCCCACAAGAGGATCTATGAGTTGGGTTACTCAGACTTCACCCTATCACTCACAATCCATTTACCCCACCCCTAATAAAAATAGATGTGATTGTCCCCAATGCATACAAAAGCAGAAAAAAAAAGTGGATTGGGTGAAGCAAACTTGTGGCACATAGTGCCGGTGAAGCATCAACAAGCGGGTGGGTTCGGTTTTTCGGAGCCCACTGGAACAATAGTTGGGTCACCCTCAGTAGTGCCAACATCATCCATCATAGCACCCTCAGTAGTGCTCTCTATCACTCTTACCACACCAGCAATGGTGCTCACAACGTCCTTCACAACAAGCGGGACCTCTACAACTGGGGCAAAACTCGATGCCTCTGCAATACTCTCACGCACCCTCCGCTGGTGCAACTCTTCATCTAAAATCGAAGCCTTCCTAGCCTCCTTCTCCTTCCTACGTTGTCTCTATTGAGCTTTTTCCTCCTCAGTGCGACTAGAACGGTGCCTCTTACCTTTGGTATGTGTAGGCGCAGATTCCTCCTCGGCGGTCGCACTGAATAAAACATCCAGCACCATATCATCAGCCAGTGCAGTAGGTGCAACCTGAGGCTCAACTATAGGGGTGGCCAGAATGGCATCGACGTCGGCCCAGAGACTGGTTAATTCAGCCTAAAAAAAAATATAGATCTATGGTCGGGGCTGGTTGCTCGAGGACTCGCAATTCAAAAGCATCAAGACGCTTATTAACGGCCTGGACCTTTCGGTCCATCATGCCCTCCATCCTTCGCTCTATTCTGGCCTTAGACTCGGCTATAGACTTCTGCATCCAAGGTTGGATGTGATGCAGCAATGTGGTCTTCTAAGCCTCTAATTTCTGTATTGTGGCCAATGGGACAACAGTAGCTCCTAACTGTGGTGTAGACTGGGATGAACTAGGAGTCATGCTAGGGGTCTGGGAAGAGGAGGTCGGGACAGTATCAGAGTGATCTGGTATAATGGGGTCACCGCCCTATGCCTACCCCACCGTGTCTGCAAGATCTGCGCCCAAGGGAGGTACCTTAACCTGGGGCTCTCTGCGAGGTGCCGCCACATTTGCCTCATCTCGGATGAGGCCTATATCCAAATCCCCGGTAAGGTGGATCAACCTATCACAATGCCATATCGTCACTCCAGAGTCCCTACACAATTGGAAAATCAAACATGGAAAGGGGTAAGTAGTGGAGGTCTTGAATGCTCTCTAATGAATCTTTGTCTGCAGCATGCGGGCAAAGTCAATCTCCACTCCTGCTACTAATGTTGCAACCATGACCGCTCTTTCCCAAGTGAGTTGGTGATCGGCTTTTGTCGGCGACACCCTGTTACACACCAACAACCAGAAGAACTTAGCCGTAAAATTTAATGTGGCCTTTTGGATACCCAACCATGCTGTGGCGACCCACTCCGCACGCTCGCCATCAGCAGCAATGTACATAGCCAACCAAAGTATCACAGCCTCTTGCTGCTCAGCATTCCTCTGGAAAGCACCGCTCCGCACGATGCCCCATCTGTAATCAAACTCCAATGTGTTTAGTGACCAAGTGTGACCTGTGGTAGGCCCACATAGAAAGCGGCTGATGGTAGCCTATGAGATGTCTACGGGACAACCTCGGACCATAGTAGACGTGAGAGGGTCTTGGGCTAAGGGCTTTGATTTCTTGGAGATCGACCCACGGAGAGTGGCAGCATAGGAAGCGTAGAACTCCCGCACAATCTCCTCACTATACGTCCCTGGGTCTCGAGCCATCCAGTCACACATATGAAGGTTAAAAAGCTGGTGAATGTCGGGGACAGTGTGCAAGCTCCGTGTGAGGACTCTGCGCTCCTCTGTAACAATTCAGGCAATCTTCTTTTTATCATTAATCATCTTGCATCCCGATAGATTTGCCATTGGCCCTCAACACACCATCTGTTTGGCTCACCGGCCACTAGAGTAGGGTCCTCATTCCTTGGTATGGGTACTGACTCTGAGGCTGCTTGTTCATTCTGGCTGGACCCTGTGGCTGACTTGGCATTGGACCCCGAAGCATGGGTAGACTCGGAACCTAAAGCATGGGTAGACTCGGAACCTAAGCATGGCTGGACTCAGAGCCCGAAACATGGGTAGACTCGAACCCAGCCACAGACCCAGTAGCTGAACTGGAAGCAGCCCCAATTGGTGACCCGATCAGTGTGTGTGATCGTCATCAGACTGGGAGACAGTGACTACGTCGGGAATCACCTTCCGGGGGGTGCCTCTGGTGGCTCGAGGTGCAGTGGGAGAAGTCCTTGTGTTGGGAGGAACGTATGCTGGATCTCTTTCCGTGTCTGTGTCCTCATCGATTAACCTGAAGCTAGGCGCAACAGATTTTGACTTGCCCTGTTTTGAGTAGGTGACTAGCTTCTTGGGTGCCATCGTACTTGTGGAATCGATATTAGTGCCAAAACTAAATCTAAACAACTAAAAAAAAACTTTAGACTATAAACGAACAGTAACAAAGTCCTAAGAAAATTTTAGACAGAGGCTACAGTGGTCATCCACGAAGGGGACCTACGGTCCGTGGAACCCTTCCGTGGATCAGCGGACTAACAATATTGGTCGCAAATGGAAACCACGGATGTACAAAATGGTCTGTAGATTGATTGAAGGACCGTAGTCCACATCCGTGGTTTCACACTTGGTGAAATTTTCAAGAGCATCCACCCACGAACCCAATCTACGGTCCTTAGGTTGATCTACGGTCCGTAGACGGGGTATCATGGATGGGATCTGTGACAGGTTTTAGCCATTATTAATTTTCAAGTCCACATCTTAGACCATTTTCAACAATATCCTAATCTATTCATGCATTTCAACATTGAATCATGCTAGTTTGTCATTCTTAGGATTCCGATTAATCATTTTAACAATTATTTAAGACAAACTTTGGAACCCTAAGTCCAAACTTACATGTAGACTTATAATCACATACAACAAGGCAACACAATCAGTATCTATAGTTCCAAGGGTATTGTAACTTCCAATTTTATCATGGAATTTCATCTAACAGTTACCCAAGGTCAAGATTCGACTCCCGACTTTCTATATTCTATCTATGAACCGACATTCAAAGTAAGGGGAAAGTCTATTACCTTACAAGCAACGTGGAGTGGGGTGATTTCGTGATGACACTAAGTTTTGCAAGATCAAAGAATCGCCTCTTCGTTACTAACCCAACACCGGACCCTTTTTGTAAAATATGGAATGAGTTGTATTCATGATGGAAAGGAATTGTGGGAATGATTAGGGAATGGAAGGAATGATTTTAAGGAGGAGTTATGGCTTGATTTAGGGGAGTTGGGGGTGTTTGAACGATTGGAGAGTGAATGGAGGGAAGTGGAAATGATTTGAAATTAGGGGAGTTTTTAAATAAGGGGGTCCGGGTCGGGTCAAACAGATTTAGGGTTTTGGACCCACGAGACCCATTCTACGGTCCGTGGATCGATCTATGGTCCGTAGGTTTGGACCGTAGATCACTCTTATACTTGGGAAAAATTTAGGAGGTTACTTGGGATCTACGGGCACCGTCCACGGTCCGTCGATAGAACGACGGGCCGTCGATGGGGTCCGTAGACCTCTGCACCAGACCATTTTCTGCAGATTTTTCATAGCGTACGTGCACAAGTAGCAACCATTAGGCTATTCTTTTTTTACATTTTCTGGACACTTTTTAGACACGGACCCTATGCTAATTCTAGCCAACACTAAAAACAAAAACTAAAACACCTATCTAAATTGATACAAAGATGCAATTAAACAAAGAAAACTACTAAATGGGAAACAGAAACCTATTGTTGGCTAGATTGTACATCTTGGGTTACCTCCCAAGCAACGCTTGATTTAACGTCGCTGCACGACGCAAGTTTCTTGATTACTTAGACTTCATCAAGATTGTAGGCCTCAATCACTTCTTGCACACTTTCAGCATTTCCCAGATAGATCTTGATCCTTTGCCCGTTTACCATGAACCTTGTTCCTGCACTATTCTCAAGCTCAACTGTTCCATGGGGGAGCACTTTTGTGAGCTAAAATGGCCCGCTCCATTTGGACTTGAGTTTTCCTGGAAACAAACGCAACCTAGAGTTGAATAGAAGCACAAGATCACCAACCACAAATTCTCGCTTTTCAATTCTTTGATCGTGATACCATTTCATCTTCTCTTTGTACAAGGCTGAACTTTCATAAGCTTTCAGGTGAAACTCATCAAGCATATTCAAGTCATTCATTCTTTGATTCGATGTGGCGCCCCAATCCAAATTTAGCTTCTTCATTGCCCACATCGCCTTATGCTCTATCGGTAAATGACAAGACTTCCCATATACAAGTTGGTAAGGAGACATACCTATGGGGGTCTTGTATGCAGTGTGATATGCCCATAGAGCATCATCAAGCTTCCTTGACCAGTCCGTTCTATTAGCATTCACAGTCTTCGCTAAGATCTGTTTAATTTCTCTGTTGGACACTTCAACTTGCCCACTAGTCTGCGGATGGTAAGGACTGGCTACATTGTGGCGGACACCATATTTCTCAAGTAGTGCCTTGAACAACTTATTACAAAAGTGAAAACCTCTGTCGCTGATAATCTCCCTCGGTGTACCGAATCTGGAGAAGATGTTCTTTTTCAAGAATGCGGTGACAGTTTTACCTTCAATGTTGGGGAGCACAACTGCTTCCACCCACTTCGATACATAATCAACCGCAACAAGAATATACTTCATCCCGTATGAGCTCACAAATGGACACATAAAATCAATGCCCCATGCATCAAACAACTCTATCACCAATATCAGATTCATAGGGAGCTCTTGCCTCTTTGAAATCCCTCTTTCTCTTTGGCAACGATCACAAGACTTGGCGAAATAATGAGCATCTTGGTGGATGGTAGGCCAGTAGTACCCACATTGTAAAATCTTATGCGCAGTCCGAATACCACCATGATGCCCACCAACAGGCGATGAATGGCATGCTTCAAGTACACTCAGCATCTCAACCTCGGGCACACAGCGACGAATAATCCCATCAGCATAACTATGATACAAGTAAGGTTCATCCCAAAAGAATTTCTTTACATCATGCATAGACTTTCTCTTCTGGTAAAAAGACAAGTTCAGGGGAACCAAATCGCTTGCCAAATAATTAGCAAAGTCTGCGAACAATGGAATCAAATCATGAGAAACAGCCAATACATGTTCATCTGGAAAAGCATCATTAATTTCAACCCTATCTACAAGTTTTAGCATAGCCTCTTCCTCTAATCTGGACAAGTGATCGGCAACTTGATTTCCAGTCCCCTTTCTATCTTTTACCACAAAATCAAACTCTTGCAGCAACAATTCCCATCTAATCAATCTTGGTTTTGCATCCTTTTTCGCCATCAAATACTTCAATGCAGAATGGTCAGTATGCACTATGACCTTAGTACCAAGCAAGTAGGATCGAAATTTCTCGAATGCAAAAACCACCGCAAGAAGTTCTTGTTCGGTCACAGTATAATTCTTCTAGGCCACATTTAGAGCTTTGCTAGCATAGTAAATAGGGTGAAGAATTTTTTCTTTCCTCTGTCCCAGTACCACACCAAGCGCCACTCCACTTGCATCACACATTACCTCAAACGGTTGTCTCCAATCAGATGAAATAATGATAGTTGCAGTGACCAACTTCTCCTTCAACTCTCCAAATGCTCTCAGACAAGCCTCATCATAGTCAAACTTATACTCCTTTTCGAGCAGTTTGCACAATAGGTGTGCAATTTTTGAAAAGTTTTTGATGAATCTCCTATAGAACCCAGCATGCCCAAGAAAACTTCTAACACCTTTTACAGAAATAGGTGGCGGAAGCTTTTCTATTACCTCAACTTTAGCTCTATCAACCTCAATACCTTTCTCTGAAATTTGATTACCTAACAGCCAACATTATACCTTCTTTAACCATTAAATGACACTTCTCCCAATTCAGCACCAAGTTGCAGTCTTCACACCTCTTAAGCACATCTGCCAAATGATCCAGACAACGATCAAAAGAATCACCTATAACTGGAAAATCATCCATGAACACTTCAATAGTGTCCTCCACCATATCAAAAAATATCGACATCATACAGCGCTGGAAAGTTGTTGGAGCATTGCACAACCCAAATGGCATCCGTTTGAAAGCAAAAGTCCTACAAGGGCAAGTGAAGGTGGTCTTCTCTTGGTCTTCTGGAGCTATAGAAATTTGATTGTAGCCCGAATACCCATCGAGAAAACAATACCAACCCTTTCCTGCAAGTCTATCCAACATCTGGTCCATGAATGGCATAGGGAAATGGTCCTTTTCTGTCCACGCATTCAACTTCTAGTAATCCATAAAAACTCTCCATCAAGTAACAGGCCTCATTGGAACAAGCTCATTTCTTTCATTTGGAACCAAAGTAATGCCACCTTTTTTTAGGGACACACTGCACATGACACACCCAACTACTATCTGCAATGGGATAAATAACTCCCGCATCCAACCACTTGATGATCTCTTTTTTAACTACCTCTTGCACAGGTGGATTTAATCTTCTTTGGTGCTCGATACTAGGCTTATGATCTAGCATGAGTTGGATTTTGTGAGAGCAAATACCGGGAGGAATACCAATAATATCCGCAATAGTCCACCCAATAGCTCGCTTGAACCTCTTTAACACAGTCACCAAGTACTCTACTTCTCTCGCATTCAAATCTGTCGCAATGATGACTGACAAAGTACTCTCTCTTCCCAAATATACATACCTCAAATGCAGTGATAGAGCTTTAAGTTCCACTTTTGGTGCCTCCACAATAAATGGTCTTGCGGGTGGGGACTCGCATTTTTTCATGTCTAACTCATACTTCTTTGGTTTGGACCGATATTCACACCTATCGAGTGCGACTACCAACTTATTATAATTTTCAATACCATCACTATCAAAATTCATCATAACTACTGTGAGTGCCTCAACACCTAGTCGCTCTTCAATTTGCACTTCTGTCCCACTCTCCACTCTGTAAGTTATAGCAGATATTGTTTGGAGTTCACCACTCTTCTTCATGGACCTACAAATATTAAAAGTTGATTCTTCATTATTTAGTCTGAACTTCATCTGTCCCTTTTCCATATCAACCAACGCACGCCCTGTGGCAAGAAATGGTCTCCCAAAGATGATGCGAACCTCAAAATCAACCTCACAGTCAAGAATCACAAAATCTGCCGAAAAAATGAAAGATTCCACCTTTACTAACAGATCATGGAGTACACCAATGGGCCTTTTCACAGTCTGATCGGCCATCAGTAACCGCATTGTAGTGGGCTTTGGGTCCCCTAGACCCAACTTCTTGTAAATAGACAATGGCATGAGGTTGATGCTAGCACCAAGATCACACAATGCCTTAGCAAAGTGTAACAATGTGATAGTACATGGAATCGTAAAGGCACCAGGATCCTTCTTCTTTTACACAAGAGATCTTGTGGCAATAGCGCTACAATGCTGCAATCTATCATCATCTTCAAAACTCACAAACCTCTTCTTTGTTACCATATCTTTCATAAACTTTGCATACCCAGGCATTTGTTCCAAAGCTTCTATCAACGGAACGTTGATGGAAAGATGCTTCAACATAGTAATAAACCTGCGATATTTACCATCTTCAGTCTTCTTCACTAATCTCTGTGGAAAAGGTGGTGGAGGTCTAGGTATGGGGACCACTTTCTGAGATATCTTCACTTTTTTCTTTGTCGCATTCTCAGACTTTTCTCTAACCTTTATCATATCATATTCTTTTCTAATCTCAACTTCCACCATAGCCGGCATAGGTGGATTAATGGTTTGCTTACCCCCTCCAGTAGTAACTGTCATGCAATGGTCGTCATTCTTTGGATTCTGGATGGTGTTGCTACGAAAAGTACCAGGTTGACGTGGATTCACTGTAGTAGACAACTGGGTCATCTGCTGCTCTAGATGCTTTATTGACACTGCATGGGCATCAACTTTTTGACCAATACCAGACAAGTCATTTCTCATCTCCTTCACATTTTCATCAGCTACATCAAACCTTCTCATCATCTTTTGCATCATATCTTCAATACGTGCCATACTTCTTCCAGCTTCCCTAGTACCAGATTCCCGATTTTGAGGAGGAACATAAGGTCCAAATCGTTCATTTATGTTGCCATAGCTGTTTCGGTTGTAGTTGTTGTCACGATTAAAGTTCCCATCCCGGACATATTGACCCTCTCGATTGTAAATTCCATAGTTCCGACCTTGGTGCCAATTTTCCGTGTTGGATCCTTGGGCATTTGGTCGAAAACCCAATGTCTGATCATTCACAGCATAAGCATCCTCTTCATAGTAACACTCTTCCACTAGTGGTGGAGTTCTTGTCAAGTAGTTCACAGCATTTACCTTTTCTACACCTCCGCTCACATGCTTCAATACCAAACCCAACTCGGTCCTCATCTAAGCCATCTCTTCATGAATCTCATCCGCAGACTGGTTGTTTGTAGCATGAACGGCAAATGTGTTTCTCCCAATATCCGACCTCCTAGTGCTCCATGCTTTATTATTGCGAGAGATCTTCTCCAGCTTTTCTGCGATATGTGCGTATGTGCACTCACCATATGAACCTCCAGCAATAGTATCCAGCACTGCTTTATTGTTATCATCTTGACCTCAATAGAAATATTCCTTCAGCGACTCATCATCAATACGGTGATCCGGAACACCTCTTATGAACGAAGTGAATCTGTCCCATGAGCTACTTACAGACTCTCCAGGTAATGCCACAAAATTATTGACCCTATCTTTGTGATTTAGCTTCTTGTACACTGGAAAATACCTTGCTAAAAATAGATCCCTCAGTTGGTTCCATGTATAGATTGAGTTATAAGGAAGCTCAGTGAACCATATAGCAGCATCGCCTGTCAGTGATAGAGGGAACACTCTCAATCCGATGACATCCATATCTAAGTTTGGCCGACCTACACAGCTTTTGCAGACTACCCTTATCTTGGCTATGTGAGCATGTGGGTCCTCTGATGGCAACCCTGAGAATAGGCCCCTCGCTGTAAGCATCTGCATCAAGCTACTGGTTACCATAAATGTGTGCCCCGGAGGCAGAGGAGGTAAGACTAGAGGTCCATCAGAGTCAGCATTATTTGCGTTGCCCCTGTAGCTGGCATGCAGTAGTGTTCTGGTGGACCGTGCACCCTCAGTGCATTTCCCAATTGATTTTCAGCTAGACCCCGATTATCCCCACCAACTACTCTCGGCTATTGTAACTCAATTGTATCATCAAGATTTACTATTATAGGATTAACTGGAATTCCTTGATTATTCATTCTTCGCAAAGTTCTATTCAACTCTGGATCGTAAGGAGTAAGTGGTTCACCTTGGCTCCGTGTCCTTGGCATACACTAGAGTCAGAACCTGACAGAGACAAGAACAAAAAGAAAAAGTAAAATTAGGAAATATTTTACTAAAGTTTAATAATGTAGTTAAAATTAATCTAAAATCCAAAGATTCCCCGGCAGCGGCACCAAAATTTGATACGCTCAAATTACACCTCCCTAAAGAAGTATAAGCGATCGTTATCAAGTAAAGAACCCAACTTGTAGGTTGGGGTTGATCCCATGAGGAAACTGGTTTAGAATTAACTTTAACTTACACCTATATTCGTTTAGTCAAAGTACTTTCGGAAACAAGTAATAAAAAGGGGGGATTTGTGAAACAAATTGTAAGAATTCAGTAAGTAATCAATAAACAAAAGTCAATTTTTGTTGTTATCAAGATGAGAAAATTAACTAAGGTATACGTGTTCACCACAAGCTCATAACTCAATAATTCTAGTAATAGCAATCCTGTCCTAGTGTATTACATGCAAAGTGATAAGTTAGGTATCTCTAAATCTTTTATCTGGCATCTAGAGAATTTTACCGCGCACCTTGGTCCGGCTACATGTATATAATTTACTAACCCTTACCTTTACCTCATATTAGACATCATAATCGATGTTTGGCTTAGTTATTACTTCGCACAAATCGACACTAGCCTATTAGATAGTATCACACTAAATCTATGTTGATAATTCTTTTCTTGTTGATTACCTCCTTGGTCCGACAAGTAGCAACAAGGCAAGTTGTAACGCGTGCACTCGTTAAAAAGACTTTTGAACGAAAGAATTGTCAATGCATGCAAACCATTATTCAAGAATTGCTTATTTACTATTCATACTTTGTTAATCGCTCATGGATCCCACAACCCTAGTTGTGGAGTTTAGTTACCCATAATCATATGAACTCAATTCATTGTTTTAGATGAAAGAATTATGAACTTACATAGTTCAGAAAAATAAACCCAGAAATTCAACTCAAATTTCAAACCAAATCTTCAAAACGAACCTTTGGAAATCAAGAATTGCTCGGGTAGCAAAATTAGTTCCCAAGTCACAAAGTAAAACAAAAATAATAAAGTCTAACCCCCCAACAACGAGATTTACATGCCCTATTTATAGAAAAACAAGTCCTAAATTAAAAGGGAAACAAATTAAGGAAAGTGTGTTCTGGCACGCGTCTTCATTCCACAAGACTGACTCATAGACCGTCAATGGATCTACGGTCCGTGACTCCCTTCCGTCAGCCAGGACTTAGAAAATATTTCAGTCTCCAAAAATCAACTTCTCTGAAGCAAACGGCGGACTTGCAGTACGGATCGTAGATCGATCTACGGTCCATCAATCCCCTGTCGTAGCTACACACTTGGAATCTTCAAAAATCAGGTACTGGAGCCCTCGTAGTATCAATCTATGGATCAACAGTACGGTCCGTAGATTACGGACCGTCAATGGCCACCGTGGTTCCACACTCTGTCAGATTTCCCTGATTTGCCTTGCCTGCTGATCTATGGCCATCACCTACAGAGCGTCACTTGACCTACGTTTCGTAGATTCCCTTTCTGCAGTTATTTTAGTTGTCCCTTCACTTACGCGCATGAACGTCTTTCCTGCAAAATATGATGAAAACACATAATAAAATCCAATCCAACAAGGCCCTAGACACACACAACTTGTAAGTGAAATGTATTAGAAATACCGTAAACTCGTGGTATATCATTGGTCGAAACTCATCCACAGTAAGAAGAGTTCACAAAAAAGGTTTAGAAAAAAATATATACAGAAATTCATACGAAATACACTCGAAGTAGCGAAGAGGATCAGTTCGATCTTGGATTCATTCTTTTGTTCATTCATCAAATCCGTCAGAGTCTTATTTCAGTGGTGGAAGCTCGTCACTGTTAGCTCTTGTGTCCCATTTTCTACCCGAAAAAAGGTAATACCTCTTCCCTTGTTTACGTTTTGTTTCGATTCCAAGTATTATGTGACGAACTTGTTTCTGTTGGATTTCCTTGGCCTCATTTTTTCTCTTTAAGTCAACTTCTATGCTCTTGGTTGAAAATCTATTTGGTTTGAATATGAGTGTTCAGGTTTATTGCCTTTGTTGTTTGAACTTCTGGCTAATCATCAGGTTATCCATGTCTTGCCTCAAATAGATGTTCAAATTACGATATCACTTTAAGCTTAGCTTTAATGTTATTTTGAATTGTATGCTCGTCTTACTTAGATTCTCATGCCTAATATGTCTTCAAGCATTAGATGTTCTTCACTTAGTTTTGTTGTTATTAGTGTTGTTTTCATATAGGTAAGAATTTTGAGATCTTAATTTTGTTGTTATTAGTGTTGTTTTCATATAGGTAAGAATTTTGAGATCAATTGATATGGTAGATTGTACGTGGTGTCATTGCATTCTCATTGTAATAGCTTAATTTCTCTATTTCTCGAATCTCTCTGTTGTCTTACTGCCTAGCGTCTCATGTTTGAATCGATTCCATGACTCCTTTTGTTTATATTTTAGTCAAAAATTGTTTACCATTTGTAGCCAAGCTTATAAATGTGAAGTTCGGTTACTTTTCAAAGTATAGTAGGTTGTCGTTCTTATTTTCTCTCAACTTGGTACATGTTCATATTATTCATCCCTTTAAGTCTTCTGAAGCCGAGCCTCATAGAATGTGTTGAGCTTTTAGAATTGTATACGTGTGTGATAACTACTCTTATCTTAGTTATTTGCTAAAATTGTTGAGGAAACTTCTTAAATGGTGTGTTTATTGTTCCAAAAATGATATCCTGATAACTGTTTCATTATAAACTATATGAGATGTACATTTGTTCTTAGATGCTCGTGACTTTATGTTCTATTTGTAAGCTTAGTTATTAAATTTCTCATGTTAATATGATGAGCTTAAATGTGTGAAAGATGGATCTATTTCATGGCTTGAACTGTCTTCGACTTTAATTTCCTATATTGATTTTGGTTCTCTGTCTTGTCTTTCTTCATAACTAGTGTTTCAGATAAGTTTTTAAGTTATCTGCTCGTTTTTGTTTTGCATCATTTAAATTTAGTTTAAAAGGCTCATTGAATATGATTTTCATCAAGTATCTACATTGATCTACTCCCTTGCACTATTGAATATAAATGGGATTAGTACAAATCATTCCATGCGTAGTTAAGAATGAGATTCTATAGTTTGTTAAAGTTTTTTGTCTGCCAAATTGAAACATTTGTGTTCTGTAATTTCTTATCTAGGCCTAACTTATTCATTTGTGTGTTTGCGATCCATGTATGGGTCTATTTCTAAATTTTTTTGTGTTTGAGTGCTCTCTGCATAATTTGTTGATGTTCCAGTGTGTACTTTTGTTTAGCAAACAATATTTAGGAGTCACCTATTGTGCTTTATTTGGTATCATTTTATTTTATCTTTCTTGTTCTCGTTCATACACATAACAATAATAGCTATAAGATTTCTTGTTGAATCTCCCTGATTTTATTTGAATCATTAAGATATTGTTTACGCCTTTAGTAATTGAGACATAATTTCCTTTATTACTGTAAATGCATGTTGTCCACTATCATGTTATTTCTTTAGTTCCAATGATCATGGGGTTCTCTAATTATATCTCGAATAGGTTGGCTTCCAACATGCTCCTCTATGAGTTCTTTAGTTTGGATTATGTGTATATTTCATTTCTTTCACTTTATATAATTTAGCATACCTTTTCTTTGTTTCATTTTGGTTGGATTGTATGTTAATCTTTTGCCATTTTGTTTTGCATATGAAATCTGTCTGAGTTCTATATGAACTCCTATCTTCTCTCCCCGCATCTCCTAGTTGGGCCAAAGGCCCAATGTTGCCTCTTATCGAGTCTGCCACGTCAATGAATTGAAGAATAGGGCTTGAAAACTAAAAATACAGGTCCCAAGAGCTGAAAATACATCGGAATACAATGTGATACAGCGATATACAATAAGTGTATACATGGTATATATTGGCAGAAATGGGCCAGAAGCCCTCCTAAAATTCCAGCTTTGTATGGTGTTGTAATTGGACCAAAGGCCTATCTATTTTTTGTATTATTTTACTAGTTTTAGGATAGGTGAAAATTGGGTCAAAAGCCAAAGAAAAAAAAATCAGTTTTCCATGTTAGTTTAGGATAGGAAATTGGTCCAAAAGCCCATTTTTCTTTGGTAGATTTTGTTAGTCTTAGGACTGGTGTACCCAAAGCGAAAATTAGACCCAGTACAGCCCAAGTACTGGCCCAGGCGTACTGGAATAAGACTTGGGCCCAACATTTCTTTCCCTTTACTATTTTAACTTGCGCATTACTTGTTTATTGTTAATAAATCTTGAGGTTTAATCTAATTCAACCCCACCCCCCTAAAGATGAGTCATTTTGTATCTTTTTAGTAAATACTAATCTCCCCATTTATATATCCTTATTCATATTTCTAAAATATTTGAAGCCTTTTATACTTAAGTCATATTTAAGACAAATATGTTGTTTCGCTTTTCTTCAAAAAAAAAATCATTTAAAGTCTAAGTTGTTTATTTTCTTAAATCAATTATGCATGTCTTTTATAGTTAGCCAAATATTTAAAATTGTCGGATAACCGCGTGTGGCGGGCATTTCAGGTGCTTTCGAACTCTTCCTGAAATGTTAATATGAACTCCGAACACTTTTAATATTTCAATTGATTTTCTGTTTTAAATCTTTTGAAATTAAGTTTTCTTAATTTTTCTTGAAAAATTAAGTGGCGACTCTATTTTTTAAATATAAAATAAATTAGCCTAAAACACACATAAGATTATATTTTTCATTAAATTAATAATTAACGTTGAGAAATAATTAATAAATTTATTTATTACAGTCCCATTTAATTAAATAAATGTTCTTTAAACGCTTAGAAAATTAATTATTCAATTAATTTATCTTTAGAAGAATGAAAGAAAAATCATTTTTTTTCTAATAGTGTTAGTAGGTGTACTCAAGTACTATTAGATATGAGCAATCATTAATTCCGTTCCGTCGGTTTTGGTTCATTTTTTTGCGTAGCAATTTTTAACACACTTAGGATTATATTTACCATTAAATTAATAATTAAAGTTGAGAAATAAATAAATAATTAATTAATTAAAAGCCAATTTGATTAATTTTTTTACAAGCTTAGAAAATTCATTAATTGATTAATTTGTCTTTAAAAGGTGAAAAAAATCAACTCTTTTCAAATCAATTTTTTTCTAATAGTGTTAGTAGGATTACTCAAGTACTATTAAACATGAACAACCTGTAATTCTGGTCCATCAATTTTGATTCATTTTTTTATATTTTTCATTAAATGATTATTAATGTTGAGAATCAATTAATTAATTAAAGTCTCATTTAGTTAAAAAAATTTACAGCATTAGAAAATTTATTAATTAATTGATTTGTCTTAAAAAGAGTGAAAGAAAAATCAGCGCATTTCAAATCAACTCTTTTTTTAATAGTGTTAGTAGGTGTACTCAAATACTATTAGACATGAATAGCCATTAATCCCGTTCCGTCGATTTTGGTTCCTTTTTTTGTGTAACAATTTTTAACACACTTAGAATTATATTAAAGTTTAAATAATTAATTTATCAATTTAATATAGTCACATTTAATTAAAAAAACCAGACTTAGAAAATTCATTAAATAATTAATTTGTGTTAAAAAGAGTGTAAGAAAAATCAACTATTTTCAAATCTAATCTTTTATAATAGTGTTAGTAGGTGTACTCAAGTACTATTAGACATGAACAACCTGTAATCTCGTTCCGTCGATTTTGGTTCTTTTTTTTTGTGTAACAATTTTTCAAACACGTAAGTTTATATTTTTCATTAAATTAATAATTAAAGTTGAAAAATAATTAATTAATTAATTTATTAAAGTCCTAACTTATTAATTTTTTTACAGCTTAGAAAATTCATTAATTAATTAATTTGTCTTAAAAAAAAGTGAAAGTAAAATCAACTCTTTTCAAATCAAATATTTTCTAATAGTGTTAGTAGGTGTTATTACGTACAATTAAGCATGAAAAACCTGTAATCCCATTCTGTCAGTTTTGGTTCAGTTTTTTTTTTGTGTAACAATTTTTAACACACGTAAGTTTATATTTTTCATTAAATTAATAATTAAAGTTGAGAAATAATTAATTAATTAATTAAAGTTCCATTTAAATAATTTTTTATAGGCTTAGAAAATTAATTAATTAATTAATTATTCTTTAAAAGATTGAAAGAAAAACCAACTATATTCAAATTAAATCTTTTCTAATAGTGTTAGTTGATGTACTCAAGTACTATTTGACATGAACAACCTGTAATTTCATTTCTGTAACGATCCGAACCGTCATTAATTAGGAAAGGAAAAATTTCAGGGAAATTGGGTCTCCCAGCGCGCGAGAGCGGGCCTGATGCCACTAGGGTGGTGGCACTCTAGCGGGATAAGTTGTCGTTAGAGCGGGATGGATGAGACAGAATGTAAATAGCGCGAAGTCTGACTTTCTCCTTTTTCCCAAAACACCTAAAATAGGCGTGAATCACCCCATAAACCCTCAAAAGGCTGCTCTAGGCTTGGGAAAGAAGGAGGAAGAAATTTATAGTGCAAGGACGGTGATAGCTTACGGATTCTTGGTCAAATTCACTGTCTCGTCATTCGGAAACCAGAATTGGAGCTATAATTCTGTGCAGCTGCTTGGTGCCCAGGTAGGCTAAGTTTATTTTATTGAGTAGTTTTAAATTCGTGTCCACTGCGTAGTACGTTGATAAATGATGGTAAGATTCATGCTTATGCCTTCGTGCTCCGAAAAAGGGATGATTGTGTATATGTTTTCAATTGTTGAACAAGATGGGAATCATGGAAGGAAACCTTGTCCTGGGGAATAGGTTGGAGGATGTTCAACTAAAGTTTGGGTTGTGTATGCTAGGCGATGGTTGTGATTTCATGTTGGTGTGATGTATTTTAGTAATTACTTCATTTTAATGTGTGTATGTATGCGAATGTTGCACTATTGATCACACTAATCGTAAATGAGTATGAATGAATGATTGTATGCCATGAACTAACACTTGATTGTATGATTTTGAGAATGTGCGTTGTGATTGTGATTGTGGCTTGTTGAATGGATCGGGTGTTACGTTCCAACACACTAACTTGGATCGAGTGCCACATTCCGGCGCATAAATGGGATCGGGTGTCACATCCGGCACACTAATTGAGATCGGGTACCACGTACCAGTACTCTAATAGTTTGGGTTTGGGTTCCATGAGAGAGCCATTGATTTGTCATATAGGCGTAATTATGTGATATTGAAAGTGTGGAATTGTTCATTGTTTTTGGAACTGTTGACTGAATTGTATTTCTATATAACTATATTAATGTGGTGTGCTTGTTTGTTGGATATCTCGTTAGTGAGAGAACGGTGAATGGTCGGGACAAATCGGGATGTGGTAGAGTAAGTGGAGACCAAGGGTCCTGATGTTAATATGTGTTACTTTAGAGGAGTGGTGATGTGCATTGTCATTGAGAATTGGGGTGGTGCTATGTAGTAAATGTTAATTAGTTAAGTATTACCATGGGAGGGAATTAGTGTTGGAAAGGGTTAACAAGCCTTGATAGAAGTACCATGGGGTTACAAGTTAAGTGGTGTCGGGAATGAGGTAAGGGCGCGTCGTGAGTGTTGACCAGGTTGGTAGTAGTTATTTCCGGAATTTCCTCTAAGGGATAGAATGACTAAGTATGATAAAAAAACAGAGCGAGTAACGGTTAGAACCTCTAAAGCATTCGGGAATTATAATGGTGGAGAAATGAACAACCTTATTCCATGTTTCTTGCTAGTTGATTTCTTATATTATATGATGGGCATCGGGTTAGACGATGATGCCTACCAGTACGTGTGGTTGTACTGATACTACTCTTGCTATGCCTTTTTGGGCATAGTATGGTTGCAGGTTATTGATGTTTCATAGTTGAAGAAGAAAATAATCTCCAGCAGCTTCTACTCTTCCTTCTGCATGGTGGGAGTTGCGTCATATTTTATTTTGTTATACTTTGTACTCTTACACTCTGTTTGGATCATTGTTACCCATTGTATTGTATTGTATCGTTACTATACCTACAATGTTTGTTTTGATTGTTACTTAAAATGTATTGTATTGTATTGTTAAATTTCGTTGTTACGTAACAATGAAAACCTCTATTTTATGGAACAACCGATTTGGTGTGTTTCCATTGTTACTTAATTTCTTTTTCTAATTATATCTTTACATAAATTTCAAAATACTATTTTACCCTTTACCTTATATTATTTAATTCTAGTCAAACCTCCTACCCTAGAATAATTAAGGATATTTTAATAAATTTATAAATTACAATACAATACGATACAATCAAATCAAACAATTAAAATGTTATTAAACAACAACAAACAATACAGTCTAGTCAAACATTGTATCTACCATACAATACAGTACAATAGAGTACAATCAATACAATACATTATGAAACAATGGGTAACAATGATCCAAACAGAGTGTTAGTAGCTCTTGTACATGTTTAGACTAAATCCCTGGGGTGTTAATTACTTGGTAAGTCTTAACACTAAATCCCTGGGGTGTTAATTACTTGGTAAGTCTTAACTCATGTTATTGTCAAAAACTCTATTTTATGAAAATCTTATGAATGTTAAATTGTTCTTCAGTATTCTTCATCTTCCGCATGTCTTAAAATGGTTTGGGAATCAAGGGTTCTCCTACTTAGATGTTAGAGTAGGTGCTCGCACTGCCCGCTGGATTGGGTCATGACAGTTTCGTCGATTTTGGTTCCTTTCTTTTTGCGTAATAATTTTTAAAACACTTAGGATTATATTTTCTCTTAAATAAATAATTAATGTTGAGAAATAATTAGTTAATTAATTTATTAAAGTCTCATTTAATTAAATTATTTTTTTTATATAGGCAAGACTGTTTTTTTTTTACTTCAAAGACAACATGGGTCACTTTTTATTTTAAAAAGGAAAAGAATGTACAAAATCTAATGGGTTGACCCAAAAAGTACAACCCACCAGCACTAAAAAATAAAACACCAATAAAAGAGAAATCAACTAAACTAGAAAAAACAAAAACAAGAAAAGGAAAGTGGAAGACTGATTGCAGTTCAACTTCCTCTTCCTCTTCCTCTTCCTCAATGAAAAAAGGGTCAAATGCCCCCTCAAGCTTTAGCCATATTTCCAACTACACACTTAACCTTTTCGGGGGTCTATTACCCCCCTGAACCTTTTTATTTTTATATTATTTCACCCTCAGACGCTGATGTGTCCACATACGTGAACTCACCTTCGTGAGGTGCGTAACAACGTAATAAAATGTCCATGTGGAGTCCAAATAATCCTCCCAAAGGTAACTTTACTCTTTATTTAACTTTCTCATTTATTTTTTATTCTTTTCTCAATTCATTTATCTCCATCTCTTTTGTTCTTGAACAAAAGTTCTCTCTCTTCTTTGTTCTTCATCCACCATTTTCAAAGCTTGAATTTAGTTGTTGTATCTTCTCCAACTAAGATTGAATTTAGGGTTTGCAATTTTCTTGAATTTCCCATTTCGACAGCTTGATCTCATTTTTTTTTTCACTTTGTATTATTAGGGTTAGTAATGTCAAATGCAAAATTGAATAAGCTATGCATAGAAGAATCAAACCCAATGCTCAAAACCATAGTATGATGCAAACATGGAAGTTTGTTGCATATGCAGACTTCTTGGACGAAGTCAAATCCCGAAAGACGATTTTGGTATTGCCCCTACTATGGTGTATGTGACTTTTCTTCAGTTGTTTGATTTTTTTTGGTTTAATTGATGTGAATGTTAATAACATTAATATATTTTTTTATTTTTTCAGGAGAACAATTGTCATTTTTTTCGATGGAGAGACAGAGAAGAAATCGATCCACGATCCCAATTTATCCTCCCAAAATTGGTGAACAANNGTTAATAACATTAATATATTTTTTTATTTTTTCAGGAGAACAATTGTCATTTTTTTCGATGGAGAGACAGAGAAGAAATCGATCCACGATCCCAATTTATCCTCCCAAAATTGGTGAACAAAATCAAAGAGTTGGAAGATGAAGTTTGGAGGAGACAGATTCAAATCAATGAGCAACAAGTTCTGATTGATAATTTGACAGTAGAGAAGAGGTTCAAACGAAGAAAGTTGAAATGGTGTACGTTTGATTGGAAGGTCATTTTGTGTATTTTGATTTGTGTTGTTGCCTTGTTCATCAACAACCTATTTCAAAGTAGGGTTCATTCAAGTATTGAACTAATTGAATTGCCATAACGTATGTGAGTAGTGACTAGTGAAAGGAGTTGAAACTGTCTTTTGGTTGTCATATGTAATATGAGAAATTTTGTACATCAATATCATGAATCTTTTCGGATAAAGTAGTTGATATATTAGTGTCTATATTACAACAAATACGGGAGAAATTGAATAAACATAACACCATTTGTAAAATAGAAGGCCTTTAATTGACATAATCGATTGTAAAACAGGCCTCACATAAGGTCAAAGTACAATCAAAAACCAAAAACCAAAAACAAAAACATAATTTGATGTTCAATACTAATACATCATCATTCAAAATGAAAAATATTTTCATGCCTACTTAAAACAGTACTACAATATCATTACTTCCTAGATTGGATTGTTTGAACTACTTCCTTTTGATTTTTTTCTTTGTTCCTCTCTCATTTCTTGAAGTTTACTTGTTGAGATTGCTGCTTTTCCATTCCATTTCAACTTGGGTGCAGTACTTGGTTTGTAACCAATATCACCAGTAACATCAGNTTTGTTCCTCTCTCATTTCTTGAAATTTACTTGTTGAGATTGCTGCTTTTCCATTCCATTTCAACTTGGGTGCAGTACTTGGTTTGTAACCAATATCACCAGTAACATCAGCAGATTTTGTCACCTTTGTTGTACCAGTAGAGAAGATCTTAGAACTTGACATCCTAGGCTGTATTCAAATTATGAAATAATTAGTGAGTGAGTTGAGTTTGTAGTTAAACATAAAAAAAAATAGTATAATTCAATCAATAGAAAACACTTACATTAAGAGCTTTGAATCCATTTTTATCTTGAAACACACCCATTCCAATGACTGCTTGCCTTTTGTATGAGGTTGTGCTTCCCCTACCCCTTCCTCTTCCTTTGTTACTATTAGTTAACTGGTAATCAGCAGGTGTAGAAGATCCAACATGGTAATTAGCAGGTGATGGACATGTAGGAGGTGCACTAGCTGCTGCAGGTGGTCTTCCTCTTGCACTCTTTGCAGGTGCTGCAGATGCATTAGGTGTTGCAGGTGCAATAGGTGGTCTTCTTCTTGCACCTGTTGTAAGTGTTGCAGATGCACTAGGTGCTGCCAGTGGTCTTCCTCTTGACCTCTTTGCAGGTCCTGGAGATGCACTAGGTGCTGCAGGTGGAGATGCACTAGGTGCTGCAGGTGGTCTTCCTCTTGACCTCTTTGCAGGTCCTGGAGATGCACTAGGTGCTGCAGGTGGTCTTCCTCTTGACCTCTTTGTGGAATGCTCACCTTCTGTTTGTGCTTTCTATAAATATAGTTAAAAATAATTGTAGTTATTACATATGAGATCTCTATTACATACCAAATTAAAGGGAGAGTAAAGATGTTACCTTTGGTCTGCTAAACCTGAAGTTTTGCCATTTCCCTTGTCTGTATTTGATGGTTCTTCCCTTGTTGATGACTCAACCCTTTGTGGACATCCTCTCTTGTTGTGGCCTCTAACATTACAGTTACTACATGTCATGGCAAGTCCAGTTCTAGGTAGCTTTCCAGATTTTTTACTCTCACCAGCTTCCTTCTTTCTAAGTTTACCTGGCCTGCCAGGAATGCTTTTTATTTCTGGTGGTGCAGCTGTGGGGTTAGTAGATACAGGCCACATCTCCATGTTTGTGACAGGTTGAAGGACATTGGCATAAGTCCTCAAGTAAGTTGCCTTACTATAGCAGTTGTCAATGTAGTCAAGAGGTTCACATTTCATAAAGTAAATGGCAGCCACATCATGTGCACATGGTATGCCTTTTAACTGCCATACCCTACAACTACAAGTCCACCTACCAAGATCCACATTGTGTTGAAATGTCCCTTCTTTCACTACAAATCCATAACTCCATTAAATTCAATATTACAATTCATTGACCTATCAATATTCTCATGTAGTACCTTCAAAGACATTGGAGAGAAATCACACATCCAAGTATTTGTGAACTCTCTTAACTTGGCTATTCTTGTCATCATCTTTACTCTTATCTCATCAAGCATAGTAATAATTGTCTTGTGCCTAGCTGCCAAGATCCATGAATTAAAGCACTCAGACATATTGTTGTCTACAGAATCACATTTTACTTGAGTATTAAAGTAAACCTTACACCAGTACTCTATGTTGTAGTACATAAGATCATCCATCAATTTTTCTGGACCAACCAACTTCATCTTTGCAACATTTTTCCTCAATTGAGATTCAAAGGTACTCTTTGCAATAGACCAAAACTGTTGTCTTCTTTGGAGACCTCTCCAGTCCTTAGCCCAGTTAGCTAAGATGTGTCTAGCACACATTCTATGTTCAGCAAGAGGTAAAATATTTAAAATTGCTCCTATTAATCCCTGTAATAGTTCTAGATATGTTATAATAACAAATATATGAAAATTGATAAAGATAAATACAAAATAAAATAGTACACATACCTTTTGCATATCTGTAATCAGGGTGAGATCTTCACCATCTCCTAGTCCTAGATCTTCCTTCAACAGTTTGATAAACCATGTCCATGTCTCTTTCTTTTCATACTCAACTACTGCCCAAGCAAGTGGCAGCATCTGGTTATTACCATCTTTGGCCACAGCAACTAACAATTGTCCTCTACAAACTCCTTTAAGAAAACAACCATCTAAACCTATGCACTTTCTACAATTTTGGAATGCCTTCTTCAATGGATCAAAGCATATGTAAAAGCTCTGAAATATTGGCCTACCAAGAGCATCAGGTTCACCAAGTTTAACAACACAAGTGCTCCCTGGATTGGTCCTCAACAATTCATCTTTATAGTCAAGAATTTTGCCAAATTCCACAATATGATCACCCATGATATCTTTCAACACTTTAGCTCTTGCCCTCCTAACAGTAGTCTTGCCAACATGAATTTTAAATTTTTTCCTTATCAACTCTTGCAACTTGAAAACTCTTATATTTGGCTGCTCATTAATCCTTTTTCTAAAGTGTGTAGATATGAACTTTGCATTACACAAATAATTTCTAGTTGTGCTGTTACAACTATGCTTTGGATTGTAAGTCTTTATCATGAAATCATTTGTTGTTTTGTCAAGACATGCAAACAAAAGCCATGGGCAACCTTCCTTGCACCTACATCTAACTCTTTTTGGCTCATTCACACACTTCTCTATTTGAACTCTTTTCTGGACAGCATATTTACTAACTGCTCTTCTAAATTCATTCACATCTGCAAAGACCATACCCAACTGCCATACAACTTTCTTGGCAGTAGGATCATGTATAATTTTCTGATTATTTGGTCTCCTCCTTCTTTTTACAGTTCTTGGTAAATGTACTCTTTCAGATTCAACACATTCATCACTAAATTCATCTCCATCTATTTCAAAACTTCCATCATCAGAACTTGCAAAATAAGGCTCATCACCTCCTAATCTTCCTTCAACACTTATTTTACCTGTTTGAGTTTCATCAAAACCTAAATCTGCTCCAGCTTCACCTACTGGTACCTCTTCAGTATCAACTGGTACTCTCTCTTTTCTTTTTCTTCTTTGAAAAGATCTTTTTTCAGCCCTTAACTCCCTAACCTCTTCATGTACATCACTACCATAGTCCTCATCATCATCTCCCACCAATCCACATTCAGACTCGACACTATCTTCAGTTGAGTAATCAAAACCCTCTTTTTCTAAGAAATCAGATTCAACAGGGCCTGAAACTAGATCATCAGCATCTTCAATACTAGGATTTGCAGCAGTGACAGGAGTTGTAGTGGAAGGAGATCTAGGAGCAGCAGTTGTAGTGGGTGGAGTTTTAGTGGAAGGAGATTTAGGAGCAGCAGTTGTAGTGGAATGAGTTGTGGTAGTGAAAGGAGATCTAGGAGAAGAAGTTGTGGTGGGAGGAGTTGGGGTAGAAGCAGATCTAGTATCAAAGGTAGTAAAAGGGTCTTCACCTACCCCACTTTGTTCATTTACTTTATTAAAAGTTGAACCAGATTCCTCCATATACCCATGAGGAACATTTTCTAATAAAATAAGGGTGGGGTCCACAACTGCATCATCAATCAAGTGCTTTACATATACCTCCACAATATCTCCATCTTCCAAAGAACAACTTAAGTCTAAAATATCCATATCATTATGAATATCTTCCAAAATACCACTGTTAGGAGGTTTAATACTAAATGTGCAAGTTGTTGTGTATCCTAATTCTTTAATGTAGCCTCTTAATTCAAAATAGGACAGTCTATCCACATCAACATCCAAAAACTCTGTAACTTGCCCACCACTGTAAACTACTTGTCCACTACTCAAATCTAATACTCCACCATGATACCATCTTAAAGTAACCAAAGTAAATCCACTCATCTCCTACCTGAACAGAGGTAACACTAGTAAGGAATGAGAAACTCTACTTTTTGAGGTTGTACTTTACCAGTAAACTACAAGACTATATAAATTCACGAAAACAAGTAAATAACTATTAAAACCCCTAATAAACTACATACAACGACACACATATCAAAATAGCATTTGAATGCCTGTGCAACAAATGCCCTAAAAATCAACACTACCATCAAAACTAAAATCAAATATCAACATAACATTCAGTTGGTAAAGAATAACGTTCAATTAGAACTAACCCTAATAAACATTAAAAGGCCCTAAAAACCTCCACACTACAACATACCAGTCAAAATAGCATTTGAATACGCAGTAAAAATAAAACCCTAATCAAACACTAAATCAAAATAGTATTTAGCTAGTAAAGATCTAACCTTTTCTCAGAAGAAATAGTAACTAAGCTTCCGAGCAACGTCAATAATGGAAGATCGTAGAGAAAAGGAAGAAGAACTAGAGATTTAGGAAGAAGATCGTAGAATTAATCTAAGGAAGAAGAATGAGGGTTAATTTGGTTCAAAGGTAAAGGTAAAATTTTATGACACGTGTCAATATGTGAGTCGTGTAAAGTCATGGGGTCCACTAATATATACGTGGACAGCGCGTGTATACAAACATTTTTTATAAATCTAGTTTATGTGGACACATCAGCGTCTGAGGGTGAAATAATATAAAAATAAAAAGGTTCAGGGGGGTAATAGGACCCCCGAAAAGGTTAAGTGTGTAGTTGGAAATATGGCTAAAGCTTGAGGGGGCAATTTGACCCTTTCTCCTTCCTCAATGGATCATCTCATTTTTCTACCCAATGGAAGCTGAACCTCATTAATTTCAACTCATTAAACACAAATAGCTTCTTCGTTTTTCATTTTTATCACTCAAATTATAACTCAAACTTTTTCCGGAGGAGGTAGTGACAAATATTAGTTGGAAATAATAAATGATGAGTAACTTTTAAATAATATAAGAGTTTGGGGTAGTTTTTAAATTTTTTAAAATTTTAAATATTAGAACTTGTCCCAAATAATAGTTTTTTCTAATATTTGAAAACTTGAGGTACTTGGCAAATATTTGCCAAGTTATATGACCGAACACCACTTCCCAAATTTTTTTTAAATTTTCTCCATGTTTTTCCATGTATTTTTTGGAGCCAAACAGGTCACATTTGCACTTCTAATATTTTGTTAGCGTTTGAATCCAAGTTCCCAAGTATTTTTTCCAAATAATACTTGGGTCAAGTTTGTTCAAAGTTAATACCCTTTGTTTGGCCCCAAGTTTCGCAAAAAATATTTGAATATTTCAAAAAATATGATTTACACCTATAAGTTCTAAAAAGTATTAAAAATACCCATAGGTTTTTATTATCTATTTATAATGAATATGTTCCGTTAAAAAATAACCTTATAACATAAATGATAACAATCAACAACAACAAAATAACAATATAGGCAAGTGCAATACATTAATGCATAGTCAAACTTGTCATGGATTTAGTTATAATTATAACAACCTCCGGAGGAGGTAGTAACAAACTATTCCTTTATACAATCTTTCCACATTCTACGAACAATCTCTTCTCGACAAGCTTTCATTTCAAGATTAGATGACTAAGAAGACGAAATGATATTGTTACTCTGAGTCGATTGTCCGTCATCTTCATCAGTAATCATATCATCACGTTCATGCTCATTGAATATTTCATCACTATTTTGATTTTCACACAAAAATTATGTAATACGGCACAAGCAACTACTATTTTCACCTGCACGGATAGATATGATAGATAAATATTTGTTTGATTCGGTTATAACTACAATATATTAAAAATGTTCTTTTTTCTCAATTTTATTATTCAAATTAGGACTCTGACTTTTTTCGGAGGATGTAGTAACAAACTATTCCTATAGATATTTATTAGTAGGAAGTAATAAATGATGAGTATTTTTTATAAAATATAAAAGTTTGGTATAATTTTAAAATATTTTAAAGTTTCCAAATATTTCCCAAGTTCCCAAAAACTAGTTTTTTCTAGTATTTGGGAACTTTGGGATTCTTTGCAAAAAAAATTTGCCAAGTTATGTGGCCAAATGCCAACAACCAAATTTTTCCCAAATATTCCCAAATAAAACTTGGGGCCAAACAGGTCCTTTGTCTATAAATACAGACCCCACCATTTTTCTTCCTCAGATTCAAAACTTTTTTCATATCTTTTTCATGGACAACTACTGTACACCAAGCAACAAGAGAAGAGTAATGACACTACCCATGATTAATAACGTTTTAAAGACACTTCATCCAATACTAAGCGTCAACGATCGTTAGTTAGTAATATAACCCAACTAAGTGAGTTGGGGTCGAGTCCCAAGG
The DNA here is from genome assembly GCF_019186545.1 of Solanum stenotomum. Taxonomy (NCBI): domain Eukaryota; kingdom Viridiplantae; phylum Streptophyta; class Magnoliopsida; order Solanales; family Solanaceae; genus Solanum; species Solanum stenotomum. The sequence continues at coordinate 22,091,822 of NC_064292.1, forward strand.
GAGTGGTACATATTTGAGAATCAATAGAAAAGCATGAATATGCTCAAGCCAATCATAGGTAAAAACATTTACGAATAAAAGCATGGTTTAGGTTTGGGGTGAAACAAGTGTCAAATAACAGGGGGATTTGGGTTCAATTGTCAACTACAGCAGCAAATAACACGAAAATAGCAAGTATAGAGACGGATTCTTGGGATGTGATTGGATTATGGGCTAAGGTAGACAAATGGGTGATTGCAATTAATAGTGAATAGCTATAAATCAGTGAATAAGCTAGACTTTAGTGGGGATAAACTTTCTCTCGAACAATTTACTCCTAATCAAATTGGTTTCTCTCGAACACAAATAAGCAGCAATTAAGAACAACCTTCGCTTTAGTCCATTCACTCTCTCGAGCTGAATGTGTGGAATAAGGTTTAGGATTCACTCTCTCGAGCTGAACCCATGACAACCCAATACCTACTGACCATCAAATCAATAATCTTGGTTTTATAAATCTCTCTCTCGAGCAAACCAAAAACACGAAGGTAGAGTTGCATTTGCAACTACAACCCTTTAGATTAAGCCACAATTACTGAATGAAATCACTTTTAAATAGCATTTACACTATCAATTAACAATACCCAGCATCTAAATCAACCCATAATCACATAATCACACCCCAAGAATTGGGGTTTTAGTTAGACATCATAAAAAGGTAAAAATCGTTACCAAATTGTGTTTTCATCAACTGAGTAAGATTAATTTCGTCTTTACAAAGGTCTAAGATGAAGAATCTACAACACCCACATCCAATTTCTCAAAAATGGAAATCTTCAAATCTTCAAAGCAAAGGAAATATTGTCTCCAAACTCAGTTCTAAGCTCTCCCACTTGAAAACTGAACAATAAAATGATAGATACTAAAACTTGATACTAAACTAAGAATTTAAAAATGTATTTATAGTCCCCAAAAATGTGCTACGAAGGACCATTCAGCACAATAAGTCGGGATCATCGATCCGCTCGGCGATCTGCCCTTTGGTCAATTCCATCGTCTTTCTGCTTTGGCCTTCAACATCTTCAAGTTCTGTAACTTTGGGCGATATAGTATTGCATCGCGAAAGTCGCTGACTGCTCATTTTTATCGCTGACTTGATTTTCTTCTTCAGGGCTTGGCACAATGGAACATTAGGCGAGACCATGGCCATTCGGCGACTCGCAGAATGGTTTAGGCGATCCGCATGCCTTCTTTTCTTCGTTCTTTCGGCTGCATTGTTCCTTTTTGCTCATTAGTGTCCATGCTTTGTTCCTCAATCTAAATACCTGAAAATCAAGAATATACATCAGTTATTGGCACAAAATCTACATTTGAGGACACAAAATAAATCCCTAAATGAGTCCAAATCGTGAACTCATCAACACCCCCAACTTAAACTTTTGTTTGTCCTCAAGTAAAACTCAAGGTTAGTAGTTAAAAAGAATGTCTCAAACAGTGCTACACAAGACTCAATCATGAATGCACACAAAAAGACTCAACTTACTCATGCAACGATCAATTGTGCACTCAAAGATTCAAGTTGTGACTCACCATTATCAAAGATTCTCAAGTTCACAATACTTGCTTCAAATGCAAGTTCAAGCTCAACAATGGTACTCAAATGCCTTCACACAAAGAATGATTCCATATTCACACACAATGGTTCACAATTTAAAGCTCTAGAATCAAATGCAACGCTCACACTCACAAAGATGAACACAATGCATGACTTCACCCATAGGTTTGCCCTTATTTTCCAGTCGACAATTGTTTTAGCTCACTCAAGATCAAAAAGGTCTTTCCAAGGCTTGTAACGGGGCTGAGTGTAAGCGTATGGTCATTTAGGCTCAATGGTTGTAATCCTCATGAGATGTGGTGTGAACAACACTTTCTTTCCTTTTCTTTATCATTTTCATTCGTGCTCACAAATCATCCCATTATTCACTTTCCATGGACTATTGGAAACCCCATTTTCTTTGCACTTTCACAACTTTATTCCACAACTTCTTCATTCTTTTTCTTTTTCATTCTTTTCTTCTTTTTCTCTTTTTTTTTATATGAAGGGGTTTCATTTTTCTCAAAACCATGGGTCAAAGGGGACTTTCTTGCACTTCTTGATTTACCTTTTCTTTTCACCATACCCCCAACTTAGGCTTTTGGCCTAAGTTGGCTATTCACACAAACCACGAATCATGAAAATTATGGGTAATGGATCAAGAAGGTCACAATTTCATCAAGTTTCTTTCAAGAAATGGGTAAGGCTCAAAGGGTGCTCAAGCGGAGTTCACACACTCACAAGGTAGGCCACAAAAAGAGGTATAATGTCAAATTATTTCACACTCTTCAAAGTTGCCTAAGATCATATCAAGAGATTGCATCACTTAGTCAACCGGACCAACATGGCAAATTCTATGTGTCATCACACAGGTTCACGGTAAGCTCATCACACAAGGCATTGACACCAATGTCAAACAAGACTCCACACTTTCGCTAGTGTGCAATGTTCATCACAAGAGACTCAATTTGATACTTGGCTAGTCACAACGAGATGCAAAAAGTTCACATATTGTCTATGCAACTTCATTTGGCCTCATCGTAGCCACACATTTATTTTTAGATTTCTCCACAAAACCTTTATGGAGAGGAACTATTACCTGAAGTTGAAACGGAATCAGAAGAAAAGAGATGAGGATACTTGGCCTTCATGGCTGCTTCTGCTTCCCAAGTAGCTCCTTCTAGACTCCTCCACAAAACCTTCACTGAAGCGACTTCTTTATTTCTCAACCTTCGAACCTGATGATCAAGAATTTCAGCTGGCACTTTCTCATAAGTGAGACTTTCCTTCACAACCAAACCTTCTAATGGTACTATAGATGTCGGATCACCCACACACTTCTTCAACAATGAAATGTGAAAGACTGGATAAACCGCTGCTAGTTCTGCTGGCAACTCTAACTCATAAGCCACTTTACCAACCCTTTTCAAAATTCGATAAGGACCTATATATCTAGGACTGAGCTTCCATTTCTTGCCAAATCTCATCACTCCCTTCATAGGTGACACTTTTAGGAAAACCCAATCATCAATTTGAAACTCTAAGTCCCTTCTCCTTGCATGACTTCTGACGACTCTGAGTTGTCTTAAGTCTATCCCTGATAAGCTGAACCTTTTCCATAGCATCATGAACCGAATCTAGCCCAATCAAGGCTATTTCACCTACTTCAAACCAACCAACTGTAGATTTGTATCTACGCCCATATAATGCCTCATACGGGGCCATCTAAATACTAGAATGATAATTGTTATTGTAGGCAAACTCTATGAGAGGTAGGTGATCATCCCAACTGCCCTTGGAATCGATCACACAAGCTCTCAACATGTCCTCTAAGGTCTGAACGGTATGCTCTACTTGACCATCCATCTGAGGATGAAATGTTGTGCTGAGATTTACCTGAGTACCAAGACCTTTCTGAAATGACTTCCAGAAATGAGAGGTAAACTGAGGACCTCTATATGAGATGATAGACAAAGGGACTCCATACAACCTGACTATCTCATTAATGTAGAGTTTAGCATAGTCCTCTGCTGAATCTGTAGTCTTGACAGCCAAGAAGTGAGCGGACTTAGTAACTTTGTCTACTATCACCCAAATGGAGTCATGCTGCCTGCGAGTATGAGGTAAAAATGTAATGAAATCCATGTTTATCACTTCCCACTTCCATGTAGGAATGTTAATCTCTTGTGTCATACCTCCTGGTTTCTGATGTTCTACCTTTACATGTTGACAATTAGGACACTTAGCCACAAAATCTGCTATGTCCCTCTTTATGCCGTTCCACCAAAAGACTTCCCGTAGATCACAATACATCTTAGTGGCACTTGGATAAATAGAATACCTGGAGTTATGGGCTTCTGTAAGGATTTTCTGCCTCAACTCACCCACCTTAGGAACACATAAGCGACCATGGTAACGAAGCACACCATCTCCCCTTTAGGAGAAAACCTCTACTTTTTGCTGATGAACTGCACCCTTCAACTGGAGCAGTATAGGATCACTATCCTGTTTTCCATAACCTATGCTACCAATGAAGATTCAGATCTATTCTGAATTATCACACCACCATCTGACATGTCCATAAGACCAACTCCTAAATGAGCAAGTCGGTGAATATCTTTCGCTAATTCCTTCCTTTCTTCATACACATGTGCTACACTACCCATAGATAGTCTGCTAAGAGCATCAACTACTACATTGGGCTTACCCAGATGATAAAGCACATTTATATCATAGTCCTTGAGGAATTCAAGACATCTCCTCTGGCGAAGATTCAACGCTTTCTGGGTGAACACACACTGGAGGCTCTTATGATTTGTGAAAACATCTACGTGAACACGATGAAAGTAATGTCTCCAAATCTTTAGGGAAAATACTACGGTTGCATGCTCGAGGTCATGAGTTGGGTAGTTCTTCTCATGTGCCATAAGCTTTCTAGAAGCATAAGCTATAACATTACCTCGTTGCATCAACACACAACCTAGGAAAACTCTGGATGCATCATAATAGATCACTTAGCCGTCTGAACCTTCTAGTAGAGTCAAAATGGGAGCTGGAGTCAACCTAGTTTTCAGTTCAGAGAAGCTCTTCTCACACTCATCTGACCACTAAAACTTAACCTTTTCTCTGAGTCAACCTGGTCAATGGGGAAGCTATGGATGACAATCCTTCCACAAATCTTCGGTAATAACCGGCCAACTCCAAGAAATTTCTGATATTTGTTAGAGAGATAGGTCTGGGCCATTGTTTCAGTGCCTCTATTTTTTTGAGAATCCACTCGGATCCCTTCGCTAGATACCACATGACCAAGGAAAGCAACTTGTTGTAACCAAAACTCACATTTGCTAAACTTAGCGAATAACTGGCAATCTTTGAGAGTTTGTAGGACAACCCTCAAATAAGTTGCATGCTCCTCCTCATTCCTAGAGTAAATGAGAATATCATCAATAAAGACGATAAACAAGTCCAAATACTATTTGAATACCCTGTTCATTAAATCCATGAAATTTGCATGAGCATTGGTTAGTCCAAATGACACAACTGCAAATTCATAATGACCATACCGAGTCCTAAGGTTGTTTTTGGGATCTCATTATCTCTGACTCTGAGCTGATGATAACTGGATCTGAGGTCCATCTTCGAAAAGTGACTAGCACCCTGAAGTTGGTCGAACAGGTCATCAATCCTGGGGATATGGTACTTATTCTTGATTGTGACTTTGTTCAACTGATGATAGTTAATGCACATCCTGAGAGAACCATCTTTCTTTTTCATGAACAACACTAGAGTACCACATGGAGAGATACTCGGTCTGATGAAACCCTTATCTAAATGGTCTTCAATTCCTTAAGTTCCTATTCTGTAATGAGGAATCGAAATGGGTTGGGTATTTGGAAGGAGATCAATTCTGAAGTCGATTTCCCTTTTAGGAGGAACTCCGAGAAGATCTTCTTGAACACTTCTGGAAACTCATTTACTATCAGAATGGACTCAAGAGTTGGGGTTTCAGAGTTTGAATCCTTAACCTGAACAAGATGATAGACATACCCCTTGGAAATCATCTTTCTGGCCTTAAGGTAAGAGATAAATTGACCCATAGGAACTGAGCTACTACTATTCCATTCTGAGACTAGCTTGTTTGGAAACTGAAACTGAACGANTTTTAGGAGGAACTCCGGGAAGATCTTCTGGAACACTTCTGGAAACTCATTTACTATCAGAATGGACTCAAGAGTTGGGGTTTCGGAGTTTGAATCCTTAACCTGAACAAGATGATAGACATACCCCTTGGAAATCATCTTTCTGGCCTTAAGGTAAGAGATAAATTGACCCATAGGAACTGAGCTACTACTATTCCATTCTGAGACTAGCTTGTTTGGAAACTGAAACTGAACGATCCTACTTCTACAATCGACTGAGGCATAACATGAATGTAACCAATCCATTCCTAGAATAATATCAAAGTCTACCATTTCTAACTCTACAAGATCTGCTGAGGTGACTTTCTGAAAAATTGTGACAGGGAAATTTTTGTATACCCGTCTAGCTATAATTGGGTCACCAACTAGAGTAGAGACTAAGAAAGGTTCTGAGAGATTTTCTGGACTGACACTGAAGTTTACTCATATATAAGGAGTTACAACGGAAAGAGTAGCCCCTGAATCTAACAATGTATAAACATCTAAATAGAAGACTCGTAACGTACTCGTGACCACATCAGGAGAATCTTCCTGGTCCTGGCGAGCCTCAAGAGCATACAACATATTCTGGTGCTAATCGCCACTTGTACCAGATAAAGTACCTTGCTGAGTTGGGCAACCTGGTGGTGTTGTTGGAGTTGTAGACTGAGCCCTATTATTATTACCCCTTTTCCCTACCTAGCAGAAGGGCAATCCTTTAACTTATGACCAGACTGACCACACCCAAAGCATCCTTCCTTGATTACAAAACACTCACTCGGATGGTTCTTACCACACTTTGGACAAGTTGGGTAGGTTCTGTTACTTAAAGAACTCCTCTGAGGCTTAGAGCCTGGTGCCTTATCCTTATGATCCTGTCGTAACCTAGGGGATGGAGCACTAGCTGATGAAGGTGTTAGGGCTGAAGATCTCTACTGAAACTGTGAGTGATTTCCAGTACCCAATTTCTGCTGAGAGTACTTATAGTTCCTTGTCCTAGCCTTCTTATTATCCGTAGCCACTTCCCTGAGCTTATCTCCCTCAACCTGATGAGCATGAGTCATAAGCCTAGAGATATTCACATCCTCTAGCAACATAGCATTCATGTACTCTGTCTTTACTAAGTCGGATACCACAAATAGAAACTTACTCACTTGTGCCCTAGGAACGACAACCATATGTGGAGCATACCTGGAGAGTTGGGTGAACTTAAGTCCGTACACTTTGACTGACATAGAACCTTGTCTCAAATTCATAAATTCCTGAGCCTTAGCCTCCCTCAACTCTCTTGGGAAGAACCTCTCTAGAAAAGCTCCGGTAAAACACTCCCAAGTCACAGGAGCTGCATCTGTACTCCTGTTTTCTTTCCACTGAATGAACCAAATGTGAGCTACATCCTTAAGTAGGTAGGATGCCAACTCCACCCTATCATTTCCAATCACTTGCATCCCTCCAAAGATTTTCTTGACCTTATCAATGAAATTATGGGGTCTTCACCAACTTGCAACCCTAGAAACTCAAGCGGATTTATCCTAACGAAATCTCGGACCCTAGCTGCCATTGATCCACCAGTAGTATTAGTAGGAACTGGAACCTGTTGATTATTTTGATTGGCTACACTTTGAGCCAAAAGTTGGATAGCATTCTGAAACTCTGCATTTGAAACCTCATGATCTGGGACTGGAGGAACTGCATTTGTGTTGCTATCATTTCTTGTGTGAGCACTACGAGAAGGCATGATCTCAAACGCAAAATGACGGATTAGAAATGAGAAGATGGATCATATCTAACGCACGATAAGAGTAGCAAAGAAAGTGAAATCTTTCCTAACAGAATTCATAGCCTCCCTCTCATTAGATGTGGTGCACTTCACACCCATGAAAAGGACTCTACTTAGTGCGGATTTCAGACATCCAAGGACTCTTGAACCTAATGCGTTGATACCAAGTTTGTCACCCCCCGAGGCTACCCCCTTGACGTAAACACGGGACCTAGGATCATGAGCAACCCCAAGCTAACCCTGAGCCGGCATATCATAAGCATACTAACACACTGAACAAAAGATACTATGTGAAAGCTTAAAACATAAGCTAAACTGAAAGATGGGGCTGATCTGAATATATAAATACTGAATAAGAGTTTTAACAATACAGAACATTCACTCAAAGCTAAAGCTGAATATAAAACTATGTTTTAAAAAACCTCTAACTGACTAGAGATGCTAGGACATGCCCCCAGCTAACTCTAGTAAAATTGAAACTGAAATGAAATTCTGAAATAGAAAACATGTTTATTGCCCTCAAAGTGCGAGGACTCACCACTAATGCTACTGAATACGGATCGGGAACCGATCTACATGCGATCTAAATGCTGAAGACCTGAACCTACAACATGGAAAGATGTAGCGCAGAGTATGCATCAGTACTTGAAAGGTACTGAGCATACAAGATAGGATAAAAGCTAAACAAAACATAGAATTGAACAAAGCATACTGAACAATGATATAATCTAAACATAATGGAAATACTGAAATATGCTGAAAAGAGCTGAACTAAATGCAATGACCAAGTACATAACATACTGAGACTAAATACTGAAGTATAACTGAAAACCTAGTCAAATGAACTAGAGTCTAACTGTATGAGCTGCTAATAACCGATATAAAACCACGTGAGCTAAATGTGGAGTCTGATGTATACGCCCCATCGAGAGGACCCAATATACCTTGCTAGGGGTATAGAGGCATAACTGACGTGATCACTAAATATGATGCCCACAGATGGGACTTACAAACCTACGGGGACACATAGTTCTGGGACTATGAGGGTACGTTGAAACCCTAGTCTGCTCGGTATTAAGCCAACTCCCAACTGAATATGTATATGACACATTATGACTGAAATACTGAAATGCTGACTAGCTCAAAATACTGACATGCAAAACCTGAGAATGTAAAATTTTTATACGTGATAATGTGACATTAGAAAACTGAAGCATGTATATATGTTTAACTGACCTAACATGTGTAATTTATGAACTAAAAGAATCTACATAACTAGGGTTCTGAGTTTCATGCAAAGAACTAAGCAATGATTCCACAAAAACATGATAATCTGATTAGGAATACTCTAACAGCTAAATCACAACAAATATCTAAGTTTTTAGCAACCCTGGGTCTAAGCAAGATATAGGAATCAAAAATCTGATTGAATTCTAAGGACCTAGTGGATGAAAGGAATCCACCAATGAAATCCCACATACCTACTGACCAAATTCACGGAGAAATCGTTTGATTTCAAGTTGGAATTGAAGAAAACCTGTTGCGTTCTTGGAAGGGTTTGGGTCACCTCTTTCCTCTTCTTTTTGTTCTAAGTTTGATGAATTTTGGAGAATAATCATTCTAGGTAAGTTTTGACTAAGTTACTAGGCTTAAACTGACCAAAAAAAAGTAGTTTAGGGGTTAAACGACGTAGTTTAGGTATCCTACGCATAGGGGAAAAGACCAAAATGACCCCACTTAACATATGACGGGGGCTTTCCACGGACCCAATGACGAACCGTCAAAGGGACCACGGACTGTCAAGTGGGTCGTGGTCTGCTGGCCAGTGACTACTGATGTTTGCGTAATCAAGACACAACTTCCAATTGGAGTGTCTACGATCGTACAATAGTAAAGTAACCCAACCAAGGGTTGGGGTCGAGTCCCAAAGGAATGGTTTTGAGAATTAATAGAAAAATAAAATTTAGTTCTAATTAGTCATAGCTATAGACATTATCGAATATAAACAGAATAAATCTACAGGAGGTCACGCAAGCGTCAATTAATGGGGGGTTTGTAACAAGTAAACAAAAATCAGCGAAAATGCAAAGAGTACTAATCAAGGAAATGAGATTCTTGGGATGTGAGTGGAATACAGGTTAAACTAGATCATTGGGTACATGCTTTTGATAGTAAATTCGTTGAATATTTGAGAATAGGCTAGACCATAGTGGGGGTAAATTCTCTCTCGAGCAACTTACCCCGAATCAACTCGGTTTCTCTCGAACATCGAGTTGCCGCATGAAGAATAGCCTCCGCCTTAGCCCACTCACTCTCTCGAGCTGAGTGTATGGGAGAAGTACTAGGGTTCACTGTCTCGAGTTGAACCTCATGTCGACCCAATCCCACCGGCCATCAATTTAGTAATCTTAGTTTTACGACCTCTCTCTCGAGCAAGCCAAAAAACACAAAGGTGAAATGGTATTTGCAACTACAATTTCATGAAGTTCCAACATAACTACTAAACAAAATCACACTTAAACAATGATTAAACTATCAGCAAGCAAGACCCAACAATTAACTTACCCCATATTCACAAAATCACACCCCAAGAATTGGGGTTTTAGCTAGACATGTATAAGACATAGAAATTTATACCAATATGAGTTTGCATTCAAATGGGTATGAAGATTTAAGTCTCAAAACAAGTCAAGAGTGAAGAATCCACAAGACCCAAGTCCAAAATCTTGGAGTTGAAACCCTTTGAACCTTCAAGTTCTTCAAAACCCTCTCCAAACTTAGAACTCAAAAATAGAAGCAAAGTCTGAAAAATTACTGTTCAAAGCTAAAATTCTCTCCTAGAATAATAATTATCAACGAGTATTTATAGTTTTCAAAAATTTGTTCTGCAAAGGATCACTGGACGAAGTTAGTCAGAATCGCCGATCAACTCGGCGATCCGCCCTTTGGTCTAGTTTATCTCCGTCTTGCGTTAGCCTTCAGCATCGTCGTGTTTTGGATCATTAGGTGACATAGTACTGCTTCACGGAACTGCTCGGTGACACACCGACTGCTCCTTTCCACCACCGATTTGATCATTTCCTTCAGGACTCAGCACACTGGAACAAAAAGTGAGGATAAGACTTTTTGGCGACTCGCTGAACGGGTTCGGCGATTCTCAGATCTTCATTTCTTCATTCTTTCAACTGCTTTTGTTCCTTTTTGATAAGTAGTGTCCATAATTTCCCTCAAACTCCAAATACCCGAAACTTAAGGGTTTTCATCAGATATTGAGACAAAATATGCATTTGAGGACACTAATTCTATTAAAATATAGCCCTAAATAAGTCCAAATCGTGGACTCATCAACACCCCCAACTTAAACTTTTGTTTGTCCTCAAGCAAACTGAAGTTCAGTTGTTCAACAAGGATGTCTCGAACAATGCTACACAAGAATCAATTATGAATGCACGCAACAAGACTCAATTTACTCACGCAAAGATCAATTTGTGAACCCAAAGATTCAAGTTGTGACACATCATTCTCAAAGATTTTCAAGCTCACAATACTTGCTTCAAATGCAAGTTCAAGCTCAACAAAAGTATTCGAATGCCCTCACAGAAGGGATGATTCCATACTCACCCATAAAGGTTTAATCATTTAAAGTTCCATCAAATGCAATGCTCACTCTCACAAGGAATAACACAATGCATGCTTTCACCTATAGGTTTGCCCGTATTTTCCAATCAACATTTGTTTCGGCTTAATCAAGATCAAAAAGGTCTTTTCAAGGCTTGTAATGGGGCTGAGTGCAAAGGTATGGTCATTTGGGCTAAGTGACTTTCATCCTCATGAAATGTGGTGCTCACAACACTTCTTTTCCTATTCCTTCATCATTCTCTTTAGTGCTCATAAGTGATCATATTATTCACTTTCCATGGATTGTTTGGAAACCCCATTTCTTTTGTAATTTATCCACAACTTTCTTTTTCTTTCTCTTATTTTTTATAATATGGAGGGGTTCCATTTTTCTCAAAACCATGGGTAAGAGGGACTTTCTTGCACTTCTTGATTTGCCTTCTCTTTTCACCACACCCCCAACTTAGGCTTTTGGCCTAAGTTGGCTATTCTACTAACCACAACTTCATGAGGATTATGGGTAATGGATAAAGAAAAGTCCAGTTTTCATCAAGTTTCTTCCAAAGGAAGGTAAGGTTCAATGGGTGTTCCAGAGAGGTTCACATACTTACAAGGTCGGTCACAAAATAAGTATCTGTCAAATTGGCTCATACTCTTCGAAGTTGCCTAAGATCATATCAAGAGATAGCCTTACTTAATCGATCGGACCAACGGGGCAAATTCTATGTGTATTCATGCATGGTTCACAGCAAGCTCATCACACAAGGCATCGGCACTAAAGTCAAACAAGACTCCACACTTTCGCTAGTGCGCAACGGTCATCACAAGATAATCAATTTGATACATGGCTAATCACAACGAGATGCAAATAGTTCACATATTGTCTATGCAACTTCATTTTGCCTCATCATAGCTGCACATTCATGTTCGTTCGATCATGAGCACTATTCAAGTCATCGGTATTGATCAGAATCGAGACTTAAATTTTGCAAAAGAATAGCCACATTCAACACACGAGAGGTGGCAAAAACTTTCGTAAGGGTCAAAATCATTTTGCAATTTAAAACAAAAGGATCCACAAGCCTAAACATCCACAAAAACAGTATTAACACAACATTATAGCTCACAACCCAAATAATCAAACAAAACACGATTCACGAGTGGCACACAAAGGTGGGCCTCACCCCACCATAATAAAAAAAAACATTTGTCCTCAAATACAAGAAGCTTAGAGCTTGGAAACCAACCTTTGGTGCCGATTAAGATGCAATTGAGATGCTAGGCGAAAATGCAATCCAACTCCGAGCACAACTCATTAACCAACATACAATATAGACGCAGAGATATAAAAGTAGAGTTGTAGGTGTGAGTTTGAAGAATGAACAGTGAGGGAGCTTTAAAGAGTTTAAGCAATTTAAACCTTTGATTTTAAAGACCGTCCAGTTTTCGCCCATTCGGCGACATTAGTCATGATCGCTGAATCATTCGGCGACGCGCCGTATCGTCACTTACCTTGCTGAGTTTTACAGAACTCCTAGTCAATGTTGGGAATCCAAACGGCGGTAAGGATTAGGATCGCTGGATAGGTTGGCGATTCGCCAACAATTTCTTGGGCTCACCAAGTTTTACAGGTTCTAGCTTAAAGTTGCCTTAAGCTCAACGGCGGACTAGATCGGGGTCGCCGACATCTTTGGCGAACCGCTGAATGAAATTTTTTTCTAGCTAAACTCCTTCTTTCCTAACACTTGCCACGTTTCAGCCTGCACAACCAACACACCATTATTTTTAAAACAAACCTAAAACAATAAAAAAGGGTTTTTGGTTTCCTCCCAAACAGCGCCTTAGTTAACGTCGCGGCACGACGTAAGTCAACACCTAGTCCTCATTTTCAATGTCGCCCATGGTGTAACTAGGCGAATCCTTGGCAAACGGTTGATAGCGACCTGATATCAAATGGCCTATCTGGGCATCTTGCAGCTAAATAGTCATGGAATTTGTGGTAGTTGTCTGATTCAGAATTTCGATGTTTTTTTTCATCTCATTCAACATCTTGTCTTGTTCTTTGATTTTTTGTTGAATAAGCTAGAGGACTTCGTCATTTTGTATGCCCTCCTTCTTCTTCCTCTTTGTACACTCTCGAAGGGAGAAGTGTTTGTCCCTTTTCAAGGCTTGTGTTTCCAACTCCAAGACTCTTTTGGATAAGAAATCCAACTGAGTTAACAGTGCATCCCACTCTTATTTCTTGTTGGTCTCCTTGTTGGCTTTAATCATGCCATCTAGGAGTTTGCCTACGACTTCATAGGGTTGGTGTAATATACCACCCACAAAAAGTTGATCAGCATTACTTCTATTTTCGAGTCCAAGACACTGCTTGAAACTTCAACCACATTTCCTGAATAGTTTCATTCCCTACTTGTTTGAACATTAGGAGGTTGTCCGTAAGGTTCAACAGTCTAAAGAAGGGGTGATCTGTTTGATACCCATAATTATCCTTCATATCCATTTTTCTGCTTCAATACACAAACAAGAAACACAGAACAAAACTAAAAATTAAGTGAACTACAACTAAGAAGAACAAAAATTTTACTAAACTAAGAATTCTCAAGTAACACCACTCCCCTGCAGCGGCGCCATTTTGATATTTGCATAATCAAGACACAACTTCTAATTCGAGTGTCTACGATCGTACAATAGTAAAGTAACCCAACCAAGGGTTGGGGTCGAGTCCCAAGGGAGTGGTTTTGAGAATTAATAGAAAAATAAAATTTAGTTCTAATTAGTCATAGCTATAGACATTATCGAATATAAACAGACTAAATCTAAAGGGGGTGACGCAAGCGTCAATTATCAATGGAGGGTTTGTAACAAGTAAGCAAAAATCAGCAAAAATGCAAAGAGTATTAATCAAGGAGATGAGATTCTTGGGATGTGATAGGAATACGGGTTAAACTAGATCATTGGGTACATGCTTTTGATAGTAAATTCGTTGAATATTTGTGACTAGGCTAGACCATAGTGGGGGTAAATTCTCTCTCGAGCAACTTACCCCGAATCAACTCGGTTTCTCTCGAACACCGAGTTGCCGCATGAAGAATAGCCTCCGCCTTAGCCCACTCACTCTCTCGAGTTGAGTGTGTGGGAGAAGGACTAGGGTTCACTCTCTCGAGCTGAACCTCATGTCGACCCAATCCTACCAGCCATCAATTTAGTAGCCTTAGTTTTACGACCTCTCTCTCGAGCAAGCCGAAAACACAACAGTGAAATCGTATTTGCAACTACAATTGCATTAAGTTCCAACACAACTACTAAACGAAATGACATTTAAACAACGCTTAAACTATCATCAAGCAAGACCCAACAATTAACTTAACCCATATTCACAAAATCACACCCCAAGAATTGAGGTTTTAGCTAGACATTTATAAGAGATAGAAATTGATACCAACATGAGTTTGCATTCAAATGGGTATGAAGATTTACGTCTCAAAACAAGTCAAGAGTGAAGAATCCACAAGACCCAAGTCCAAAATCTTGGAGTTGAAACCCTTTGAATTTTCAAGTTCTTCAAAACCCTCTCCAAACTTAGAACTCAAAAATAGAAGCAAAGTCTAAAAAATTACTGTTCAAAGCTAAAATTCTCTCCTAGAATAATAATTCTCAATGAGTATTTATAGTTTTCAAAAATCTGTGCTGCGAAGGATCACTCAGCGAAGTTAGTCGGAATCGCCGATCAACTCGGCGATCCGCCCTTTGGTCTAGTTTATCGCCATCTTGTGTTAGCCTTCAGCTTCGTCGTGTTTTGGATCATTAGGCTACATAGTACTACTTCGCGGAACTGCTCGGCGACACACCGACTGCTCCTTTCCACCACCGATTTGATCCTTTACTTCAGGGCTCAGCACACTGGAACAAAAAGCAAGGATAAGACTTTTTAGCGACTCGCCGAACGAGTTCGACAATTCTCACATATTTATTTCTTCGTTCTTTCAGCTGCTTTTGTTCCTTTTTGCTAAGTAGTGTCCATGCTTTCCCTCAAATTACAAATACCTGAAACTTAAGGGTTTTCATCAGATATTGAGACAAAATATGCATTTGAGGACACTAATTCTATCAAAATATAGCCCTAAATGAGTCCAAGTCGTGAACTCATCAACTACTGGTTCTGGGGGCCTTCCCTCTACGACCTACTTCACTTACCGTGTGAAGGTCACTGTGGTCCTTCACTTGGGCTAGGGGCCTCACGAGCCTCACCACAGTCGTCATCAAGACCACGGCCTGTGGAGGGCTTGGTGGTCTGATGGCTAGGCCAGGTAGGTTCTGCCTGACTTACACGAGTCTTCCCACGGCTCGTGGGGTGGTCCATGGCCCGTGAAGGGCTCCGTGGTCCACCACTGCTTGGCTAGGTGTGAACCACGGACAGGTCGACAGACCGTGGTTCCTTTCACGGTCCGTAAACCCTGTCGTGGTTCACATATTTTTCTGTTGTTCTGGTCTGATAAGTTCTAAGGTGTTACAATACCTAACCTATTCACCACCTTTTTTTTTCAACTCTTTTTAACAACACCAAAACAAGTCAGGCGACTATGTTCTTTATAAAATGTGAAAAGAGATTCAGCACTGCCAAAGACCATATCTACAACGAGGCATTCAATTTATTGTAGTTCTGAAAAATTATCATCATTTATTAAATCTTCATCTTCATCCCATTCATCCTCAAATTCATATTCCTCTCCGCCCGAAACACTTACTGATTCATTTTGCTCCAATTGATTCATCTCTTGATGAAGCACGTTTAGAAGACCTTCATCATCACTGTTCAAATATACATCAGGGCCATCACCGTATCCACCATCTGAATGTTAATCATGTTCATCATTTTGGGATAACAAACTATCATCATCACTTAATACAAAAACATTATTCAATACTTGAGTTAATTGACTACTCTGATTATTGAGATCCATTTTGTTAAAGTTACATAATTTCTATTTATAAATCGATCAAGAAATGAATCAAAAACTTAAAATCACAATGAGAGATAAAATGGGTAAACAAGGCAAAATTGAGAGATAGAATAAGTAAAGTCGAAAGAAAAAAAAAAGTCAAAGATGGTTTTGTTTTTTGGAGAAAAATTTATGGTTTTGAAGCCAAAAAGTTTGTTGTTTTTTACCCTAATCATGTCAACTTTTCCAGACAAGTTTATTGCATTCCCTTTTATTCGATTACCCTAAGCTAAATCGAAATCACTACTATTAGTTTTTTTTTTTTTTTCCTTTCATTTGACTCTATTTATCAGTGCAGTGTGGTACCACCGGAGACAGACGCCGGGAAAGGAGCGATGTGGCTGGATGGAACCACCGGAGAGAGACGCCGGAAAAGAAGCGATGTGGCTGGATGGAACCACCGGAGAGAGAGAAAGGGCGGAGCTCACTCCAACTCAGTAGATAAACAAATAAAGGGTCAAAAATCAAAATATATAGGGAGCGGTTGAGAGTAAATTCAGAGAATTGAGGTGAACGGTATTGCTTAATTCTCATAATTGCAAAATTAGCTTCTAATGGATTTTGCTTTTCTTCCTTTCTCTCGCCTCTCTCTCCTTCAGCTTCACACTTTCAATTCTTACAAACATTAACATATCATACCAATATTTTCCAGTTACAGAAGGAGGAGGGAGTCCTAACCTATATTTTCATCCAACAAAAACCATAGCTATTACTACTAATTTATTTCACATAAAAAGAAGAAGAAGAATATTGTTGTGTGTTCATTGTAAAATTGTTGGAATTTGTGTTTCATTTTGGAAAATTCTCGATTTGGGTATTGGGTTTGTTCTATTAATAGCATTTTACAAGAGAGAAAACAAATCCCTAAATTCCCAAATTGTTGGAAATTGTGTTTATTTCACAAAAGTATCCATTTGGGTGTTCGGTTTGTTCTATTGATCACAAAAGACAGCATTTTACAAGAAGAAAAAGGATTTGGTGTGTCGATAAATTTCCAAATTGGGCATATTTTGGGTTTGTTTGCTTATCTGTGCATTGTAAGATTGTTGGGGATTGTGTTTATTTCCCAAAATTCTCGATTCGGGTGTTTCTAAAGATTTGTTCTATCAGATCACAAAAGGCCTTTTTGTCATTTTATTGATTTATGTGTTCCATGGCAAGATTGTTGATTGAGGTTCAAGCTTTCATTACTGCAGCTATAAAGATTGGATAAAGACACAGATGCTTGAATTTGTAAGTGATTGGAGATCCGTGAGATCTCCGTCAGCTTGCCAAGGAAAATGTATTCACCTCCCCCGTCTTCTCCTAGCACCCGATGTGATTCCAAAGAGAGAATGAACAACACTAATGGCTCACAATTGCGACTTTATCAAATTTGGCAAGGAAGAAATGTAATGCTGATCTTTTTCTTTGTGTTTCTCCTGAATTTATATATATTTTGGTTTGTAAGCACCATGTTGTTCAATTATCATCCTTTAGCATTAAGTCCAAAGATTATAAATTTAACCATGGTTTCTTCCCGTCTACCTAAGTCTTGGTGGGTAGAGTTACCCAATACCAATGCTTGGTGGGAGGTAGCAGGTACCCAATGTAATAGTCAAGGAATGCCACCGTCAGAAAAAGATAAATTAAACTCCCAAGTATTCCACAAAAAAATATCAATCAATCAACGACCTCTTAATTCCAAATTTATTTGGGCCAGCTATTCATCACGTTTTGGCTATCTTTACATGTTTGTTAACCTATGACAGCCCTGCTCCTTTAATGGGACTTGAGCTAGCTATTTTTAGGCGGAGAATTATGATGCAACTTTACTATAGTGTAGAATAGCTAACAGAAGTGAAAAGTAAAGGCTTCGGAAATAGCCTGTCACTGTTTGAAATTTTTTCCCAATTTTACTATATTATTTGTAAACTGAAGCTGGTGAAAGAAATCGATATTAGAAGAAGTCCCTACTATCTCATTATAGTCTTTTATGTCTTTGCAGAGATTCTACCTTGGAGGCAGACTTGTTTTTGGTCCAGATATTAGAGCACTGTTTCTTACGTTGTTCTTGATCCTATTTCCAGTAGCATTGTTTTGTGCTTTTGTTTCGAGAGAACTCATCAATGCATTTCCCCACCGATTTGGCTATCTTATTATGGCCATATCTCTTCTCTTCTCAGTCTTTGTGAGTTTTCTTCTTCTTTTACTTGACTGTTACTGCTTTATCCATTTCCGATCCATCTTTATCTGCTGTTCCTTTTAGTCCATCAATGTTAGGATGCAAGAAAAGAAATAAATCAGGTGAAAAAGGAATACATCTCTTTTGGTGTAAATGCCATTCAAGCGCAGACATAAATTGGATCAAACTAGGTTATTATAATTATGCCAAGTATGGCAGTTACTTTATCACTGGCTCTATTATATAAAAAAGACAGTAAAATGCCAATTCCCCTTTCTGTCAAAAATTAGTTATAGTTCATGCAAGCCAACCGATAATCAGCATTTTTAGTATGTGCCATGTTTTTCCCTTAGATGTAGTATCAAATGGGAAATGGTTAGTGGAAGGCATTTTCTTCTGCTCATGCATTTTGTTTGCTCTAAGAATTACTACTTATCTTATTACCATGTTCCTTATTTTATGAATATGTATAACCTGTAAGTATGCAAAGATGACACATGGTTTGATGCACGAGCATCTACCAAGAGGTGATCTTTGTATATTTTTCACTCTCTCTCTATTTGGAATGGTGTGTGCTTAAAGTTGGTTCATGGTCTATCGGGGATCTTAATAGGTAATGTCTAATGTATTGATGTAAATTCTTGCAGATTGTAGTTCTTCTGTTGCTAACATCTGGAACAAATCCTGGAATTGTTCCACGAAATGCCCATCCTCCAGACGCTGACGATGAATGTGATACCTCTAGCATCTCGACGAGTTGTTTAGGAAGTCAGACTGGTCCTGTCAGTTTACCGCCTATGAAAAATGTTACAGTCAATGGAATAGTTGTCAAAGTAAAATACTGCAAAACATGTATGCTATATCGGCCACCACGTTGCTCTCATTGCTCCATATGCGACAATTGCATTGAGCGCTTCGATCACCATTGTCCATGGGTGGGACAGTGCATTGGGAAGGTAGGTGTGATCTATGCTTGCATTTCAAAAAGTTGTCATTTGGATATATTGTCCTTTAGCTTCTGGTTAATCTTGTCCTGTCCACGAAACACTTTTTTTTAACAAAAATTGGGGGTGGGAGAAGTGGAAATAGGGGAGGGGATTACAAGGTGGGGAATTGAACCCTCACCAACAAGGAAATTCAGGTAGCCAACTAACTGAGCTACTAAGATTCCCCTCCTGTCTACAAAACATACTTAGTCTTGCATGGTAAATTTATTGACATTGTGGGAGCTCTTGTTGGCAGAGGTGATTCCAGAATTTAAATTTAACGGGTTCAACTTTTAAGAAATTCAGTATTAAGCTCAATGTGCTATTAAAATTATGGGTTCAAATCTAATGTTTATTAAGATTTTAGTAAGATTTACATAAATGTCTATTAACCGTGTCTAAAGTTATGGGTTCAAGTGAACCCTTAGCCAAAAGGCTACATCTACCCCTGCTTATGGAAGGATCTTGTTTTCTGCTTCCGTATATCTCTCTGGGATAGATTTTATCTTTTCTCTGTTTGAATTAACTACAGTTTAAGGTACTGCATCTAGTCTCTGCATACTTATCTGACCTACAAATAGTGAATGTCACCATAGTTTGGAATTGCCTCTTCTAGACTTCGCTAAGATTTAAACAGAAGATACTTCACATACAGCTCATGCTTATACATACCAGTCATGTTAAACTGAGTGTGCTTCAGTGTTATGAATAAAGTTTTTGAACAATCTCAATCTGTGTATATGTTTTCTTTAATGTCTCATATGTGATATATTCGCGTTATTTCTTGCAGAGGAACTATCGTTACTTTTTCATGTTTGTTTCCTCTACAAACCTCCTGAGCCTCTATGTCTTTGCTTTCTGCTGGGTAAATATAAAGAAGATTATGGATGCACACCATTGTAACATTTGGAGTGCATTTTTCAAGTCACCTGCTTCAGGCATCCTTATAATGTATACGTTTGTAGTTTCTTGGTTTCTTGGAGGTCTCACGGCATTTCACTTGTACTTGCTAATCACAAACCAGGTCTATTTTGCTTCCTTCTCTTGATTTTAGTTGATATTATTCAGTTCCGCTTCTCACCCTTCAGAATGTTGTATTTCCTGCAGACCACATATGAAAATTACCGGTATCGTTATGAGAGGAAGATGAATCCTTTTAATCTTGGATGTGCTCGGAATTTTAAGGAGATCTTTTGCACCGGCGTGCCAAGTTCCAGGATCAATTTCCGTGCACACGTGAAGGTTGATCGCTCTTTAAGCTTCAACACCCTATCTTACTTGGGTGGGGCTACTACGAATTCAGATATGCACAAAATGAAGAACTTTGATGAGGAAGTTGGCAGACGACAGGATGTTGATGAGTGTAAAGAAACAGACAGCAGGATAAAAACCGTAGGTGGTGGGGTAGATCGATGTGAGAAATGAAAGCGGAGACCAAAAAGGCCACTGGGAAATAACATAATCGGGTTGTACAGATTAGTGCAGAACACGATATGAAAGACAGGGAGAAAGAAGTGGTCTAATTCGTTTAAGTTTTCGTTCTTCCTGCATTGATGACGTGGCTATTGCTGCAGCATTTGAAGTTGTAGGATCGTCGTGGCCGGAGGGGTGGGTTCTCAATACTTTCTTTTTCTTGTGAATGATTAGCAGCTCATAGAGATAGGAATTGCATTCTATTATTCTTTGATGACATTGCCATTCAATGAATGTTTTTCTGGAGAAGTTGTAAGATACTGCTGCATGTTTATATTTCTAAAAAATGGAGTTTATGGCTATGAGATTGAAAATGACTTGCATAACTAGGACATTTTTAAGCTTTAGGCCGAGCCGAAGCTAGCATTTTGAGCTTTAGGTTTTGGATTCTAGAAAAGATAGTTTATTAGGTTTCGAATAAATTATTTATAAATATTAAGTGGGGTTTCTAACACAAATACAAGTTTGACACAATCTCTTATTCTCCCTTCTCTGAGTTTTGGTTATGGAAGAAGGAAGGACGTATCAACAACTGTTTTTATTTACCAAACAATTCATATGTTCATATTGATCTAATATGCGCTTTTGCATCTAGCATTGAGTAGATCTCAAATAATAATTGTACTAGTTCTATCGTTTCGTTAGGTATAGCAGTAATGTTCATATTGATCTAATATACGCTTTTGCATCTAGCATTGAGTAGACCTCAACAATAATTGTACTAGTTATATCGTTTCGTTAGGTCCAAAGTGTATAGCACTACTATGGTATAGACAGATTCACTACTCTAGTGCCGTTACGTTGCATACTGTCTATTTCTCATGTATCATTCCACACAAGAGATGTGTACCTCCGACAATAACAAGAATGGAACCATAAACTCTTATGCTTAGAGCATTCTCGATTTTGGTATGCTATAATTATTAAAGTCTCTTGACAACATAAATGAGAGATTATTGATAAGTTAGATGCTTTGTGAAGCATACTTTAACTTTAAAACATTTGTTGAACTCGTAAGTAGAACTATAGCTCTCCCAACACAATCAACAACCAGAATTATTAAGAAAAAAGAGTGAGATTATAATAATTAAAAATAAATGATGAACTTGTTATACATCAATTCACTTCAATAAGGATGATGAAATTGCAGCTCTAATTATTAAGACCAAATATTTAAGAAAATAATAAAAAAGCACAAGGAGAAATTAACAAGAGTTTAGGTTCAACTAATTTGGATTCACGTTGCACGATCGTGCTAAATTACCAGAGACTGTTATGCATTTTTTTTTAATGAATCAGAGCGACGAAGAGTTGAATCTCTAAAGATGATGAAAACAAGGTCACTCTGCCACTTATAATATCTCTCACATATTTAAGCCGTCCGCAAATTGTTTGATTTTATGAGAACAAATAACCCAAACTATTATTGTTGGATTCATCTTGCAGTGGCTGTAAACAATCATCAAAACCAAAATAATTAAAACTCCCAGCTGTTGTTGTTGTACTACTTGTTGTAGTGATTGTACTTGCTCCATATTGATATTCATTATTTGTACCAATTATCATTTCATTCAAAAGGCCATTGTTACTGTTATATCCCATTTCTGAAATTGGAAATTCACTACTTTGATCACTCAAGTAGTAGCAGTTACCACTGCTTGTTATATCCTCTGGCAATGGTGGCAATTCTGTTGATGTTGTATTCATATCACACCTGTGGTTAAAAGATGGTTAGTTGAACACCCTTTGTCGAAAAATTATATTATGCATATGGATCAAAATTATATTTATCACATTTTTGCGAGTTCTGCTACTTGAACTATCATGTGTTCACTCTTCCTATCTGAACTATCACTATCGCTCAGATAGGAAAAGGGAACAATTGATAGTTCACGTATGTTTTGATAAATAATTGGCGAACATCTCATAGATAAAAGAGTCAGATGGTGTTTTTAGATGGAATAATTATAATTAAACAATTAAAATTATGTTCTCTATAACAGTTTAATCTTTTGAATGAAATTATGACACGATTTAATACCTGTAACCATCTTCCATAGGCACGTTGTAGTTGGGGTTATAGTATTGTGTTGCAAACTCTCCACCATCACAACTATCGCCACCAACATTATTCATGTTGCTGAGGGAAAAGTGACTGAAGTGGGCCTCGTAATCGACGTTAGGAGCAGGAGCATTCTCGGTCTGACCAAAGACCAATAACTGTTGTTGTTGGTGGTGATGGTGGTGATGATGTTGATATTCCTCGTCAGGGGAGACTATACAAGTAACCGAATAGCCATGTGGCATGTCAGAGTAGACAAAGTTAGTCCGAGTTGGTTTGTTAGATTTGTTGTTAACACGCATGGAACGTGCAGCTCTATCATAAGCCAACGCAGCTTCTTCAGCAGTGTCAAATGTCCCGAGCCAATGCCTTTCTTTCGTGTTTGGATCTCTTATCTCCGCAGCATATCGACCCCATGGCCTTCGCCTTACTCCCAAATATCGAAAATTGCTCTGTTGTTCGTCTGCTTTTTGTTTGACACTTTGATTACTAGTACCATTGTTCTTTCTTGGTTTCGTGCTCTTACTAGTTGATGAAGAAGTTGATGATTTGATCAAATCCATTTTGGAAATTTTTCGTAAGAACTTTAAATTCTGAATTCTCCTATGTCAGTCTGTTGACTATTTGAGAAAATAGAGATAGAGTAGAATGTTATTTTTTCTTGACTGAATAGTGGATGTTACATACAAATATATATATAGAGTGAGTCTTAAAATATAATAATGTTAGTAATTATTTAAAACTATCTAAGTTTAATAATAGAAATTTTGTCAATCATGAATCATGATTACTTCAAATGATGTTGCAAGTCTTAGGACTATCTGATGTTAATCATGTTGTGGGCTCAAATCTAGTTATTTTATGGTTTAGTTTAAGTTTCAAGTTATATTCACTAAAAATAGCAGTGATAGTTGATAATGATGGGAGATGACAGTAGTAGAACATGTGAAATTGATTGACTGACTGACTTCTTTGTCAATTATTAAATGTAAAAGTTTAAATCTTAATGATTAAGATTAAGATAATTAAGTACAAAAAAATAATAAGTTGAATACTCTTTCACGAATTTTCGATGATACGCATCTAAATTGGTTATATCAACTTCAAAAAATAAATACAACAAGAACAATTGCATTTCAGTCCAAAACAAGTTGAGTTTTATGAATTCTTTACTTCTTTATTTACACTCGCTTCACATTATGATTCTACTAAATTAATTAAAAATTCATCTACCCATAAATTAGGTTGGACCCTCCAAATATTTCATCCTAAATCCAAATGGGTTCCACAAAAATTGCCTTAAGTACTCATTTGATCATTATGCTAATTATGATTATATAGTACTTCACATCATTAATATCATGTGCATTCTTGTGTCTTCAATGCATGCCATGCCAACAAATAATTGCCATTCACCTAGCACCGCCCATCCCAAGAAAAAATAAATTAGAAGAATAATTTGAAAAAGGGCTAATATAACCAATAAGAAATTTCTTTAAAATAATCCAAATTACTTTTCTTAATTCACTTAGGGGTCGATTGGTTGCTGATTAGAATTATGCATATATTAGTAATGTAAGAATTAGTTATATAAGTTGGGGTTGTCTGGTTGTTGATTAGAGTATGCATATATTAGTAATGTAAAAATTAATTATATGTGTATAATTAAGCAGGGATTAGTTATACATGTATTAGTTATTCGTGTATTAATTATTTCATCTTCTATCCTATATAAAATAATACATAGATTTCCTCTTAATTAACTTATACATATATTAATTATGCGATATTCTAAATTACTAACCAAACATTGTATTTGGTGTATTGAATTTCATACATAGCAAAAAGATACTACCAAATATGATACAAGTTATACGAGATTTAATACATAAATAAATCACCTCTTAATCAGCCACCAAACGACCTCTTAGCGGCATTAAAGTCAACAACTCAAACCTTCTTATATACTAGAAGATACAAATATATATTAAGAATTAATTGATCAAAACATATTATTGAAGTTCTTTTTATTTATTTTTGCATGTTTTGATATCTATTTTGGTAGAAGATAATATATGATCATCTTATCATGACTTTACTCTATCACTAAAGGTCCTTTAAAGTTAATTTCTATCAATGCTCTTGTTCATATTTCATATGAGAATTTTAATTAGGAACTCAAGACTTAAAATGATTGCACACATTCAACATAGCGTTCGAACACATGTACTACTTGTATTTAAAAAATTAAAATTAATCATGTCCAATAATTTTCATCCAGTCACAGAAAAAGCACAACTCATTAAAGCCATGGTACAATATAGTTGCAAATTTGGCAAAATAATAATTATTTGTAGTAATATCACTAGCCATCCATTAAGTAAATAAAAATAAGTTTAATTTTTCTGCATCCTTTAAGCATTTTCAGTATCTTGAGCAAAGGCTACCTTCCTCGAAATCAGTTCGATACACAAAATATTTCAGGTTAGCACGAGAAAAGGCTAACTTACTGTTCTTTCGCACTAAATAAAGCAAACGTAGATTATATTTTTTTTTTAAAAAATCTTGTCATTTTATTCAAAGATAGGGTCAAATAACTTGGTACTAAGGATTGAGTCATGTTGGAATAACATGCACAAAAGATTAAAAAATACTTTTGTCCACATGAAGCACAAATCAAGAACATGATTATCATATAATATGGCCACATAAAATAATAAAGTTTGAACATAAATTTTCTATATGAATAATCAAGAATTTTGGGTCTAACCAACTTTGATTTTGGTGTGATGGCTGAAATTCTTCTGTCTTTAATTAAAAATTTCTAATTCGAATTTGAGAGAATAAAAAAATCATGTTGGAAGCTCACATCCAGAAATGTACTCTATAATGCATGAATTAAAATTTAATCGCGATTTAATACGGATCATAGACATTCAGCGTAAAATAGAAAAATTAAAAATTAAAAGGTATCTTGGGTCTACATTTTAAAAAAAATATTGACTCTAGTGATCATTATTTACTCGTGATTTTGTGTGACATGTGAATGTGATATAGCTCTTATAATTAGTAAACTTGACCAGATACTATTAATCATACAAACATATTGAAAAGCAAGGCCCACTATTTTCATATAATAACAAAGTCCCATTTAATTGATCATATAAAACTAATAATCAATTAGAAACTTCTTACAAAATCCAATTTGATAAGAGAAATTCCAAGATAGCTAAATGCACCTAATGATTGCAAAATAAGAGTGCATATACTTGAGTCATCATTTGGAATATAGAAACTTGATGAGCATGCAATCATTTAGCTCATTCGCTTAAATATATCATACTTTTATTATGTCCAATAATTTTGACATGGTACATATATAGGTTGATTCGTAATTTAAAGTTTATAGATTTTTAAAATAATTTTAAGTTAATAAATAATAATGATTGAATTGATAATAATAAAATATATAATTATTACTAGTAAATATCACAAAAACTACTGAATTCACATGAATTAATAATTAATACTCTAAGTCCGTCCTATGTATTTACATTATAATTTTATGACTAAGTAAATTCGAATGAACCTCTTTTGCTTTCCTAACTCCACCCTTGGTCCCAAAATACAAGTTAACTCATTTACAATAAGAATTGATATGGATTATCTACCCCTGCGGGGATGGAGTGACAACCATTTATCATTACGATAGTTGTCAAGTGGAAGTATTGTGATGTATGTAGTTGAATCATCCTAACAAATTGGCAGACTTGAACCATGTCCTGCTTATTAGAACTATCATTCAACAGAAAATAAGAGCTTTAGTTTCGACTCATCGGGATAGGGATAGGAAAAAGAGAGATTTTCGTCGTTTATAGATCACTAGGATAAGCACTGTAATTCGTGAAAGGGGAGTATCCTATAGGTATAGTAGATTAATACATGATTTGTATAAGAGACAATTGCTGCTTAATCGTAAAATATTTGCACAAGTAGCTATATCAAATAGGAATTGTGTTTATATGATTTCGATCGAAATCATCAAGGAATCACATCACTATAATCATAAAGTACCAAGGGTGATCCTAGAGATTTCATGTTTGAGAAGTGATCACGGAGAATAGTAAGGACCATGTTCGTCTTTAATAAATGTTATGTGATGCGACTCAAGATTAATTGAGCAATGAATTATGAATATTAAATGAATAAAAGAAAGTGGAGAAACACATAAGATTTAAGCCCATAACATGATTAACATCAAGAAGTCCTAATACTTGCAATATCACTTGAGGCAATCATTATTCATAATTAACAGATTTCTACTACTAAACTTTGATAGTTTAAAATAATGAACAAAATATGATTGTCACTCTATATATATTTGTATGCAACACATTGTTTAGTCAAGAAAAATACATCTCAACCATCAGAACTCAGTACACTGTTTTCCTCAATCCAGCTAACAGAGGCGAATCCAGAACTTAAACTTCAAACGAAATTTTTTCAAAATGGATTTGATCAACTCATCCACTTTTTCATCAACTAGTAAGAGCACAAATCAAAGAAAGAATGTTGGTGCTAGTACTCAAAGTATCAAACAAAAAGCAGAGGAACAACAAAGCAATTTTCGATATTTGGGAGTAAGGCGAAGGCCATGGGGTCGATATGCTGCGGAGATAAGAGATCCAAACACGAAAGAAAGGCATTGGCTCGGGACATTTGACACTGCTGAAGAAGCTGCGTTGGCTTATGATAGAGCTGCACGTTCCATGCGTGTTAACAACAAATCTAACAAACCAACTCGGACTAACTTTGTCTACTCTGACATGCCACATGGCTATTCGGTTACTTGTATAGTCTCCCCTGACGAGGAATATCAACATCATCACCACCATCACCACCAACAACAACAGTTATTGGTCTTTGGTCAGACCGAGAATGCTCCTGCTCCTAACGCCGATTACGAGGCCCACTTCAGTCACTTTTCCCTCAGCAACATGAATAATGTTGGTGGCGATAGTTGTGATGGTGGAGAGTTTGTGTCACAACAATACTATAACCCCAACTACGACGTGCATATGGAAGATGGTTATAGGTATTAAATCGTGTCATAATTTCATTCAAAATATTAAACTGTTATAGAGAACATACTTTTAATTGTTTAATTATAATTATTCCATGTAAAAACACCATCCAACTCTTTCTTGATCCAAGCACGTGCATTTCACCAACTATTTATCAAAACATACGAGAACTATCAATTGTTCCCTTTTTCTATCTGAGCAATAGTGGTAGTTCAGATAGAAAGAGTGAACACATAATAGTTCAGGTAGTGAACTCGCAAAAATGTGATATATATAATTTCGATCCATATGCATAATATAGTTTTGTAATGAAGGGTGTTCAACTGATCATCCAGATACGATAGTAAGAATAGAACATCAACAGAATTGCCACCATTGCCAGAGGATATAACAAGCAGTGGTAACTACTACAACTTGAGTAGCGAATTTCCAAATTCAGAAATGGGATATAACAGTAAGAATGAAGTGATAATTGGTACAAATAATGAATATCATAAATATGGAGCAAGTACAATGACTACAACTACAGCTGGGAATTTTAGCTATTTTGGTTTTGATGATTGTTTACAGCCATTGCAAGATAATCCATCCAACAATAACAGTTTGGGTTATTGGTTCTCATAAATATTCATGTCTCGTATAATTTGTGGGTTATTTCAATTGTAATTGTACTTTCATGTGCTTTTTCTATCTTGTTAACTAATTATTGAAGTGAAATATGACAAGTAATTTGGAAGCGAAAAAGGTATATATATATGTATATATATATATATATTTTATTTTTTTTTGTTTTTTTTGTTGCCATAATGAAGACCACACACAAGGTGACGCAAACAAATGAATTTTCCTACAAATCAAAATCATTCAATTGACACACAAAACTCACCGAAGCCAAATATATGATGACTTTCCATAAAAACCTTGTTCTTATCTGGATTTAAGCGGTGGATGCCATAAAAAGACCCGATGAAGCAATCATGTTCACCCAAGCACGTCAATGTTAGCTGCTTATTAATAAGAGAAAAAATATATATATATAAGTAAGCATAGAAAGAGCAAATGTAATAACAGTGATCATATATACAAGTAACCATGATTTATTAGGGAAAGAGAAACAAACCACCCTAGTCAATATATGAGAATTATGGTGCACACAAGCTGATTACAAGTACATGAGTAAGCTCAGGGAACCAACACATAGAGTTTGAGTAACAATTCAATTCCAAAAGGGATAACAAAATTACAACCATAACATAATCAACTCAACCAACACTTGTTCTTAATTAAGTATAAGTATAAATCTAATTATATATATATATATTAGTATACATACCCACGCGATACACATATAATATTAAAAAATTAATTTAAAATATTTTAGATTAAGATATAGTGTTTAAACATTTATTTTAAGGGAGAAGGCACAAGTACCCCTAGACTATGACCGAAATTTCAGAGACACAACTTAACTAAACTAAGGTTCTATTACCCCTTAACTAATTTTATATATAATATTGTACACCTTTTGGCTTATGTGGCACACCTCGTGACTCCACGCAGTTGAGGCGCGTGAGAGATATTTGGATGCCACGTAAGCCAAAAAAATGTACAAAATTACAAAAAAATGAGTTCAGGAGTAATAGGACCTTAGTTTAGTTAAGATGTATCTCTGAAATTTAGATTATAGTCTAGAGTGGTACTTCTACCTTCTTTTTATTTTTTTTATAAATAAAAGGGTCCAAAATGGACCCAAGAATTTATTAAAACAAATTAAAATGTCAATCAAACAAAAACTGATGAGTTTAGGCCCACATGCCTTACCACTTCAGCGAAGGAAACAATAAACTAAAGAACCAAAAATAAACAAAAAGAAAAGACAAAAGGAAATCAAAGAGAAAGGAATGCTACTACAGACAGAGGTCCACAATGGTGAAGGCCAAATGTTACGCCCTGAAGCTGTCGTTGCTCACCGGAGTTAATCATCTGTAGATTTGGGGCGATAATAAGGTAGCGTTTGTGGTATTTCTCTAAATTTTTGATCCAATAGCTATCAGTTTTTAGCTCAAACTCATCTTTAAGCATTACCAAATTCAAGGTTTAAACTAGTCCCCTGAGGTGATTCCAATGATAACGGTCTCTAGAGTCACATATACTCTAGCTCAAGCTCTGATTCCAATGATCAGACATGTTAAGTGATATAATCTTAAAAAAGATAGAATTATTATATTGTTTCTCAGTGAAGAGTACACTACCCCTTCCCTTGTCAATCCCCCATTATCAAACTATATGAGTATGAATAGACAATGAATCATGTAATTATCAAATAATATTTATGTTTTATATATTTCTCTATGACATTGTTCACTATTTAAAACTATTAGATTGTTATTATTGATTTTTATTAGCGCTTATTACTTGGTTTAATATAATTATCAAGTGTTCTTTTTATAATATAAAGCATATTTATTTATTTATTTTTTTACTCCTAGAATTTTTAAAAAGATTTGAATTTTTATTCTATTGTTCAGATATTTAAATTTATGGATAATGTAAGTATTATCTATTTACTTCATTGTATCTTTAAAGTAAGTTCAAAAATTCCTCCCACCCACACTCCGTCTTTGTATTTTTTTCCCTAGTACTTGTATGTTAATTAATTTTCAATCATATGCCTTTGAAATAGTTTTTTTTTTCAATAATTCTAAAATAAGCTAATCTGTTAGAAGTTGTTATGTTTGTAATTCATGTTAAACACTTTCACCTCAATTAAACATATAATTTTTTCTCATATTTAATTTTAATTTTTTTAATTCAAGTTATTTATAATTATTAGTCTTAAGAATTAAAACGATATTTAATAATGCACAAAACATTCTTAAATATAAACTTTAAAGAAAAGAGTAAAATCATAATTTCATCCTATATATATAACATTACCCTTTTATATGAGCCAACAAGAGTGAGACTAACATGACATTAAGTTTTTGTACCTTTAGCATTGGGTGTTTATACCTTTTTACAACTATTATGGCATTAAGTGTTTGAACCTTTAGCATTACGTGTTTGTACCTTTATATAAAAAAACCTATAATTGATCCCTTCGAATGTAGGAATCTTTCTGGCCCTATTTTATTGGTCGTTCAACACGTGGAGGTTCTATATTTGCGTGTACATTGTAGCTATTGCCTTTACATATATACTCAAGCAAATCAAAAGTGAACCATCAGTCCTTCTCTCAACTAACTTCTGCAACTTAATTCCTTGAAGCTTCAAATTGGTGGGTTTTTGGTTTTCTTTTTGTTGCTTTCATCGGTTTGCAACTTTTAGGTCTTTTTATTTTCTTTTTATGCAATTGTTTGTTGATTGTACTTATGTGAATCATCTCTTTTGTTTATTCTGCTCATGCACACTTCTAGGGGTGAATTTGAATCCATATTAATGAAATGAGTCCATTTTGCCCATATATAATGACTTGGGTCACTCATATTTTAATTGGTCAAATATGGGCTTCAAGCTATTTTAGGGGGGTGGGGGTAAATTTTTTTTTTTTTTTTTGAAAAAACAGATTGTTTTTGTTTTTGGAAAAAAATAAATTTAAGGGTAGGTTGGTGGAAGTTGGGGGTGAGGGCGCCTTGGGGGGTGGGGGTAATTTTTTTTTTTTTAAAACAATTTTTTAAAAAATGGGTTAGAACCATTTTACCCAAACCATATTTGACCAAATCCATATTTGCTCATATTCTATTTGGGTGGATTGTAATCCAAACAATTTTTGCTCAATCCATATTCAATCCATCCAAATCCGATCTAATCTAACCATTTGCCACCCCTACACACTTCTTTGTTGTTTCTTCTTTGATGTTTCAACTTTTGCACCTCATCTCCTTGAAGCTTCAATTTGGTGGGTTTTTGGCTTTCCTTTTGTTGCTTTCATCAGTTTCCAACTTTTAGATCCTTTTATTTTCTTTTTATGCAATTTCATCTCTTTTGTTTATTCTGCTCATGCACATTTCTTTGTTGTTTCTTCTTTGATGTTTAAGCATCGACAATTCATCTCCTTGAAGCTTAAAATTTGTGGGTTTTTGATTTTCCTTTTATTGCTTTCATCGGTTTGCAGCTTTTACGTCCTTTTATTTTCTTTTTCTGCAATTCTTTGTAGATTGTGCTTCTGTTAGTCTCCTCTTTTCTTTGTTTTGCTCATGTTCACTTCTATTTTCTTTCGTCTTTGATTTTTCAGCTTTGTTGTTTTTTGTTTGAGATATTTCAAATTCTTTGAAGAATTGCAGTGCTAAATATATTTTTTGGTCTCTTGCTCTTTTTTTCATTTTTTGAGTTGTTAGTTTCTATTGCATGTTAGTATTACTATCATCTCTACTCTATATTGTTTAAAAGGTGTTTGATGGTGTATTGTAATGAACTTTGTTCCCTTCTTTAACAGTAGACTCATAGAGATTTTAGAGTTCAAAAATTTACAACATTTAACCTTGCATGTGTGACTTACCATTACCAAGAGTTTATGAATTTAAAAGAACTCTAATTGTTGTGGATCTCATTGTGAAGATGAATTCATATGGCACCAAGATTGAATATTGAAAGAATAACAACTAACACTCCTGATTGGACTTGCAAAGTCCAAATTAAAGACATGAGTCGAGACAGACCAAGTTTGGAGATGAAATTCCGATTCAAAAATCTGATTTTGGTAGACGAGCAGGTACTCTCGCTCATTATTGTCGCATCTCATCCTCTAAGCATAATTTTATTATTTATCTGTATCTTACAAAGTTCTCCGACTTTACAGGAACGACAAATTAGGGCAGCTGTATATGGTGATGATATTGACTATTATGCAGAGAAGCTTATATTGTTGGATATATATCAATTCTCTATTGCTGATGTGTCTGAGATTTTGACTCATTTAGGATTTTGTTTTGATAGTTTAAGTGTCCTCAAATGCCTAATTTATGCTCTAAACTAATGTTAAAGTGATGATTTGCAGTTATGAAGGCTAAGGAGTAAGGCAAGGACACTACCAGGCAAAAAGGAGCAAACTGAAGAAAAGCGATCTTGGTGATCGCCAAGACCACTCGGTGAGTCGCCACGTGGCTCTTTAGCTCGCCCAAAGTTCCAGTGTCCCAGCCGTGTGGAAGAACCAGTTTGGCGACAGGAAGGAGCAGTCGGCGGATCGCCGAATGACTCCATGATAGCAACATTGATCGCCTTAAGTCACAGAACCCTGAAGACAAATGGCCAATGTAAACCAACGATGGACTGGAGAAAGGGCAGATCGCCGAATGGTTTGGCGAGGCACGACTTACTTCGCCTAATGGTCTTTCAGACCAAAAATTGGGCAACTATAAATTGAAATTTTAAATGAAATTTCCAGAGTTCTGATTCCCTGAGTTCGATATTTTGAGTTTCTCTCTGAGATTTTGAGTTTTCATTGGAGACTTTGAAGCTTGAATTTGAGGATTTGCCAGTGGGTTTGGAATTTATTCAATTTAAACCATTGTAAAGACTTGGAATCTTTTACCCAGCTCATGGCTAATATAGTTGGTAATTGTTTTTCTCTTTTTATGATGTGTAGCTAAAACTCCAATTCTTGAGGTATGATCATGTGTTTATTTGTCTAATTAGCTTATGGGTATTGTTGTTTGATGATTTAATTGCTGTTTTAATGTGGGTTTGATCAATAACTGAGTAGTAATTCATTAATTGTAGTCCCTCCTGAGAGAGAAATAGACTTCGGTATAGATGTTCTTCTCGATATTCATCCTATATCTATTCCTCCATATAGATTGGCATCAACAGAGTTGAAAGAGTTAAAAGAGTAGTTGAAAGATCTCCTGGAGAAAGGCTTTATTCGACCAAGTGTCTCACCTTGGGGCGCTCAGGTCTTTTTTTGTGATAAAGAAAGATGGTTCTCTTAGAATGTGTATAGATTACCGTCAGCTGGACAAGGTTACTATAGAAAATAAGTATCCTCTTACGAGAATTGATGATCTATTCGGTCAACTTCAAGGTGCCACTTGTTTTTCTAAGATAGACCTCAGATCTGGCTATCATCAGTTGAGAGTAAGAGAAAGTGATATCCCTAAGACAACTTTTAGGACTTGCTATGGTCATTATGAGTTCCTAGTTATGTCCTTTAGTTTGACAAATGCTCCTGCAACATTCATGGACCTTATGAATAGAGTATTCAAGCCTTATTTAGATATGTTTGTTATCGTATTAATTGATGACATTCTAATCTATTCGAGGAATCAGGAAGATCATGCTAGCCATCTCAGAATAGTGCTCCAAACTCTAAAGGATAAGGAGTTATATGTTAAATTTTCTAAGTGTGAATTTTGGCTTAAGTCTGTGGCATTCTTAGTTCACATTGTTTCCGATGATGGGATTTGAGTTGATGCTCAAAAGATAGAGGCAGTACATAATTGGCCTAGACTCATGTCTCCAACATATATTAGGAGTTTCTTGGGGTTTGCTGGATATTATAGAAGGTTCGTCGAGGGGTTTTCATCTATTTCATCTCCTTTAACCATGTTGACTCAGAAAGCGATTAAGTTTTAATGGTCTGAAGTTTGTGAGAAAAGCTTCCAGGAATTGAAAAAGCAATTGACTATTGCTTAGTATTGACCTTACCAGAGGGTATACAAGGCTTTGTGGTTTATTGTGATGCGTCCAGAGTCAGTTTGGGTTGTGTGTTAATGCAGAATGGCAAGGTTATAACTTATACCTCCAGACAGCTCAAGGTTCATGAGAAGAATTACCAACCCATGATCTAGAGTTGGCTGCCATAGTATTTGCTTTGAAAATATGGCGTCACTATCTTTATGATGTCATGTAGATGTTTTCACCGATCACAAGATCCTTCAGTATGTGTTCAGTCAGAAAGTGCTTAATCTCAGGCAGATGAGGTGGTTAGAGTTACTCAAGGATTATGACTTGAGTATTCTATATCACCCAGGTAAGGCTAATGTGGTTGCTGATGCTTTGAGCAGGTTGTCTATGGGTAGTACCACCCATGTTGATGCAGACAAGAAAGAGTTAGCAAAAGATATGCATAGACTTGCATGATTGGGAGTTTGGTTAATGGATTCCAATGAAGGAGGAGTGGTGGTGATGAATGGGGATGAATCGTCACTAGTGTCTGAGGTGAAAGAGAAGCAAGACCAAGATACTATTTTGCTTGAATTAAAGGCGAATATTCATAATCAAAAAGTGATGGCTTTTGAACAATGGGGAGATGGTGTATTGAGATATCAAGGTAGATTGTGTGTGCCAAGGGTGGATGAACTCCAAGAGAGGATCATGGAAGAAGCTCATAGCTCCAGATATTCTATCCATTCGGGTTCTACAAAGATGTATCGTGATCTGATAGAGGTTTATTGGTGGAGTAGTATGAAGAAGGGCAATGCAGAGTTTGCTACTAAGTGTTCGAATTGATAAAAAGTTAAAGTAGAGCACCAGAGGCTCCGTGGTATGGCTCAGAATAGAGTTCTTCCAGAATGGATGTGGGAGATGAACAATATGGACTTTATTACAGGTTTACCGCGGTCTCACAGGAAGCATGATTATATTTGGATGATTGTAGATCGAATGACTAAATGAGTGCACCTTTTATCGGTAAAGACTACCCATTCAACAAAAGATTATGATAAGTTATATATTCAAGAGGTAGTTAGACTTCATGGAGTTCTAGTGTCGATTATTTCAGATAGAGGTGTAGAATTTACCGCGCAAATTTGAAAGTCCTTCCAGAAAGGTTTAGGTTCAAAGGTGAATTTGAGTACTGCTTTTCATCCTCAGACTGATGGTCAAGCCGAGCGCACTATTCATACTTTAGAAGATCTGTTGTAGGCTTGTGTGATTGATTTCAAAGGAAATTGGGATGGACACCTACCTATCATTGAGTTTTCTTACAACAATAGTTATCATTCTAGCATCCAAATGGCTCCGTATGAGGCTCTTTATGGGAGAAGATGTATATATCTCCTATTGGATGGTTTGAGGTCGGTGAAGCTGGGTTGATAGAACCAGACTTGGTTTATCAAGATAGGGAGAAAGTTGAGATTATTCAAGAGAGGTTGAAAACAACGCAAAGTCGTTAGAAATCCTACACTGATGTTAGGAGAATTGACTTATAGTTTGAAGTAGATGATTGGGATTATTTGAAGATTTCACCCATGAAAGGTGTTATGAGATTTGGTACGAAGGGAAACTTAGTCCCCGATGTATTGGTCCTTATAAAATATTCAAGAGGATCGATAACGTAGCTTATGAGTTGGAGCTACCCCAAGAGTTAGCAACGATTCATTTGGTATTCCACATTTATATATTGAAGAAGTGTATGAGCGATCTTTCACTTGTTATACCTACTGAGGATATTGGTATTAAGGATAGCTTATCTTACGAGCAGATTCCTGTTCAGATTCTAGATCGTTAGGTCCACAAGTTGAGAACCAAGGAGGTAGCATCAGTCAAGGTCTTATGGAGGAATAAATTTGTTGAGGAAGCTACATGGGAGGCTGAGGAAGATATGAAGAAGAGATACCCGCATCTCTTTGAGCCAGGAGAAATTCCAGATCAAGGTACTAATTCTCTTCTTAGTACTCTTTAAATTGATATACTGAATGTGTTAGATTTGCTTGTTGGGTGGTTGAGTTGAATGTTAGATGTTACACCCTTAGCCTACTAAGAGTAATCTCATTAGAGGACGAATGTTCCCAAGGGAGAGATATTGTAACACCCCGCTATTTGAAAGAGCTAGAATTAGAAAGAACCATTTTTGGAAAGAATAAAAATCTGAAATTTGGCAAGTATATTAAGTATGAGTTTTGGGTCAACTTCAAACGACCATAACTCCTGGTACAAGATGAGTTAGGTGGGCCACAAGATATCAAATGATATGTATTTGAATTATCTTTCTAACGCCATAGAGTTTGCTAATTTTTGAGTTTGTATGAGAGAGATATGCCCTTTTGAAGTCGGGCTACCTGGATAAGAAAAGTCAACCAGATTTTAGAGGGGTATTTTGGTCTTTTCATTACCCGATTAATTTATTCCTTTTTTAGGAATTTATTCCTCATATTTACTACACCACTCCCGTACCATTATAACCATCCCCCGTCTAATTTGTCAAAACTATATACTAATATATCTGAGATTATAATTTTTACTTACCTACAAATATTAGAAAATAAGTTAAAATCACCTTATTTTTAGGAATAAATGGTGGCCAATGATGTTAAGTCTATGACCACTTACAATTTTACACTAAATAAAGGTAATTTCACCATAAAGTCTCTTAATGAATGCACTAGATAAATCACAAGAATTATATTCACCACAAAACGCTAAATGATTGCACTGAATAGATCACACGAATTATACAATTAATGTGTAAATATTTAGTTTGAGTTCTTTCACATAATCAATACTATTAGCTATGTTAATTTTCTATTTAATATTAAATTTTCACATAATTTGCAGGTGAAAATGACAAGGAAGGAGTATGCATTATTGCAAACGTTGCCCTACCCAAAGTCGCTCCTCCAATGAAACTAGACAGTGCAAAAGAGGGAGACAAGACTACACTTGAGGATTCACATGCGAAAGAGGAACATCTAATCTCTCATGATAACATTTTTACAAATTTGGATAATTTTGATCTTTTCTCACCTATAGAAGGTAGTTTCTCAATGTATAAGTCTTTTAGAAAATGAAAAATTTAATGAGTCACAAGAACTTGAAATATCATATTTTATTTTTACATAAGTAAAGCCATTTACCATATTACATTGATGATTTTTTTTCTAAATGCGAAGGATTAGACGATCCCTTTCTACAATATGGGATAGAAAATGATGACTTTGAAGATGCTTAGACTCCCAATATCAAGGACCTCTAATCATCTTACGAAAAGTGTTGGCATCATTGTGCTAATGAGATACTATTATATCTTTGTCCTAGTAGTTGTTTGTGTTGGGATATACTATTAATCATGTTGTTGAGTTATAATATTTTTTCAATTAATCTAAGTAAAGACTATATTTTATTTAATTATTATAATAATGTCTTTATTTGAATAAATTATTGTGTTAATATGCGTGTTCATTACTTATATAGCAGACAATTTTTGTGTACAGAGTTTTCTAACTCATGCACGAAAGATTCAAATTGTCGGTTGTCATAAGTTATAAATTAATGTTCACAATTAAATATGAAGTAGGAAAAACATCTTGATGATTGTAGAAAACGATTAAATATAATTTGATCTAAATTATGAGAGTGGTCATATTCCAACTTCTTGTGCTAGTACATTCCATATATATTAAACGAATCAAGAAGAGATGTTTGTTTATGTTCTAAATATTAATAAACTTCTCTACTCCATTACAAGTATTTATACTCTTAATATTGATATAATTATTATGAGCTTTGTAGTTTGGTATATTATTTTAATCTATTAAAAGGCGAGACTCAATTATGAGTGTCTTTGCCACAAAGGGCACTCTAGCTTTCCGGCACAACTCTGTGATCAACACTGGGAATGATAGCGATGTCTTGCTCTGCTTGGCCCTCATGGCCATCTCCTGCTCAATAATCATCCCTTGATTCACTCTATCCCGATCAATGATAGATCCCAACAGAGCTGCCTTCGGGCGCCGGGGGATTGATTCATTTTGTGACAACATGAGTATGCTACTAATAAATCCAAACTAGTACCTCACAACTACATTAATGTCCTTCTTTTCAATCTGGACCCCTGGCTCAATCCACGGAGGTGTAATGCCAGAAATCAAGGGAGCCAACCATTCCTTAAGATCATAGAGGGTCTTCTTCTGAATCCTATTCGATAAGAAATGAATTATATAGAATGTGTACCCCAACGCCTCATTTATGTCCGAACTGATGCACTTCACCTTTTTACCTTGCACCACCACATGATCAACATGTTCAAACAAAGTGGCCTTCTTCTTGCCTTTCGGGACCAGCTTCCCGTACTCCTCATAGAATTCCTAGACCTAAGAAGGTATGTAAGGGCCTCAACACTGTGTGAATCTCTCAAATTTGTGGAACTGAATTGTGTCCCACCCATGTGGATACCTGTCCACTACCCCATCAGTAGACAACCGCTTCTCTTTTAGAATCTTTCTCAACCCAGCCGCCTTTTATCTGTTCATCGAACGTGGAATAGGTGATTGAATCAGGGGCACTTATGGTGCCTACTCAGCTGCCTATATTGGAGGTGGAGGAAGAGTTGGGAGTACCAAGAGTCTAGATGGATCATGCAG
Organism: Solanum stenotomum; assembly: GCF_019186545.1. NCBI lineage: Eukaryota > Viridiplantae > Streptophyta > Magnoliopsida > Solanales > Solanaceae > Solanum > Solanum stenotomum. The sequence goes on from NC_064292.1 coordinate 22,131,040, forward strand.
TGCTTTGGAGCGAAATTCAGCCCGTCTCCTCTGATGGGTTTCGTCATCCTTTAGTTCTGACTCATAGACTGGAGTTCTAGACCCAATCTCATCCTCTCTGTCTGACTTGGATGTAGCGAGGTGGGAAGCGTAGACACCTATGCTGTCAGAGGTGGAATTATTTGGACTAGGCTCCGTAAGTCTTTTACCTTTGTCTGTCCCCTTCCCCTATGTCGGAAGAAGTTTGGGTTGCGTTGATCGTGGAGGAGAAGCCTCTTCAAAAATGACCACTCCTCGTGCTCCCTTTCTAGGTGGTTGATTCCTTCGAAGTACCTTGGGCCTAGCCATATTTTCAAGACAACACAAATCAAACAAATGCAATTACAATGGGTTAGCGCAATATAAAAATAAAAGAATTCTAGGAAACCTCACCGATCGACTCGGCGAGTCGCGGAGCTCATTCGGTAAGCTATAGAGGGCTCACCGAAAAGCACAAAACCAAAGTACAAGGTGGTCAGCACAAGTCGGTGAGGTTTGGGGTCAATCGGTGAGATGAAAAACTAGATCGGTGAGCTAAAAGTAGCTCGCCGAATTTCACAAAAAGATTTACAATAAACAGGGCTACAAAAGGCAATAACAAGGGCATTCGACGAGTTGGCAAGTGAACTCGATGAGCTCAGGCGTATCGCCGAATGTTTCAGAATCCAACAGTTAAAATTCAGAGCAAAAGGGCGAGATAAAGAGTTAGTTGGGGAAACACCGAGTCACTCTGCAAGATCGACTAAGCTCGCCGATTGGCCTCTCATGTTAAATTTTTACCCCGACCCCCAATTTCCAACACACAGTCTATGACAACCAAACCAAAGCCCTATTTTATGCAATCAAAGCCTAGTCCATATCATTACCAACGTCAGGGTACTCAGACTTTCCCCAATTTGTCTAAAATCGACCAATCAACGTCTTTTTCCCTTAAGAATGATGTCACCTGATATATCATTGGGAAATTCAGTTGTTCCATGCAATTCAGGTTACTTAGACTTCACCCACACCAAACCCAATATGCTACAACCACAATTTCAATAGTTCAATCGCAAAAATCATATTAAATTAGGCTAAAGACAATACTGGACATGCTTGACTTCAAAACAAATCCCAACGATCAATTTAGCACATTCAAGGCAAGAAAAAGAACTATAGACTACTCACACGCATGCTCAACAAAATTTGCTATGTAAGACATATTCTAAGAACTAACTTTAATTGCAAACACTAGATTCAAGAAAGCAAGGAGATAGGAATGGATAACAATTTGGATTTCGACCACACAAGGACACCCACAAGAATTAAACTAAAAATATATATTCTAGAATTTGATTGAGAGAGCACATGAGTCGAAAAGTCCAAAATAATGAAAGTTTTTGAATTTAAGACGGTTAAAGGCCTTTGAACCTTCAGTTCACGCCTAGATCGGCGATGGGTATTATTCTGCCGATCCACTCAGTGAGTCACCGAGTGGGCCTTGGCTCTCCAAAATTGTCAGAACACTAGCCCATCTATTTGTCTAAATGGCGAGTTGGATCGGGCTCGTCGAGTCACTCAGTGAATCACCGACTGAGTTTTGAGCTCGCTTGTCAAGCCCGAAGGCTACCCCCTTGACGTAAATACGGGACCTAGGATCACGAGTGACCCCAAGCTAACCTTGAAGCTGGCATATCATAAGCATACTAAGACAAATGAATAAAGAGATACTGATCCAAATATATATAAAACTTCTAAGAGTTTAGTGATACTGAACAATCACTCAAAAACTAAAGCTGAATCTAATGTTATGTCTGAAAAGCCTCTACTGACTAGAGTTGCTAGGACATGCCCCCAACTAACTATAGCAAAAACTGAAAACTGAAATAAAAGACCGAATATGAAAAACATGTCTATTGTCCTCAAAGTATGAGGACTCACCACTGAAGTTGTTGAATATGGATTGGGAATCGATATATGCGTGATCTGGATAATGAGTACCTGAACCTACATCATGAAAGGATGTAGCGTAGAGTATGTGTTAGAACTGGGAATGTAATGAGTATGGATGGTATATATAATAGTTGAACAAAATATACAAACTGAATAATGCATAACTGTGCAATGATATAATCTGAATTGAAGATAATTGCTGAATATAACTGAAAACCGAGCTAAATGCCATGACCAAGTACTAATCATGAAGATGACAAGCTGAGATTGAATACTGAAGTATAAACTGAAAACATGGTCAAATGCACTAGAGTCTGATTGTGGGAGCTACTATTAACCGACATAAAACCATGTGAGCTAACCATGGAGTCTGATGTATATCCCCCATCGAGAGGACCTAATATACCTTGAGAGGGGTATAAAGGCATGACTGGCGTGATCACTAAATCTGATGCCCAACAGAGAGGACTTATAAACCTATGGGGGCACGTAGTTCAGGACCTATGAGGGTAAGTTGAACCCTAGTCCAACTCGATGCTAAGCCTACTCTGAACTGGAAATGTGTAAGACACAACATAACTGAAATACTGGATAGCTCAATATTCTGACTTGCAAATCTGAGAATGCAACATTTATGTACTGACAATGGAACATTCCAAAGTAGAGTATGTATTTCTGTTTAACTAACCTAAGAAGTCTAATTCATGAACTAAGAGAATCTACACAACTAGGGTTCTGAGTTACATGAAAGGAACGAAGCAACGATTCCACAAAAAACATGATAATCTGATGAAGAACACTATAATAGCTAAATCCTAACAATTCTCTAAGGTTTTAGAAATCTTAGGTCTAAACAAGATATAGAGAATCAAGAATCTGACTGAATTCTAGGGTCCTAGTGGATGAAAGGAACCCACTAGTGAAATAACACATACCTGGTGATGAAATCTACGGAGAAATCCTTCGATTTTGAGGTTAAAACTGAAGGAAATCTGCTGCGTGTTCTTGAGAAAACTATCTCCTCTTTTCTCTTCTTTTTCGTTAAAAGCTTGATGAATTTGAGAGAATAATATATTAGGGTAGGTTTTGATTAGAATACTAGGCTTAAACTGAGTAAAACGACGTAGTTTAAGGGTTAAATGACATAGTTTAGGTGTCCAACGAATAGGGGAAATGACTAAAACGACCCTAACTTAAAATCTGTCGAGGGGTGTGTCTATCACTTAGTCCGAGTTAATTATTCTAGTGTAGACATACTTCATATTCAGTCAGGTTTAGTAGTAAGAGAGTTTCCAGAAGCCTTTCCAGATGATCTTCCTGGAGTCCCTCCTGAGAAAGAGATAGACTTCGGTATAGACATTCTTCCAGATACTTGTCCTATATCTCTTCCTCCATATAGAATGACACTAGCAGAGTTGAAAGAGCTTAAAGAACAGTTGAAAGATCTCCTTGATAAGGGTTTCATTCGACCAAGTGTCTCACCTTGGGGCCCTCCGATCTTGTTTGTTAGAAAGAAGGATGGTTCCCTTAGGATGTGTATAAATTATTGTCAATTGAACAAGGTTACCATCAAGACCAAATATCCTCTTTCGAGATTTGATGATCTTTTCAATCAACTTCAGGGTGCCACCTGTTTCTCTAAGATAGATCTCAGATCTGGCTACCATCAATTAAGGGTAAGGGAATGTCATATTCCAAAGACAGCATTCAGGACCCGTTATGGTCATTATGAATTTCTGGTCATGTCCTTTGGTTCGACCAATGTGCCTGCAACATTCATGGACCTTACGAATAGAGTTTTCAAACCTTATTTAGATATGTTTGTTATCGTCTTCATTGATGACATACTAATCTATTCAAGGAATGAAGAAGATCATGCTAGTCATCTCGGAATAGTTCTCCAAACTTTAAAATATAGAGAGTTGTATGCCAAGTTCTCTAAGTGTGATTTTTGGCTTGAGTCTGTGGCATTCTTAGGCCACATTGTGTCTAGAGAGGGAATTAAAGTTGATACCCAGAAAATAGAGACAGTGCAAAATTGGCCTTGACCCCACATCTGCAACTAGTTTTTTGGGTTTGGCTGGCTATTATAGAAGGTTCGTAGAGGGGTTCTCATCTATTTCGTCTCCTTTGACCAAGTTGACTCATAAAACAGTGAAATTTCAATGGTCTGAAGCTTGTGAGAAAAACTTTCAGGAATTGAAAAAGAGGTTAACTACTGCCACAGTGTTAACCTTACCAAAAGGTACGCAAGGCTTTGTTGTCTATTGTGATGCGTTTAGAGTTGGTTTGGGTTGTGTATTAATGTAGAATGGCAAAGTTATAAATTATGCCTCCAGACAGTTGAAAGTTCATGAGAAGAACTACCCAACCCATGAATTAGAATTGGCTGCCGTAATTTTTGCTTTGAAAATATGTCGCCATTATCTTTATGGTGTGCATGTGGATGTGTTCACCATCACAAGAGCCTTCATTATGTGTTTACTCAGAAAAAGTTTAATCTTAGACAAATGAGGTGGTTAGAATTACTCAAGGTTTATGATATGAGTATTATTTACCACCTAAGTAAGGCTAATGTTGTTGCTGATGCTTTAAGCAAGTTGTCTATGGGTAGTACCGCCCATGTTGAGGAAGAAAAGAGAGAGAGAGAGTTAGCGAAAGATGCATAGACTTGCATGCTTGGGAGTTCGACTAATGGATTCTACAGAAGAAGGAGTGGTCGTGATGAATAGGGCTGAATTATCATTAGTGTCAGGAAAAGCAAGACCAAGATCCTATTTTTCTTGAATTGAAGGAAAATGTTCATAAGCAAAAAGTAATGGATTTTGAACAAGGGGGAGATGGTGTGTTGAGGTATCAAGGTAGGTTGTGTGTGCCAAGGGTGGATGAACTCCAAGAGAGGATCATGGAATAAGCTCATAGCTCCAGATATTCTATTCATCCGGGTTCCACAAAGATGTATCGCGATTTGAGAGAAGTTTATTGGTGGAGTAGTATGAAGAAGAGCATTGCAGAGTTTGTGGCCAAGTGTCCGAATTGTCAACAAGTTAAAGTAGAACACCAAAGACCCGGTGGTATGGCTTAGATTATAGAGATTCCAGAATGGAAGTGGGAGATGATTAATATGGATTTCATCACAGGTTTGCCAAGGTCTCGTAGGCAACATGATTCTATTTGGGTGATTGTATATCGAATGACTAAATCAACCCACTTTTTGCCGGTAAAGACTACCCATTCAGTATAGGATTATGCCAGGTTATATATTCAAGAGGTAGTACGACTTCATGGAGTCCCTGTTTTGATTATATCAGATAAAGGTGCACAATTTACTGCACAGTTTTGGAAGTCATTCCAGAAAGGCTTGGGTTCAAAGGTGAACTTAAGTATTGCTTTTCATCCTCAGACAGATGGTCAAGTAAAGCACACTATTCAGACCTTAGAGGATTTGTTGAGGGCTTGTGTGATTAATTTCAAAGGTAATTGGAATGATCACCTACCTCTTATTAAGTTTGCTTACAACAATAGTTACCACTCTAACATCCAAATGGCTCCTTATGAAGCTCTTTATGGGAAAAGATGCAGATCTCCTATTGGATGGTTTGAAGTTGGTGAAGCAGGGTTGATAGGACCAGCTTTTGTTCATCAAGCTATGGAGAAGGTGAAAGTGATTCAAGAGAGGTTGAAAACAGTGCAGAGTCGTCAGAAATCCTACACTGATGTTAGGAGAAGGGAGTTAGAGTTTGAAGTAGATACTTGGGTATACTTGAAAGTTTCACCCATGAAAGGTGTTATGAGATTTGGTAAGAAGGGGAAGCTTAGTCCCTGGTATATTGTCCCTTATAGAATATCAAAAAGGGTAGGTAGTGTAGCTTATGAGTTGGAGTTACCACAAGAGTTAGCCGCGTTCATCCGGTATTCCACATCTCCATGTTGAAGAAGTGCATGGGTGATCCTTCATTGATCATACCAACTGAAGATATTGGGATCAAGGATAGCTTATCTTATGAAGAGATTCCAGTCCAAATTCTAGATCGCCAAGTTCGCAAGTTGAGGACTAAGGAAGTAGCATCAGTGAAAGTCCTTTGGAAGAATCAATTTGTTGAGGAAGCCACTTGGGAAGGTGAGGAAGATATGAATAAGAGATATCCACATCTCTTTGAAACCGGAGAAATTTCAGACCAAGGTACTAATTCTCTTCTTAGTACTCTTTAACTTATGAGATATCTTGTTGTATTTGCTTTGCTTGTTGGGTGTTTGAGCTGAATGTTAGATGTTACAGCCTTAGCCTACTAAGAGTAAGCTCATTGGAGGACGAATGTTACCAAGGGAGAGATATTGTAACACCCCTTAACTAGAAAGAACTAGAAAGAATTTAAAAATTGGAAATACTCATTTTTGGAAAGAATATAATAATCTGGAAAATTTGTTAAGTATGTTAAGTTGGATTTCTGGTCAACTTCAAACGGCCATAACTCCTAGCTCCAGATGAATTAGGTGTGTTTCCAGATATCCTAGGAAATATCTTGGAATAATATTTCCAACTCTGCCGAGTTTACGCGATTTTGAGTTTGTATGAGTGAGATATTCCCATTCGAAGTTGGGCTATTTAAATAAGGAAAGTCCAATCCGGATTTTGAAAGGGTAATTTGGTCTTTTCCTTACCCAATTAATTCAATTTATTTTAGTGAATTAATTAAGGTTCAAATCAGAATTTGATCAGTTTAGAAATTGGAAATCTATGCTACGGCTTGGAGAAAGGAGAAAAGAGGAGAAAGAAGGAGAAAAGGCATGATTCATCAAGAACGTTCAAGTTTGATTGTGGATTTAACCAAACATTCAATCCTACGAGGTATGTGAGATCACATAGCGTTGGGTTAGTTCTCCCACTCGCCAAACATGTTTAGTTCAGCGTATTTTCATCCTATAAAGATTGATAATTTGATGTTCTTGAGTTGTATTCTTGAATAAGTTTCGTTCTTGAATTTGGGAAAAGATTGAGGAGTTCTTGAGAGTTTAATGTTGATTATTAGAGTTGCTTTAAGTTATATTCTTGTGTATATGTTTTGGGTACTTGAATCTAAAGATATATTGAGAAAAAGAATCAAAAATAATTGAATTAAGGTCAGAAAATGAGTCAAAAAGTTCGTCGGGTTTGCTTGGGAAGGGGCTAGCGCGACGCGCCCCCATAGAGCCTAAGGGGTTGGCGTGGCACACCTGCAGTGCACCCAAAATGAGCCCCAGTAACTTGGGGCTGGCACAGTGCTCCAGGGACGCGCCTAGATCATCATGTTTCACCAGTTTTTCGTCGTTTAGCCCGTTTAAGTCCCTCTAAAGTGTTCTAACACTTCCTATTGATTCTAACTACTCTAAATGACTTCTAAACATCTAGGAATCATCCAGAAACATGAATCATAACCTTGAATCCATAAATTCAAAATCAAGGAGAGTTAAGAGCCAAGTCTAGGAAGTTCTTAGAGTCTTTTCAAGAAGTCTTTTGCAAATGCTTTTAACTTTGTTTTAAGACTTAAAGTTCAAGTGGAGTAAAGGGTAAAGAGTAAATATTGAAATTCATCTCTTCAAAAGTGTATGGGGACTATGTGTTTCCAAAGGGTTTCAAATGTTTTCTCATTTAAACAAGAAAAGGAAATCTTGATTTCCAAAGAGCCTTTGAGCTAGTTTTCAGTAAAGAGTAAACACTTTCATAATTAAGCAAGAGAGGAAACTTTGATTTCCAAGATAACCTTTGAGCTAAGTTTTGAGCAATTATCTCAAATCACAGAAAGAAGTATGTTTTTAAACATAAGAGCTAGTATCATATTTTTGGGAGTAGTATTGAGCACCAATATGGGGGAGAATTCAGACAACTCACAGCCCCCATAAACCATGTTGCCACCATGGGTAGAAAAGGGTCATACTTTTTAGATGATTCCTTAGTGCTTTTTAGCATAGACTAGTGGATCCACTTAGTAGTTCAGATTCTATATCCTCGACAAGGTATAGGACTTCCCTGGTAGCGTGAGGCAAAATGCTGCATAATCACAATAGCTCTTAAGTGATGGTTGTCGGTTAGAGAAATTCCCACAGAAGTAATTGTATTCTTATATACACATTTTATTGTATTTTTACATACATTTCAGAGTTATGTATCTTTGCATACACACAGAGTTGACATCATGTTTTAAACAACTTTTCTTTATATTACACTTGTTTTAAACTGCTTTATATTAAAAATGAGTTCAGTTATGTTGAGGTTTGTTGAACCAGGTAAGTTCTTCAGTTCTTTTCAAGCTTATGTCTTATTTTAGAATTCTCCTCGCATACCCGTACATTCAATGTACTGATGCCATTTGGCCTGCATCTTATTATGATGCAGACACAGGTAACCATGATCAGCATCCAGTGCATCGTTAATCCAGTTGAGCACTTAGAGTCTTATGGTGAGACTCCTTGCTTCTGGAGGATCTTTTTTTATTGCTTTCAGTATTAGTTAGTTCATTAGGATGTCATGGGTCTTGTCCCTACATCCATCTCATTTGTTTTAGAGGCTTCATAGATAGACAATTAGATGTTAGTTCTTTAGTGTTTTCATCATCATTATCTTATGTTGAGAATTGAGTTTTCCTTAATGGCCAGTTGAATGTTCCTTTATAACATTCCAATTTATTACAGAGATTTATCTTTGTTGAGATAAGTTTTCCGCTGAGTAAGTAAGCCAGGCCAAGGGTTCGCTTGGGGCCATCAATGGTTCTCATTGCCAGTCTTGCCCAGGATGTAGGTTCGGGGAGTGACAAATCTTAGCTAAAGTGGATCCACTAGCTAATGTCTATCTAGACCATCATCTCATTGGGGAATATAGGTAAGGGATAAAAAGGTTGCTTCTAGAAACCCGACCTCAACTCGAGAGAGCTTCCATCTCAATATCCTCGTTGTGCTAAGCATAAATCCCACATAGTAGTTATTACTCTTAATGTATCTCATGATCCATGGAAAGGCACAATTAAGCAACCAATCGAAGCTAAAGACATCACCGGATAGATCCTGAGACAATGCGTGAGAAAACATTTCACCATCCATGATCTTTTCATAATAACTTTTAAGACCCATAGTCACGCACTTCATGCTAGAAATGCCCCAATACTAATAGAAATAGTTTTAAAATCGTGGTCTCTAATCATTGATGGCATATCCGGAGACCATACTAATCAAGACCTCATTTAGGAAAATAGTCCGAAAAGCATTGAGGGCAAATCTAAATGTCAATCATATGGCCAAGCTTTATAGAACATATAGTCAATCTCATCTATAAGCTTTCTTGAGTCATAAACATATTTTCATGAACATGTGTTTTCTTTTCAATAATGCATAAGCTTCATCATGTCTTCAAAGTCAAAGTATCTTCAAATTCATTTACATCAATTTCATAAAGAGAAGACATGCATATCATAAATTTATCTTTCATAGTTCAAGACCCACATTATATCAACATAGCTTAGAAAACAGAGGTTATGCATGGGTTCATGGGAAATCAACTTAAAAACATGCAATTACTTCAATTTATGCATAAAAGTTCATAAATTAATCAAATAAATCAACATTGAAAGGAACCCATGACATGAAAGAAAATCCTAACTTTAATTGGAGATTTCTAACTTGGAAATTGGAGAATTTAGGAACTTCATGGTGGAAAGGCCTCCATGGATGAAAACTGTCATACCTTGATGCCAAAAGCTTAGAAGCAATGGAAGATTAGGAGGCTTGATTGTGAAACTCTATCTTTCTTCTTCAACTTCTAGGGTGAGAAATATTTGAGAGGAGTAGCTTGATCTTCTTTTGGGAATTTGAGAGAATGATTTCAATTGAGGGGTTTTGGGAGTTAAAAACATTTATATAGGCTTCAATTAGAGAGAAAAATGACATAGTATTGAGTTAAAACAATTAGGAAAAGACCCAATAACCCTTGACTTAAAAACAGACGAAGTGCCATCTACTACTGGACTGCCGGACTGTCGTTTGAACTACCGTCCGTCGACTGGGTCGTCGTTCATGGTATGCCTGACAGGGCTTTACTAAAACGAGCATACCTTTTTACTTCGAGATTAGATTTTAGCAAACTCGATAGAGTTGGAAAGAGGATTCAATTATCTTTAATTAGATAGGTCATAGGTCACCTAATTTTATTTGTGCTACAAGATATGACTGTTTGAAGTTCACCCTAAAGCCCTTTCATTCAAAATAACTGTCGTCCCTCACCAATGGCCAGACTTATGGTCCATGGTTCCACCTACAGACTGTCCTGGTCGTCCATCGTTGCTTTCAGAGACTCAATCTTTTAACCACGAATGAAGCATCCGACCTATGGTCCGTGGTTCAATCGATGGGTCGTGTGTCGCGGCTGTCATTCTCAATTTATGACCCTGAAATCTTTCTAAGTCTGGGACTCACCTACGAAACCTATCTACAGCTCGCAGAATGGATGAAGGGCAGTACTAGTGAACAGTCACAAAGTACGGAAACTAGACTTAGTTAGAAAAATCTAACTCGTGGACCATGCCACATCGACGAACCGTTATCCCACCTATGGGCTGTTGATGGTGTTGTTGGTCTTGACACTAGGTCTGAGAAAAACTGAAACTTTCTTACCTTTTTGAATCCGAGGCTTTATATTATCTCCCTTTATGGAACATTCGTCCTCGAATGGAACTCAAGCTAGCACGAAAAGAGTAAGAGAGAAACTAACAACCCAATCATCAATGCAACTTCATCAAAATGCATATAACCTAGGAGGAACCTTAACTCCAAGCTAAAACATATTCAAGGCATAATAAGGAAGATAAGAACTAGACCTAGCAGCCCAACATGAATGCAATCACATAAATGCACATATCCGAGGAGGAACCATCAACTCCAACCTAAAGCATGTTCAGAAAATCATATCATGAGGTCTATATGCAACTCATACTCAAATGCACATAAATATGTATGAATCAATCAATTAAACTAAATTATATATTATATTTTTTGAAAATTCAAATTATTCATGAGCATGCATGCATGAGGAAACATGAGGATGACTGAGACACCCGAATCCTAAAGAGTGAACCATGGGGAGCTAAGACCTCAAGCTTGACTCAAAGATAACGGAAAGAGATAAGGTTACTAAGAAGTCACATCACATCCAAACTTTCAGTCATCAAACCATAAGGAAATCTTCCAAAACCAACATAGTTTTACTCACATACCAACCATGAAGGTCACTATCTCCCCTTTGGGAGAAAACCCCACTAGTTTTTTCAAATCCATCTCCCTCAACCCAATCATAACACCAAAGTCTTAACAACCACCAAACCATTGATACAAGTAAACACTTAAGAAGTTTCCACAAGGATTTCAAGGACTACTTCAAACACATTCTCATTCCCTTCCCCCCTGTCGGAGGAAATTTGGGTCGAGTTGATTGTGGAGGAGCATCCTCCTCAGAAATGACCACTCCTCGTTCTCTCTTTCTAGGTGGTTGATTCCTTCAAGGTACCTTGGGCCTAGCCATATTTTCAAGACAACACAAATCAAACAAATGCAGTTGCAATGGGTTAGTGCAATATAAAAATAAAAAAATTCCAGGAAACCTCACCGATCAACTCGGCGAGTTGCCGAGCTCATTCGGCGAGCCATAGAGGGCTTGCCAAAAATCATAAAACCAAAAAGCAAGGAGGTCAACACAAGTCGGGGAGGTTTGGTGTCAATTGGCGAGACAAAAAAACAAGATCGGTGAGCTAAAAGTAGCTCGCCGAATTTCATAGAAAGATTTTCAATAAATAGGGATACAAAAGGCGATAACAAGGGTATTCGATGAGTCGCCAAGTGAACCCGATGAGTTCAGGCGTATCGCCGAATGTTATAGAATCCAACAGTAAAAAATTCAGAGCAAAAGGGTGAGATAACGAGTCAGTTGGGGAACTACCGAGTCAGTCTGTGAGCTCAACTAAGCTAGCCGATGGGCCTTTCGTGCCAAATTTTTACCCCGACCCCAATTTCCAAAACACAGTCTATGACAACAAAATCAAAGCCCTATTCTATGTAATTAAAGCCTAGCCCAAATCATTAACAACCTCGGGTTACTCAGACTTTCCCCAATTTGTGTAAAATCAACCAATCAACGTCTTTTGCCCTTAAGAATGATGTCATTCGATATATCATTGGGAAATTCAGTTGTTCAATGCAATTCGGGTTACTTACACTTCTTCCACACCAAACCCAACATGCTACAACCACAATTTAAACAATTCAATCACAAAAATCACATCAAATTAGGCTAAAGACAATACCAGGCATTCTTGACCACAAAACAGATCCCAACGATCAATTTAACACAATCAAGGCAAAAAAAAGAACTATAGACTACTGACTCGCATGCTCAACAAAATTTGCTATGTAAGACAACTTCTGAGAACTAACTTTAATTACAGACACAAGATTCAAGAAAGCAAGGAGATAGGAATGGACAACCTTTTGGATTTCTACCACACGAGGACACCCACAAGAATTAAACTAAAAATCAATATTCTAGAGTTTGATTGAGACAACACAGAAGTCGAAAAGTCCAAAATAATGAAAGGTTTTGAATTTAAGACGGTTAAAGTCCTTTGAACCTTCCATTAACACCTAGATCGGCGATGGGTATTATTGCTGCCGATCCACTCGGTGAGTCACCGAGTGGGCCTTGGCCCACCAAAATTGTCAAAACACCAGCCCATCCATCGAGTTAGATCGGCCTCACCGAGTCAGTCGACAAATGACCGACTGAGTTCTAAGCTTGCCTGTCACCCTCCGAGGCTACCCCATTGACGTAAATATGGGACTTAGGATCACGAGTGACCTCAAGCTAACCTTAAATTTGACATATCACAAGCATACTAAAACAAATGAATAAAGAGATACTATGCGGAAGCTAAAACATGAGATAACTGAAAGATGGGGAATACCAAATACTGACCCGAATATCTATAAAACTTCTAAGAGTTCAGTGATACTGAACTATCACTCAAAAGCTAAAGCTGAATCTAATGCTATGTCTGAAAAGCTTCTACTGACTAGAGTTGTTGGGACTTGCCCCCAACTAACTCTAACAAAAACTGAAAACTAAAATAAAAGACTGAATATGAAAAATATGTCTATTGTCCTCAACGTATAAGGACTCACCACAAAGTTGGTGAATACAGATTGAGAATCGATATATGCGTGATCTGGATACTGAGTACCTGAACATATCATGAAAGGATGTAGCGTAGATTATGCGTTAGTACTTGGAATATACTGAGCATGCACGATATAGTTAATAGCTGAACAAAATATATAAGCTGAATAATGCATAACTGAGCAATGATATAATCTGAATAGAAGATAAATGTTGAATATAACTTAAAACTGAGCTAAATGCAATGAGTAAGTAATAATCATGAAGATCACATGTTGAGATGGAATACTAAAGTATAAACTGAAAACCTGATCAAATGCACTAGAGTCTGACTGTGGGAGCTACTATTAACCGACATAAGACCACGTGATCTAAACATGGAGTCTGATGTATATGCCCCATCGAGAGGACCCAATATACCTTTCTAGAGGTATAAAGGCATGACTGGAGTGATCATTAAATCTGATACCCAACAGAGGGGACTTATAAACCTACGGGGGCACATAGTTCTGGGTGTATGAGGGTACGCTGAACCCTAGTCCAACTCGGTGCTAGCCTACTCTGAACTGGAAATGTGTAAGACACAACATAACTGAAATACTGGATAGTTCAGTATTTTGACATACAAATCTGATTATGCAACTTTTATGTACTGACAATGAAACATTCGAAACTGTAGCATGTATATTGGTTTAACTGAACTAACAAGTCTAATTCATGAACTAAGAAAATCTACACAACTAGGGTTTTGAGTTTCATGCAAGGAACTAAGCAATGATTCTACAATCACATGGTAATTTGATTAAGAACATTATAACAGCTAAATCCCAATAATTCTCCAAGGTTTTAAAAATGCTAGGTCTAAAAAAGATATAGAGAATCAAGAATCTGACTGAATTCTAAAGACCTAGTGGATGAAAGGAACCCACTAGTGAAATAACACTTTCCTGGTGATGAAATCTACGGAGAAATCCTTCGATTTCGAGGCTTAAACTGAAGGAAATCTGTTATGTGTTCTTGAGAAAACTATCCCCTCTTTTCTCTTCTTTTTCGTTAAAATCTTGATGAATTTGAGAGAATAATATATTAGGGTAGGTTCTGATTAGAATACTAGGCTTAAACTGAGTAAAACGACGTAGTTTAAGGGTTAAATGACATAGTTTAGGTGTCCAACGCATAGGGGAAATGACCAAAATGACCCTAACTTAAAATCTGTCGGGGGCCTTCCACGGACCCTTTGACGGACCGTCAAAGGGACAACGACCCGTCAAGTAGGTCGTGGTATGCTGACCAGTGACTACTGGTTCTGGGTGGTCCAACCACGAGCTCTATCATGGCCCGTGTGAAGGACCATGGACCGTGAAGGTCACCATGATTCTACACTTGGGTTGGCGTCTACTGACTTGGGTCCAAGGGCGCCAGCACGGCCTGTCATCAAGACCACGGGCCGTGGAAGGCTCCGTGGTTTGATGCTTGAGCCTGGTGAGTTCTTCTTGACTTCCATGAGCCTTCCCACGGCTCGTGTGGTGGTCCACGACCCGTGAAGGGTCCCGTGGTCCACCACCTTTAGGTGGGTGTGAGCCACGGGCAGGTCAATGGACCGTGGTTTCTTTCACGGTCTGTGAACCCTGCTCTGTTCACCAATTTCTTCTATTTTTCTGCTGTAAAGTCCAGGTCTGATTTCTGAGGTGTTACATCGCCCATTTGCCTTTTGCTTCCCAAAATTTGAATTTCAACCTGCACATCTAACAAATGCTATTCAAATGACAAAAAGTAAACCTTGGGTTGCCTCCCAAGAAGCACCTTATTTAACATTATGGCACAACAAATATACTCTTGCAAGCTTCATTATTAGGGTTAACCATGGTATCACTCGGTAAACCTATTTTTTGCCTTGGATTCAAATGTGTCGATATTTGACCCATCTGTGTTTCCAACTTCTTAATAGTGTCACGAACCAAGGTACATACATCATACAAGATAATAGAATTTGAGAGATTTAAAAGACAATACAATATATCAAAGTTTCATAGAGAAAAGCGGAAATCTATACATCGTCTCGAAGTCATCTAGTACATAAGAAGAAATCGGGACGTAACTCGTACAACAAGTTCAAACTAAAATAAAAAGACATAATGAAATAAAGGCTTGGTCCTCGAAACATGAGGCCTCACCAATCTTCAATCTTCAACTACTAAGAGATCCTAGCAACGGAGGTGCAAATTGGAATCGTCAGACCCTACATATTAGAATAAGAAATGTAGGCAAGAGTATGCGTTAGTACAAAATGCACTAAGTACGATAGCCATGCATAAAAGTATGAAATCCTGCTAAAAAGGCATTTTCTTGATATGTAAAGACCAACTCAAAACAAAAAATAAGAAGTTAGAAAACATAATCGTAATCATGATCAATGCAAGTAAAATCATCTTATAAAACAAATGTGAAATACATTTTGAAGAAACCTTAGTTCATTATTATTGTGGGAATTAGCCTTAACTGATATAAAGACCATGTGAGCTATAACATGATATTCAGTGTCTCCTACAGCGAAAGTGTTTGTTCTACTTGACAAGGTAGAACCATGAATCTGAGATAAAGTTGAGCCACTAGCTAATGTCTATCTAGACCATCATCCTATGGGGGCACATAGATAAGGGATAAGAATATTGCTACTAGAAACCCAACCTCAACTCGGGAGAGGTTCCATCTCAATATCCTCTTTGTGCTAAGCATAAATCCCACATAGTAGTTATTAGGCTTAACTTATCTCATGATCCATGGAAAGGCACAATTAAGCAACTAATCCAAGCTAAAGACATCATCACATAACTCCTCATACCATGCATGAGAAAACATTTCTTCCTCCATGATCTTTTCATAATAGCTTTTAAGGCCCATAGTCACTCACTTAATGCTAGAAATGCCCCAATACTAATAGAAATAGTTTTAAAATAATGGTCTCTAATCGTTGATGGCATATTCGGATACCATACTAATCAAGACCTAATTTAGGAAAATAGCCTGGAAAGCATTAAGGGCAAATCTAAATGTCACTCATGTCATGTGGCCAAGATTTATAAAACATATAGTCAGTCTCATCTATAAGCTTTCTTGAGTCATAAACATATTTTCATGAACATGTGTTTTCTTTTCAATAATGCATAAGCTTCATCGTGTCTTCAAAGTCAAAGTATCTTCAAATTCATTTACATCAATTTCAAAAAGAGAAGACATGCAGATTTTCATAAATTCATCTTTCATAGTTCAAGACCCACATTATATCAACATAGCTTAGAAAATAGAGGTTATGCATGGGTTCATTGGAAATCAACTTAAAAACATGTAATTATTTCAATTTATGCATAAAAGTTCATAAATTAATCAAACAAATCAACATTGAAAGGAACCCATGACATGGAAGAAAATCCTAACTTCAATTGGAGATTTCTAACTTGGAAATTGGAGAATTTAGGAACTTCATGGAGGAAAGGGCTCCATGGATGAAAACTATCATACCTTGATGCCAAAATCTTGGAAGCAATAAAGAATTAGGAGGCTTGATCTTGAAACCCTAGCTTTCTTCTGCAACTTCTAGAGTGATAAATATTTGAGAGGAGGAACTTGATCTTCTTTTGGGAATTTGAGAGATTAATGATTTCAATTGAGAGGTTTTGGTAGTTAAAAATATTTATATAGGCTTCTATTAGAGAGCAAAATGACATAGTATTGAGTTAAAACAATTGGGAATAGACCCAATAACCCTTTACTTAAAAACTAATGAAGTGACATCTATTATGGAACTGACGGACTGTCGTTTGAATTACCGTCCGTCGATTGGGTCGTTGTTCATGGTATGCCTGACAGGGCTTCACTAAAATGAGCATAAAATTTTACTCTGAGATTGGATTTTAGCAAAGTTGGTGTTGTTGAAAAGAGGATTCAATTATCTTTAATTTGATAGGTCATAGGCTACCTAATTTATTTTGTACTACAAGATATGAATGTTTGAAGTTCATCCAAAAGCCCTTTCTTTCAAAATAAATGTCGTTCCTCACCAACGGCCTGACCTATGGTCTGTGGTTCCACCTACGGACCGTCCTAGTCGGCCTTCATTAGTTTTAGAGACTCAATCTTTGAACCATGAACGAAGAAGCCGACCTATGGTCCGTGGTTCAATCGACGGGTCGTGTGTTGCACCCATCATTCTCAACTTATGACTTTGAATTCATTCTAAGTCTAGGACTCACCTACGAAACCTATCTATGACTCGTGTAATGGATGACGGGCCGTACTGGTGAACCGTCACAAAGTACTAAAACTAGACTTATTTAGTAAAATCCAACTCGTGGACCACGCCACCATCAACGGACCGTCATCCCACCTAGTGGCCGTTGATGGTATCGTTGGTCTTGACACTAGGTCTGACAAAAACTGAAACTTTCTTACTTTTTTGAGTCTAAGGCTTTATATTATCTCCCCTTATGGAACATTCGTCCTCGAATGGAACTCAAGCTAAACTAACAACCCAATCATCAATGCAACTTCATCAAAATGCACATAACCAAGGAGCAACCTCGACTCCAAGCTAAAACATATTCAAGACATCATAAGGCAGATTGGAACTAGACCTTGCATCCCAACATGAATGCAATCACATAAATGCACATACCCGAGAAGGAACCATCAACTCCAACCTAAAACATGTTTAGAAAATCATATCATGAAATCTATATGCAACTCATACTCAAATGCACATAAATATGCAGGAATCAATCAATTAAACTAAATTATATATTATATTTTTTGAAAGTTCAAATTTTTAATGAGAATGCATGATGAGGAAAAATGAGGATTACTAAGACACCCGAATCCTAAAGAGTTGTAACACCCCAAATATTTGTTGAACTAAGACTCGAACCATCCTTCGTTGTGAGTAGGATTTTACCAAGGAATTTCAAATTTATTATGCATTAAGTTCAGGTCACTAGACGTAGCACCTTGAGTTCCAAAAAAAGAACTAAATTGGAAATAACAAAATCTGAAATTTTGAAGTTTATGCTTAAGTATGAGTTTTGGGTCGATTTCAAACGACCATTACTACTAGCTCAAGATGAGTTAGGTGTGCTACCGATAACGTTAGAAATAACTTTGAATTATCTTTCCAACCCCACCAAGTTTGCTAAGTTTTGAGTTCGTATGAGTGAGATATTCCCTTTTGAAGTTAAGCTGTCCAATTAGGGAAGTTACCCGAAAATATGAGGGGTATTTTGGTCTTTTCCTTACCAAATCGGATTTAAGCATTTTTAGTAATGTTTTACGAGTCTAAAATGATTAGAATTATTTTCATTCATCCCCAAAAGCGTTTAGAGTTTTAGAGAGAAGATTCAAGAAGAGAAAAAGTTCAAAGTTTCAAGCGTTCGTTCATGAAATTCAAGATTTTCCCAAGAACCTAGTTCTTTGAGGTATGTAAGCTTCCATAGTGTTGTGTTCGTTAACCCACACGGCAATCATGATTTATTCAATGTAATTTCGTTCTTGAAATTTAGGGATTTAAGTTCTTGATGAGGTCTTGGTTATTTTAGTAACCTTTAGATAAGGGCAGTGAAGTGTGGCTAAGTCACAAGAATAACAATAAGCATTAAAAGGTGTGCCAAGATGGTATGTTATCAGATGAGGTTCCAGTTAGGTTATAATTTTCCATGTGTGCCTAGATATCATAATTGAGTTTTCAATGTGGAATAAGTCCATAGCTTTCAAGTGTTAGCTTTAGACCTCAGGGGGAGATCATAAGATGAGACATCAAGTCTAGTGTTCAGAATTTCCTAAAGAGCTGGTTAGTAGGATTCGATGGATTTGTTAGATTAATAAGCTTGAATATAGAAAGAGTAACCCGTTTCATACCCAATCCAGTCATCATTTGAGGACGAATGATCCCAAGGGGGGTTATATTGTAACACACCAAAAAAAAAATTGAACTAAGACTCGAACCATCCTTTGTTGTGAGTAGGATTTTACCAAGGAATTAAAAATTTCTTAAGTACTAAGGTAAGGTCACTAGACGTAGCACCTTGAGTTCAAAAAAGAACTAAATTGGAAATAGCAAAATCTGAAATTTTGCCAGTTATGCTTAAGTATGAGTTTTGGGTCGATTTCAAACGACCATAACTCCTAGCTCAGGATGAGTTAGGTAAGCTACCAGATACCGTAGGAAAGATCTTTGAATAATCTTTCCAACTCCACTGAGTTTGCTATGTTTCGAGTTCGTATGAGTGAGATATTCCCTTTTGAAGTTAACCTGTTCAATTAAGGAAAGTTACCTGAAAATATGAGGGGTACTTTGGTCTTTTCCTTACTCAATCGGATTTAAGCACTTTTAGTAAGGTTTTAGGAGTCTAAACTAAATAGAATTATTTTCATTCATCCCCAAAAGTGGTTTGAGTTTTAGAAAGAAGATTCAATAGGAGAAAAAGTTCAAAGTTTCAAGCGTTCGTTCATGAAATTCAAGATTTTCCCAAGAACCTAGTTCTTTGAGGTATGTAAGCTTCCGTAATCTTGTGTTCGTTAACCCACACGCCAATCATGATTTATTCAGCGTAATTTCATTCTTGAAATTTAAGGATTTAAGTTCTTGATGAGTTCTTGACTATTTTAGTAACCAGGTGGAGTTCAAGTTAGCTACGGTGAGCCTCCTTGCTTTTGGAGGATTTCATTTACTTTTCAGTTATATCAGTTGTTAGGAGGTTGTGGGCCTTGTCTCGACTTCCATCTTTGTTGTTTAGAGTTTGCATAGATAGACTGTAGAGTTTCAGAAGTCTGATCATTTATTTTATTAGATGTTTTAAAGTCTTATGTTGCCAATTTTTGGGCGAGCTGAATAATTTATTTTTATTCAGAGTTTTATTTTGAGTTAAAGCTTTTATTTAAGTTTTCATGAATTTTATTCTATTTTTAGCTTTGTATGCTTAAGTTAGTCTTCCGCTTGTAGTCTGCCAGGATGAGGGTTCGCTTAGGGACCATTAATGGTTCTCGAGTGCCGACCACGTAAAGGGTGTAGGCTCGGGTCGTGAAAAACTTGGTATCAGAGCACAGAGTTCAAGTATCCTAGGGTGTCTATGAAGTTGTGTCTGTATGAACTTATTTATGGTTGTGAGGGCCCCACTTCTATAAATGAGGGACTTCAGACATTTTAGAAAAGTGTCAATTCTTTTATACTCTTAATCGTGTAATAGAGCTATGTCATAGAGATTTATTCATACTCGTGCTTTCTCAGAATCATTCATCTACCCATCATACTAGAGGTTGTTGAAAAGTAATGCCCAAGATCCTGATGGATGTGTTATTCTTTGCAAAAGTATTGAAGAAGTCATGGGACTCCAGAGGGTCTTGAGAGAAGCCCATGAGTGAGTTAAGTGTTGAGTTTCAGAGGAATGCACTCATATTCATATATTTCATGTGTTTGAGCTAAAAGTGAGTTGTACTCTTTTCCTTAAGCCTTGTTTCAGTTAAGATCCTTATGAGGAAGTAGAGCATGGGCAATATTTTAACTCGAAAAGGTTACATGAATTACGAGATCATGAGTAGTAGTAGTGAAGAGCTCAGAGTTAGAGGAAAGTATGTAGAGGTTTAGTAATCCTAGAAAGGGAGATAGTTATGAGGCAAGCTATGTTATTACAAGCATGCACCCAGTAAGTTTTTGATGAGGAGTTTTCCTTTATGGGTAGACTACGAAGTGATGAGTTGTGAAGATCTCATGATAGGAGGTATAGTAAGAGTTGCAAGTCAAGATGCGTTAGAGTATACCTTAACTAGAAAGGGGTTATGATGATGGGTCATTGTGTTAGTAATGACCAAATGTAAGTGGTGAATAGAAGAGCAAGATTATTCATAAAGTGATATATCTAAGCTAGGCTTATGATTTGTTTGAGAGAGTTATGATGTTCATAAGGTTATAAAAATTCATCAAGTTATGAGGTATAGTATAGTAGGCGAGCAATCGTATTGATATCCGGATTTAGTAATGCACGTTAAGCTTGAATTTGAGATGAGTGTCATGATCTAAAGAATGGAAACATAAGGGTGATGATGGTGTTAGTCTTGAAATTTGATCTGGCAGAGTTGACATAGAGTAGGTGAGGAATTGAGGTGTTAGCTGGAATTGATATGGGTGGTACAAGTGAGAGACCCTAACCTTTAGATAAGGGCAGTGAACTGTGGCTAAGTCACACGAGTAACAAGAAACATTAAAAGGTGTGCCGAGATGGTATATTATCAGATGAGGTTCCAGTTAAGTTATAATTTTCCATGTGTGCCTAGATAGCGTAATTGAGTTTTCAATGTGGAATAAGTCCATAGCTTTCAAGTGTTACTTAGACCTAAGGGGGAGATGATAAGATGAGACATCAAGTCTAGTGTTGAGAATTTCCTAAGGGGCTAGTTAGTAGGATTCGATGGAGTTGTTAGATTACTAAGCTTGAATATAGAAAGAGTAACCCGTTCCATACCCAATCCAATCATCATTCGAGGACAAATGATCCCTTGGAGGGATATATTGTAACACCCCAAAAACAATTTGAACTAAGACTCGAACCATCCTTTGTTGTGAGTAGGATTTTACCAAGGAATTTAAAATTTCTTAAGTATTAAGGTCAGGTCACTAGACGTAGCACCTTTAGTTCCAAAAAGAACTAAATTGGAAATAGCAAAATCTGAAATTTTGCCAGTTATGCTTAAGTATGAGTTTTGGGTCGATATCAAACGACCATAACTCCTAGCTCAGGATGAGTTAGGTAAGCTACCAGATACTGTAGGAATGATATTTGAATAATCTTTCCAACTCCACCGAGTTTGCTAAGTTTCGAGTTCGGAGAGTGAGATATGACCTTTCTAAGTTAACATGTCCAATTGACGAAAGTTACCTGAAAATATGAGGGGTATTTTGGTGTTTTCCTTACCCAATCAGATTTAGGCATTTTTAGTAAGGTTTTAGGAATCTAAACAAATTAGAATTATTTTTATTCATCCCCAAAAGCATTTAGAGTTTTAGAAAGAAGATTCAAGAGGAGAAAAAGTTCAAAGTTTTAAGCGTTCGTTCATGAAATTCAAGATTTTCCCAAGAACCTAGTTCTTTGAGGTATGTAAGCTTCCATAGTGTTGTGTTCGTTAACCCACATGCCAATCATGATTTATTCAGCGTAATTTCTTTATTGAAATTTAAGGATTTAAGTTCTTGATGAGTTCTTGACTATTTTAGTAACCTATACAGTGTTGTTACGAATTTAGCCAACGGGAAAACATTAAAAAGGGTCGTTTATATTTTTTTACCTCCAAGAAAACCCTAAACGAATTTCTTGAATAATAAAAGGCTCAAAATAATAATATTTTTATTTTTTAATCCATCATTCTCTTCTCTCTCAAACCCTTGGGTGAATTCCTAAGGAAACATCAAAGTAGAAGACTTCGTTCAAGATTCTTACAATCTTTTTCAAGATTCTTCTTCAAGGTAAGTCTTTCTCCAAGAATTCCATTTTTTTCAACTCAAAATCCTCCATACAATTATGAAAATCTAATGAAAATCATAATTATTGGCCATAGAGATTTCAAGAAACTAATTCAAAAATCTCAAGAAAGGTTTTCTTGATCGTTTACCTTCAAGCTAGGGTTCCAAGGCTTTTAATCAAGTTTTTCTTTAAGACTCTTCAAGAACCTTGTTCGTTCAGGTATGTAAGACTATCATAGTGTTGGACTAGTTCGTCCTCACGCCCTACATCTACTTTCATGTCAGTAAAATAGTAATCTAGGATACTTTCCCTAGATTTGAGTATTCTTGAGATAAGTTGATTTTGAGTTCTTGAGTTCCTGTTTCTTTTAAAAGTTCTATTCCTAATTATCGAGTTGATATATTGTTATTGAGATTCTTCATATCATGAATCATAACTCTTGAATTCATAATTCAAATTCAAGAAAGAGTTAAGAGTAGAGTTCAAGAGAATCTTTGAGTTTAATTGTGAATTCTTTGAGATCAACTATCGATTTGAGCTAAGATTTGAGGAAGTAAGTATGAGAATGAGAAGAGTCGTATACTTGAGTTCCATATTGTTATTTAGACCCTTGAGTCGAGTCGTTCATGCCCATAAATTCCGCATGAACTCCATCAGTTGAGTATTTTTTAGAGGAGTAGTATCTTTAATCCATCAGTTGAGTATTTGTGAGAAAAGTACTATCTTCAAATTCTATGTCTGTGAGAATTGAGTTCCTAATACTTTTGAAATTATATTCCTACTTATGGGACTACTAAATGTTACCCATGAAGGTCCTTGAGTTGAGTAGTTCATGCCCATAATTCCGCATGAACCCTATGAGTCGAGCAATCTTGAGATGAGAGATATCATTAACATTCTTGAGTTGAGTCATTCATGTCCATAATTCCGCATGAACCCTATGATTTGGGTTATAAATTTTGAAAAGCTTTTTAAAGCCAACAATTGAGTTCTTAAACTGAGTTTTGAGAAAGTAAAAATGAGTTTTGAGAAAAGAGTTTACTAAAACATGATTAGTATGACAATTGAGTATGCCATCAATGTATGAGCAGTATGGTATCTAGATATACCATCAATGTTTATGCAGTATGACTTCCCGAGTCATCAATGATCATATTATAATATGATTCTGAAATGTTTTGGAGAAAGAGCATAGTTCAGTTCATTTCTTTAAAATGATATATTGGAACTAATCACTCCCAAGAGTAAATGTTTTCACATTTAAGATGAGAGGAAACTGAGATTTCCAAAAGAGTTTTGAGCAGTTTGAGTACAATCTCTTTTAAGAGATAGATTTTTGAGTAATTATCTCAAACCACAGAAAAAGTTATGTTTTTAAACATATGAGTTAGCATATTTTGGGAGTAGAATTGAGCACTGATATGGGGACGAGTTCAGATAACTCAAGTCTCCATAAACCATGTAGCCATCATGGGTAGAAAGGATCATACTTTTTAGATGAATCCTTAGTGTTTTTTAGCATAGACTAGTGGATCCACTTAGTTAAGACATTCTATATGACGGCAAAGTAGAGGAAAGTTCTCGCAGCATGGACAAGGAGATGTATCATCACTAGGGCAAATAGTGGTGGTTGTCGGTTAGAGAAATTCCCACAAAGTTATATTGTATTTTTATATACACATTGAGTATTATTGTAATTTTCAATACATTGAGTTTTTATCTATTGTTTTAAAAGCTTTCCATATCTTGCATCTCTTATTGTTGCTATATATTGAGTTGAGTATCCAGAGTTTGAGTACCAAGAGTCGAGTGTCTTATTGTTGAGTTGAACCATGTTTCCTTGAGTTGAGTTGAGTGAGTTGAGAAGAGGTAAGTATGTTTCCTTTTTATCAAGTTCAAGCTTATGTTATGATTTAGAATTCCCCTTACATGCTCCTACATTCCACGTACTGAGCCATTTGGCCTGCATCCATTCATGATGCAGATACAGGTATTCAGGGTCATCAACAGGAGCTTCGTTGATACCACATGGAGTTCGAGGTAGCTATGGTGAGCCGCCTTGCTTTCGGAGAATTTCATTTACTATTTAGTTATATCAGTTGTTAGGTAGTCGTGGGTCGACTTCCATCTTTGTCATTTAGAGGCTTCATTAATGGACAGTAGAGTGTCATAAGTCTGTTCATTTATTTTATTAAATTCTTTAAAGACTTAAGTTGCCTATTTTATGGCAAGTTGAATAATTTATTTTTATTCAGAGTTTTGTTTTAGTTAAAGCTTGTATCTAAGTTTTCATGAATTTTATTCTGTTTTAAGCTTTGTATGCTTAAGTTAGTCTTCCGCTTGTAGTCAGCCGGTTCTCGAGTGCCGGCACGTCTAGGGTGTAGGCTCGGGTTGTGACAAGAGTGAACCATGAGGAGCTAAGACCTCAAGTTAGACTCAAACATAACGGAAAGAGATAGGGATACTAAAAAGTCACATCGCACTTAAACTTTCACTCATCAAACCATAACAAGGAACTTTTCCAAAACCAATCATAACACCAAAGTCTTAACAACCACTCAACCATTGATACAAGTAAGCACTTAAGAAGTTTCCACAAGGATTTCAAGAACCACTTTAAACACAATCACCATACATGGAGTCTTACCATATCCAACGAAACACTCAATATCAAGCAATGTATAACCACAAGCTAAATGATCTTAACTTACCTATTACCTCATCTGGGGAACCCTCATGATCTTGTCAAGTTTGAAGAGCATATAACCTATCTTGATTCCAACTACCACTAGGACAGAGAAAAGGTAGGGTTGAGCTTCTCGATGGGAATCTCCTTCATTTCTAACGACCGAAGGAAAATTCCTTATCTTATGATCCATCTTACCACAACCAAAGAAAACATTAGAACCGGCTAGACATTTACCCTCATGTCTTCTCCACACTCCCTACACCCGGGCCACATTTGCTTACTACCACTCTTACCTTGGGAATGACTTCCTCCATTGGACCTTGAATGTGAAGACTCACCATCACCCCTTCTTTCCCTCTTTGAATCCCTAGTTTTCTCCTTAAATTTTTGTTCTTCTATTTATGGTGCATGAACCATCAAGCGAGAGACATCCACCTCATTAACAAGCATGGTGGTTAGGCATTGTTTGACCACTAAGTCGGAAGCACCGGACACAAACTTACTCATCCTTGCTCTTGGATCAACAATAATTAGAGCATATTTAGACAATTGTGTGAATTTCAGAGCATACTCCTTCACACTCATATCTCCTTGGTGAAGGTTGATGAACTCAACTACCTTTGCCTCTCTCATCTCAATGGGAAAGAACTTATAAACAAAAACAACCTTAAATTTCTCCCAATCAAGAGGAGCCTCATCTACCACCCTCTCTTCTTTCCATTGGTTGAACCAAACTGAGAAACAACCTTAAGTTGATAAGTTGTCAATTCCGCCTTTTCTATCGGTGTCACTCCCATGATTATCAACACCTTATACACCTCATCAATGAACTCTTGAAGATATTCCTCAACATTAGACCCATGAAATTCCAGAGGATTCATTCTACTAAATTCCGTCACCCTAGTTGCCGCCGTACTTACCCTTGGGTTCACGGGAGCCACATGCCTCTCTATTTGCTTATGCCAATATCATAGCTTGGGTCATTGCATGAAATGCAGCTAGAAACTCATCATTAGTCACTTGCTCTACCAAAGGGTTGACCGACACTTGAGGAACCTCTTGTCTCACATTTTCATGAACATTCCTCTTCCTTCTCATGTGATTCTTTCATGGATTTGGGAGAGAAAGACACCTAGAGTTACACTCTATCACACGACTTTTGAGTAATGAAAGACGTGAAACGTCCTAAATATCTTATAGCCTCTTATTCATAAATGTGGCACACTTCATACTCATGAACACTCTACTTGACATGGGTTATGAGACATCCTAGGATCTTTCTAAACCCTCTGCTCTAAATACGATGTTCTTCATGATACAAGGTAGCTCCTTCTAATGACCTGTTCCTGTCGTTATAGAAATGTCAACGGGGGAAAATTTGGGACCGAAAAACTTTTTTGTAGTATTTGGATTTTCCCAACCTAGTCCAGATTTGGATGAAATCATAGTCTTTAATGTATAGGGAAATCTGGTAACAATCGGGTGAGTTAATTATAATTTTGATTACATGAGTAGTTAGATAACCCATTAAGGAATCCGTACGACTCTACATAATTGAATTCGAGTGAGTAGAATCTCGGAATCAATCTTAGCGTGGAAGGTATTTTTTGAATGTCGTTGGTTAGAGTTGTGTTGTGAAATGGGGGTGTTGGATTTATTAAAATAGCTCATTGGTTCATGCATACCGCCTTGGTTAGGAGTTTTTTCCACTCTAGCGAGGCCGCTGCAGCGGGGTGAGGGCCGCTGTGGCGGGTTTGACGCAACTTAAGGTCGTAAA
Organism: Solanum stenotomum; assembly: GCF_019186545.1. Taxonomy (NCBI): domain Eukaryota; kingdom Viridiplantae; phylum Streptophyta; class Magnoliopsida; order Solanales; family Solanaceae; genus Solanum; species Solanum stenotomum. The sequence continues at coordinate 22,158,147 of NC_064292.1, forward strand.
TAAACCCCTAAACGACCTCATTCTGCACTTTTTGATTTTTAGAGCTAAGGAACGGACCCCAGGTGAATCCTAACAGTTTTCCACCATTCTTGAGTCTAAAGGTAATCTTTTCAATCCTTGAATATGCTTTTTGATCCGTAGAACGTAATAGAATGGGTAATTATCGATGGGGGATAGTTTTGATTGGAAAGCATGGTGGAAAAAGACCTTGTTTGGATACTTGGGATCATCGGTATGATATAGGGTTGTTAGAATTGTTAGTAATCCGGGTAATTAGTGAATGTTTATTGATTCTCGTGTTATTATGATTATTTGTAGACCAAGAACAAGCGAAACGAATCCGAAAAGGGAAGGAACAAGTTTTTTAGGGTTTCAAGCTTGTTTCGAGGTAGGTGATGGTTGTGATTCTATGATTGTATGATGTATGTTTGTTCTTGCTTCATTATGATACTTGCATGTATGCGAATGTTGCATGATTGATTACACTTGTTGTAAATGAGATTGGTGAATGATGAATGCCATGAATCATGACCTATTTGTATGAACTTGAGAAGATACTTGTGATTGTGGTTTGTTGAATGGATTGGTTGCCACGTTTTGGCATAACTAATTGGGATCGGTTGCCACGTTTCGGCATAACTAATTGGGATCGGTTGCCACGTTCTGGCATAATTATGGGATCGGTTGCCACGTTCTGGCATAATTATGGGATCGATTACCACGTTTCGGTATGCTAACTATTTGAGTTTGGGTTCCATGAGAGGATCAATGACTTGTCATAATTGTGTATATTGTTGAGCATGTGATAATCGATATTGTATATGTTCGGTATTTTGCATGTTTATAATGTTGTATTGACTTGCTTATGTTACACTTAGTGAGATAGCCGCGTGATCCTACCAGTACACTGTGGTTGTGTAGTGATACTGCACTTGCTCTTATTTTTGTTGAGTAGAAAGGCATTTTCCGGCGGCTATTGATAGACCTCGCTTAGAAGATTAGTGACCGTCATCGAATTCAAGGGTGAGCCAATTCTTTTGGGCTGCCATGAGTTCTCCTTTGTCTTGTCCATATTTCGGACTTAGACAGTTCTATTAGTTATTAGTACATTAGTTGGGGTTGATCCCTTCTTGTTTAGACTTGGTTCATTGTCAGATGTTTTGGTATATTAACTTTCAGGTTCTAGGCATTACTTCGGCAATGTTAGTTATTATTGATAGATTTTTGTTAGAGTTTATGGGAACTGTATTTCTTTCCTTAGCATTTTCCTGCTTCCATATACTTAAATGCCTTAGTTTTCGTTTAGTTTCTTGGTTTGGGTTGTAGTAGTGGTTCTCCCACCGTAGGGTTAGCGTGGGTGACAATTACGACGGTCTGGGTCGTGGCACCCCTAGGCGTAACATGGCGTACAAGACCCCAAAAGAACCCATACAAGCCACTTAGCATACATCATACAAGATAATTGTAACACCTCAAATTGCAAAACAAGGAAAATCCTAGTTTTCAGAAAATCTGGTGTCATACCAACGGAACCACCCACAGACCATAGGTAGGGCCACAGACCGTAGGTGGAGTTTCATCGTTAGGGCCCAAATCTTTATAGTCTTTGATCCCACCCACAGTCGACCGGTACGGTCTGTGGTTGGACCTACAGACCGTAGGTAAGGGTCAACATCTAGTTAAAGGGAAATTGTTGTTGGGTCAACTTCAAACGGTCATAACTCTTAGCACACAAGGAATTAAGTGGCCCATGACCTATCAAATGAAAGATAATTGAATCCTCTTTCCAACTCCACTGACTTTGCTAAAATCTCATCTTAGATTAAAATGTTATTCTCATTTTAGTGAAGCCCTATCGGGCAGATCATGAACAAAGACCCAAACGACGACCGGTAATCCAAACGATGGACCGTCAATCCCTCCGTGGATGGGCTTCCTCAGAATTATATCAGGGTTGTTTTGCTCCTTTCCCCTATGCGCTGAACACTTAAACTACATCGTTTGATGCCTAAACTATGTGGTTTTACTCAGTTTAAGCCTAATAACTTAGTCAGACATACCCATAACCTTTATTCACCAAAGTTCACCAGAACTTAGAGCAAAAGTAGAGAAAAGAGGCGACCCAATCCTTCCAAGAACGCATAAGGTTTTAGGTTCACTTAATAGTTAGGTTTTATACCCTTGGCAAGGTATAGGACGGAACTGGCAGCGTGAGGCAAGATGTTGTATCATCACATAACTCACAGTGATGGTTGTCGATTAGAGAAACTCCCACAGTTATATTTTAGTATTCTTATATACACAGAGATTACCTGTATTTTCACATACAAATAGAGTTTAAATTGTATCCTTTCATACAAACTGAGTTACCATTGTATTTCTAAGTACACAAAGTTTTTATCCATGTTTTAAAAGATTTTCTTTATATTGCATTTATATTATTTCTTTATATTGAAATGAGTTGAGTTGAGACCAGGTATGTTCCTCCAGTTTCTTTCCAACTTATGTCTTGTTTTAGTATTTCCCTCACATGCTCGTACATTCAATGTACTGATGCCTGTTGGCCTGCATCTTTTTATGATGCAGATCAGGATTAGCATCCAGCGCATCGTTGATCCAGTTGAGCTTCAGAGTTGTTGGTGAGCCTCCTTGATTCTGGAGGACCCCCTTTTAATTGTTTTCAGTATTCTAGTTATTTAGGATGCCATGGGTCTTGTCCCGACGTCCATCTTAGTTGTTAGAGGCTTCATAGACAGTTAGTTGATGTTAGTTCATGAGTCTTTTCCATTTCAGTTATGTTGAGACTTGAGTTGCCATTTTGGCCAACTGAATGTTTATTTTAAAATCATTCTAAGTTATACATTGATATATCTTAGTTATGGTTGTATTTCAATACCTTCTTTTATAATAAGTAAGTCTTCCGCTGAGTAGTAAGCCAGGTCAAGGGTTCGCCTGGGGAAAATAATGGTTCTTGAATGTCTGTCCCGCCCAGGGTTTAGGCTCGAGGCGTGACAAGTATCTCAGATTCTAATTACCATGTCACATCTAGGGTGTAGTCTTGGGTCGTGACAATCCACTATCTCATTTTCAGGTAATGTTTCCACTACCGGTTTGTTGAGCACATATTTCCTAGTCTATTTTACAATGATTTTGTCATCGTTTTTTTCCATTTGGTGCTACCACTAAGAGACATATATATACTCAAGATAATAAGACAATGGTTAAATTAACAAACAATTGCTCTAGCCCCACGGTGGGTGCCAAACTATTTACAATTAAAATAGTACAATAAAATTTATATTAGGGAAATAACACACATCTTGATTCAACTCTTATTAGGTTCAATTATTGGCCGTTTGAATATTGTTGGATTGATGAGAAAAAATAAATAAAACAAGTAAAAGTGTAAAGAATGAAAATTGTAATTGAAGAAAAGTCATATTTGTTTCATAATTAATTCATCAACTTATTGTCAATTTTAGTAATGGTAAGTAAGGATTGTAATTACTAGAGAAAAATTACTAGAATCTAAGTAATAACCACAAAACTATAAAAAAATATTCAAATTTGGTTAGTAAATGATTGATCAAATATGGTGAAAACATTATTTCCATACTAAAAAGAGGTAAATATCAATTAATCCTCATAATTGCACACTCATTTGTTATATATTTTTTCTTTACACTTTATCTATAAATACATCTCTCTATATCCTTCAAAATATATATCTTCTCAATATTCTTGAGTAAATTTTCTCTCTTTTATCTTGCTTTTAGAGGAAAGGATGGATTCTTCTTCTGTAATCAACAATTGCCGTGAAATAATACCGTACGTTTCCCAGGTCTATATTATTCGAATAGTGGTATGTTGTTTTACAATAATAATTTTTTAGGATTTTGTATAAAAATTATGATGGATCCAGAAAAAAGTATAATTCAAATAGCGATTTGTATAAATTATTTTTGGAGAAATATTTTTTAAAACATTAATTTTATATAAGTAGAAAACTTTTCTTACAAAAATAAAATGGTTTTCTTAGTTGTTCATTTTAATAAATGTTGAATAATGAATAGCTGATCACACTTTGAAAAAAAATAAGATGATGTAGGATAAAAATGTATTGTTATAAAATTTGATGAATTAAGTTCTACTTTAGATTATATACAAGTCAAAATTCTACAGAACAGAATATAAATAAATAATATTTTTTTCTGCATCCAAAATTTGATAATTACTTTGTACTTCACCTAATTCCTTATAGGCTCAAGAAATTCGAAGAATTGATATTAGTGAATCGGTGTTACTACCCTCTAGTTTATCAAGTCATCCAGGGGAGAATGTCTTGGGGACATTAGTAGGAAAATATAATTTAGCATTCTAGTTCTTCCTATTACTTGTTGTTTTACCCTTTAATTTATTATCTTTTGCATAGATTTTAACTCCTTGGTTAAATCTTGATCATTTTCGTGCATAAGCAGAAACACATGAATTCTAGGTATTTGTAGACACTTTGGTGATATTTAAATGTATTTTTTCCTTGTTTGGGAATAATTCATTATTGTGAGGAATAATTGTGTATCAAGATTTTGTTTTAACAAATTTTATCATAACATTTATGCCTATTTAGATTTTACTTTCTGATTTGATTCTAAAAAAATAAATGAGCTTTTATAAAATGTAGATGTCTTTTACAAAAAAATTAGAATTATGGGGAATATTTTTTATTCTCTTTCTAATTGAAATTGCAATAGGCTTTTGGATAAAAAAGGAAAGAAATAAGTTTTTTGATTAATTTTTTTTTGTCATATAGACGACGATTAATCACATTATTAAAAAAATGAACAAGTCTTATTAAATTTCTTATTTATAATGGTTAGTATTAAATTTTATTTTATAAGCAATCACATTTTATCGAATCTAAAGAAAAAGTGATTTCAATAATATATTTTACAAACACTAAGATGATAAAAGATTGATTTTTAGTTAAGTATTTTATTATTTTATATTGTCTTTGTTAAATGATTCTTATAACATACTAGTTGTCTAGATTTATATGTTAGATTTTAATTGCAATATTGATGAAAAATTATGAGAATCTAACCGTTAATCTAATAACCTTTGCTTCATTGAATTTTATTTTTCTCTTTAACATGTTAATTGATGATATATGTATTTTTATTTTCATATATTATTGTCATACATTGTGAGTATATATATCTTTCACCTAGAAGCTCATTTTGTTTATATGAACATTCATATATAACATAGTGTAAATTGTTTTATATCATCAAAGCATCAAATTTTTATTATTCCCTTTATATATTCTGCGAAAGAGTTTAACTTATACACACAAACAATGTAAATAAAACTTTATATTATAAAGTCATCCAAAAGATATCTATAAGCATACAACAATTAAAATAAAATTTTTAATCCTAAAAATTAGGTAGTTTTCTTATCACGAAAAGTAATATGATATGATAGTTTATAAATTAGTGTTTAATTAAAACACAATCAAGTATGACAAGAAATTTTGATTAAAAGTTTTCTATTATTGTAGAATGAGTCTGAATTAACTTCCCATCAACTCAACGGGAGGAAGAGGAGATTGATTAATGCGGAGGTCATAACCCTATATACTGTTAGCTTTGCAATTGTACCTCTAGCAGGTGAAACTAATATATATACTATAAAAATTAAACAAGACTAGTACATTTATTTTTCTATATTGCTTATGTATAAATTTAATAAGTCAAGGTTTGATCATAATTACGGGACGGTTAAATCTTTCAAATATTTTGTTATGGACTCGAATTATAGGGAGAAGATTTAGTCAATTAATTCAGACTAAATAAAAAATATCATGATATCTTGGACATCTGGTCAATGTGACAAGGTAGCTAAATTTATTATCTTATTTCTTGCATATAACTTAAATTATTAGTTTTTTTACTATATCTTGATTCAATAAATTAGTGATGAGAAACTAACAAAATGATAAGTCAAGAAAATGAGAGATAATGAATCAATTACTAAGCTAGTTGTGACAATGAATTTAAGTTTTATTCATTATTTGGATAATGTCTTATTTACACTATCATGTAATTTAAAGTATACTTACATGTAAGAGTCTATAGAATATGAGTTTTGTAATCTTAAAAATAAGACATGTAATATTTTATAAAATGCAAAAGTTAAATGATAGTTTGATAGTAGTATTTCTATGATTTGTCTACATTCTGATTTACGAGATGTTTCTCTAGATAATTCTGTTACAGTTTCTACATTATATCATGAGACATCTTATCTATAATAATTATTTTTGTTGCTTTATTTGTATTAGTATACTTATCTTATTGAATTTGCCTAGCAGAGTAGCTAATTATTTGTTAGTGGAAGGTAATAGTGTACAACATTTAAATCCTTTAATAATTATTGTAACATAATGAAAAGCCTTGTTGTGTTGTAGGTTTACTATCATATGAAAAACGTTCCATATGTCGATCTATTATGGATGTGTGTAGATATATCTTAGATGGTTATGAGAAAATGAAAGTAGAAGTCGATTCAGAAATCAATATGGTAAAAGAGATTAAGGTAATATATTTTATTATTTGACAAATATAGTTTTTTTATTGTTACAATCATTCTTATAACATTATCTTTAATCAAATCAAGATTGGGTCTCTAAAATGTCCTACCAAGAAAAAAAAAAGAATCTTCAAACTCAGCGCATACAACAATGAAACAAAAAGAAAACAATGGTGAACTATATGTAGGAAATGAAGTGGCGCTCATGTGTGAAATGATCGAGCTCAAAGAAACAAGCGAGTTTGTGGTAAGTTATTAAAATTCTAGTGGTACATAAAACAATCTCATAAAGTTGAACATTCATAATTACCATAATGATGTTAAATCCAAGCAGGTTCGATCAATGGATAATCTTAAAAATCTTCCGAACCATAAAACATTTGATAAGTAATCTTCCTCCAACTTCTCTAACGATGATGTACTTATGTGAATCCGAGGCTTTATATTATCTCCCCTTATGGAACATTCGTCCTTGAATGGAACTCAAGCTAGCACGAAAAGAGTAGGAGAGAAACTAACAACCCAATTATCAATGCAACTTCATCAAAATGCACATAACCAAGAAGGAACCTCGACTCCAAGCTAAAACATATTCAAGACATCATAAGGAAGATAGGAACTAGACCTAGCAGTCCAACATGAATGCAATCACATAAATGCACATATCCGAGGAGGAACCATCAACTCCAACCTAAAGCATGTTCAGATATTCATATCATGAGGTATATATGCAACTCATACTCAAATGCACATAAACATGTAGGAATCAATCAATTAAACTAAATTATATTATATTTTTTGAAAATTCAAAATTTTCATGAGCATGCATGCATGAGGAAACATGAGGATGACTACGACACACGAATCCTAAAGAGTGAACTATGAGGAGCTAAGACCTCAAGCTAGACTCAAAGATAACGGAAAGAGATAGGGATACTAAGAAGTCACATCGTGTCCAAACTTTCACTCATCAAACCATAACAAGGAACTCTTCCAAAACCAACATTGTTCTTCTCACATACTAACCATGAATCACACTATCTCCCCCGTGGGAGAAAACCCCACTAGTCTTTTCAAATCCATCTCCCTCAACCTAATCATAACACCAAAGTCTTAACAACCACTAAACCATTGATACAAGTAAACCCTTAAGAAGTTTCCACAAGGATTTCAAGGAGAACTTCAAACACAATCACCATACATGGAGTCTCACCATATCCAACGAAACACTCAATATCAAGCAATGTATAACCACAAGCTAAAAGACCTTAACTTACCAATTACCGCATCCAGGGAACCCTCATGATCTTGTCAAGTTTGCAGAGCATAGAACCTATCTTGCTTCTAACCACCACTAGGACCAAGGAAGGGTAAGGTTGATCCCGTTGACGGGAATCTCTCTTATTTCTAACGATCGAAGTACAATTCCTTATCTTATGATCAATCTTACCACAACCAAAGCAAGCATTAGAACCGGCTAGACATTTACCCTCGTGTTTTCTCCCACACTCCCTACACTCGGGCGACATTTGCTCACTACCACTCTTACCTTGGGAACGATTTCCTCCATTGGACCTTAAATGTGAAGACTCACCATCACCCCTTCTTGCCCTTTTTGAATCCCTAGTTTTATACTTAAGCTTTTCTTCTTCTATTTTTTGTGCATGAACCATCAAGCGAGAGATATCCACCTCCTTAACAAGCATGGCATTTAGGCATTCTTTGACCACTAAGTTGGAAGCACCCAACACAAACTTACTCATCCATGGTCTTGGATCGGCAATAGTTGGAGCATATTTAGACAATTGTGTGAATTTCAAAGCACACTCCTTCACACTCATATATCCTTGGTGAAGGTGATACGCTCAAATTACACCTCCCTAAAGAAGCATAGGTGATCGTTATCAAGTAAAGAACCCAACTTGTAGGTTGGGGTCGATCCCACGAGGAAAATGGTTAAGACTTTACTTTAACCAACAATTATATTCAATTAGTCAAAGTACTTCCAGAAACAAGTAATAAACAAAGGGGGGGGGGGGTTTGTAAAACAAATTGTAATAATTCAGTAAGTAATCAGTAAACCAAAGTCAATTTTTGGTTGTTATCAAGATGAGAAAATTAACTAGGGTATACGTGTTCACCACAAGCTCATAACTTAGTAATCCTAGTAATAACAATCCTTTCCTAGTGAATAACATGCAAAGTGATAAGTTAGGTATCTCTAAATCCTTGGTCCGGCATCTAGAGAATTTCACCCCGCACCTTGGTCCAGCTACGTGTGTATAATTTACTAACCCTTACCTTTCTCATATTAGACATCATAATCTTTGTTTGGCTTAGTTATCACTTCACACAAATCGACACTCGCCTATTAGATAGTATCACACTAAATCTATGTTGATAATTCCTTTCCTGTTGATTACCTCCTTGGTTCGGCAAGTAGCAACAAGGCGAGTTCTAACGTTGGCCACCATTAAAAAGACTTCTAGACGAAAGAATTATCAATGCATGCGAAACACTATTCAAGAATTGCTTAATTACTATTTATACTTTGTTAATCACTCATGGATCCCACAACCCTAGTTGTGGATTTACCCATATTAACAAGGATACAATTCATAGTTTTAGATGAAGAAATCATGAACTTTCGTAAAGAGAATAATAAACCCAGAAATTCCACTTGAATTGCAAAGCCAAAAATCTTTAAAACGAACTTAGGAAATCAATAATTGCTAGGGTTGCAAATTAATCTCCAAAGTCAACAAGTAAAACTAGAATAATAATGTCTAACCCCCCAAAACGAGGTTTACATGCCCTATTTATAGAAAACAAATCCTAAATTAAAAGGGAAACAAATTAAGGAAAGTTTGTTCAGGCATGCGTCTTCATTCCACGAGATTGACTAACGGATCGTTAATGGATCTACGATCCGTAAGTCCCTTCCATCAGCCAGGACTTGAAAAATATTTTAGCTTCCAAAAATCATCTTCTCTGAAGTAAACGACGAACTTGCAGTACGGACCGTATATCGATCTACGGTCCGTCGATCCCCTCCGTAGTTCCACACTTGGAATCTTCAAAAATCAGGTACTGGAACCCTCGCAGTATCAATCTACCGATCAACAGTACGGTACGTAGATAAATCTACGGACCGTCAATGGCCACCGTGGTTCCACACTTGGTCAGATTTCCCTGATTTGTCTTCCATACCTTGCCTGCTGATCTACGATCATCACCTACAGACCGTCAATGGACCTACGGTCCGTAGATCACCTCCGTGAATGGCCTTTTTCTGCATTTCCTTCAGTTGTCTCTATACTTCCGCACCTGAACATCTTTCCTACAAAACATGATAAAAACACATAAAAACCAATACAAAAAGTCCCTAGACACACACAACTTGTAAGTGAAATGTATTAGAAATACCGTAAACTCACGGTATATCAACACCCTCAACTTAAATTCGTTGTTTGTCCTTAAGCGACGCACTACGACTCTTAACGACGCTTGTATAGAAGCAAGCATTTTCAGGCCCAATCAATCACATGGCCCTCTACCCTCCCTCTCTTTTCGGGTGCAACTTCGTTCTCTTAGACTCGACAAGCTAATTCATACGGATCAAACCATGACACAGATCGACCAACTGACACACAACATACACCTTCTCACTGTCACCAAGGTACCAATTTTTCGACAATGTAACTAGTGCCCTTACTTCAAACGAAATCCCCTTTTCACAAAAAAAAATGAATGTCATTCATAGTACAAGGATTTATTCAACACTCACGCTCAGAAGTAGTTTCAAATACAATTAGTGTTTAATGCCATAAGCTTGCCCTTATTCTCGCTGCTTAGACTCTCCAAACTAGACTCTAGGATCACTATAGGACTTTATTGGCTTGTAACGTAGGCTCAGGGTCAGGTGTGGTACATTTGGGTACTGCTTAGTGACTTTTTTCCCTCCTTGACATTACACTAGGCTTTTAACCTTTTTTTGCCCTATTTTTGTCATACTATCGCTTTACCTTCTTTCCCTTAGTTTTCTTCAACCACAGATGTGACTTTAGACTTTGTAGCTCTGTTTACTTTTATTTTAGTTTTCTTTTAGCTTTCAACAAGTCACATCCTTTCCTCTTTTTTTTTTCACATCCCTCTTTTCATAGCCATTTTTCTTTTAGTTTCTTCTTTCATAGCCACCCTCAACTTATGGATTTTCCATTAGTTGAGGTGCACAATACCCGATGTCGGGTCAGGGCCAAGATTGAAGTTACCTTTTACATTAGCCACCCTCAACTTAGGACAAAAGCCTAAGTCGAAGTGCACATGTCCAAGGAGGGACTGGGGCCAACGTAGTAGATTATGGGAAGGTGAGTTCGGGGTTAGAAAGAAATGGTTTAATTATAGGCTCAAAGTCTTTGGATCAAAGGGAGCATTTATTTAATTTGGTTGGATCCTTCTTTTAGACAATTTGTAGACTTTTCAGAACAATGGCCTATGATCACTTCCTAACCTCTAGATTGAATTGTCTTAGCAGGACTAACCGGGCAAGTTCTAGTTTTGCACAAAAACTGTTTGAACACTTAACGATTCTCACACACTCTTGGCACATAGTTCCATTATCAGATTATCAGATTACCCAGTTTAAGTTTTAGCATAAGTCATGCCATCGAGTTGATTCCTTATTATGTCATACTCAGAGCCAACACATTCAACTAATCGTAGCCTACAAATTCTAGCATACATCCAAAAATCTGACGGGTATCATTTTTTTTGTTTAGCCATCATACTTCTTTCTTTATCATGCTTCTACACATACGATCCTAAGACATGTTGGTTTAACAAAAATTAAACAGTCTCTTGGGGGAAAGGAACATAGGCAAGAAAACCCCAAGAGAGGATTCATGAGTTGGGTTATTCAAAGTTCACCCTATCACTCACAATCCATTTACCCCACCCCCAACAAAAATGGATGCAATTGTCCCCAATGCATACACAAACAGTAAAAGAAAATGGATTGGGTGAAGCAAACCTGTGGTGCAAAGCGCCGACGAATCATCAACAAACAGGGGGGTCTGGTTTCCTGGAGCTCATTGGAACAATAGTGGGGGCACCCTCAGTAGTGCCCACATCAGCAATCCTAGCACCCTCAATAGTGCTCTCTGTCACTCTTACCACACCATCAGTGGTGCTCACACCGTCCCTCAAAACAGGATGGACCTCTACAACTGTGGCAGAGCTCGATGCCCCTGCAACTCTCTCACGCAACCTCTGCTGGTGCAACTCTTCGTCTAAAAGTGAAGCTCTCCTAGCCTCCTTCTCCTGCCTACGTTGTCTCTTTTGAGCTTTCTCCTCCTCAACGCAATGAGAACGATGTCGCTTGCCTTTGGCATGCGTAGGTGCAAGCCCCTCCTCGATGGTCTCACGGAATAAAACATCCAGCAATGTATCATCAGCCAGTGCAGTAGGTGCAACCTGAGGCCCAACTGATGGGGCGACAATAATGGCATCAACGTCGGTTCGGAGATCGGCTAATTCAGTATGCAAAGTAGATAGATCTATGGCCGGGGCTGATCGCTCAAGTATGTGCAATTCAAAGGCATCAAGACACTTATTAACAGCCTGGACCTTCCAGTCCATCATCCCCTCCATCCTTCTCTCCATTCTAGCCTTGGACTCAGCTATCGACTTTTGCATCCACGACTGGATGTGATGCAGCAGTGTTGCCATCTGAGATTCCAATTTCTGTACTCTAGCCAATGGGACAACAGTCGCTGATAACTGTGGTATGGACTGGGAAGAGCTAGGATCCATACTAGCTGCCTGAGAAGAGGAGGCCGGGACAGTATTGGTGTGATCTGGTATACTGGGTCACCGCCCTGTGCCTGCCCCACTGTGTCTGCAAGATCAACACCCAATGGAGGTACCTTAACCCGGGGCTCTCTGTGAGGTGCTGCAATATTTGCCTCATCTCGAATGAGGCCTATGTCCAATGCCCTTGTAGGGTGGACTAGCCTGTCACAATGCCAGATCGGCACTTTAGAGTCCCTGCTCAATTGAAAAATGAGACATGGGAAGGTGTAAGTAGTGGAGGTCTTGAATGCCCTCTCGTGAATCTCTGCCAACAGCATGCGGGCAAAGTCAATCTCCACTCCTGCTACCATTGCCGCAACCATAACCGCTCTGTCCCATGTGACTTGGTTGTCAGCTTTTGTAGGCGACACTCTGTTACGTACCAGCAACCAGAAGAACTTGGCCACAAAATTTAATGTGGCTTTTCGGATGCCCAATCATGGAGCGGTGACCAATTCCGCACGCTCACCATCTGCCAACCATAGTAGAACAGCCTCTCACTGCTCAGCGTTTCTCTGGATAGCGCCACTCCGCATGATGTCCCATCTGTAATCAAACTCTGCTGTGTTTAGAGACCAATAGTGACCCGTGGTAGGACCATAGAGAAAACGGCTGATGGTGGCAGGTGATATGTCCACCGGACAACCTCGGACCATAGTGGAAGTGAGAGGATCTTGGGCTAGGGGCTTTGACCGCTTGGAAATTGAACCTCAGATAGTGGCAGCATAGGAGGCATATAATTCTCGCACAATCTCCTCGCTATACGTACTTGGATCTCGAGCCATCCAGTCACACTTGTGAAAGTTAAACAGCCGGTGGATGTCTGGGACAGTGTGCAGGCTCCCCGTGAGGACTCTGCGCTCCTCTGTAATAAGTCAGGCCATTTTCTGTTTGTCATTTATCAACTTGGCATCCCGGTAAATTTGCCATTGTCCCTCTACGCACCATCTATTTAGCTTGCCGGTGACTAGAACAGAATCATCATTCTGTGGTGGAGGTACTGGCTCCGAGCTAGTGGCTTCATTAGACGAGGCTGCTTGCTCATTGTCACTGGACCCTGCAGCGTGGGCAGATTTGGACCCTGAAACTTGGGCAGATTCGGACTTTGAGGCATGGCCCGAAGCATTGCTCGACTCAGAGCCTGAAGCCTGGGCAGACTCGGATCCGGACATAGATCCCTCCTCTGAACTGGAAGCAGCCCCAGTTGGTGATCCGATCAGTGTGTGCTCCTCATCAGACTGGGAGACAATGACTACGTCGGGAAGCACCTTCTGGGGGTGCCTTTGGTGACACGGGGTGCAGTGGGAGAAGTCCGTACGTTGGGAGGAACGTATGCTGGATCCTGTTCTATGTCCGTGTCCTCATCGATTAACCTGAAGCTAGGAGCAACAGATTTTCACTTGCCCTGTTTTAAGTAGGTGATTAGCTTCTTGGGTGCCATCGTACCTGTGGACGCAATATTAGTGCCAAAACTAACCATAAACAAACTACAAAAACTTTTAGAACTATAAACGAACAGTGACAAAGTCCTAAGAAAATTTCAGACANAGTGGGAGAAGTCCGTGCGTTGGGAGGAACGTATGCTGGATCATGTTCTGTGTCCGTGTCCTCATCGATTAACCTGAAGCTAGGAGCAACAAATTTTGACTTGCCCTGTTTTAAGTAGGTGATTAGCTTCTTGGGTGCCATCGTACTTGTGGACGCAATATTAGTGCCAAAACTAACCATAAACAAACTACAAAAACTTTTAGAACTATAAACGAACAGTGACAAAGTCCTAAGAAAATTTCAGACAGAGGCTACAGTGGTCATCCACGGAGGAGTCCTACTGTCCGTAGACTGATCTACGGTCCATGGATCAGGGAACAAACAATATAGGTCACAGATGGAAACCACGAATGTGCAGTACGATGCGTAGATTGATCTACAGACCGTAGTCCATATCTGTGGTTTCACATTTGGTAAAAAAAAATTTATATTCATCCAATTACGAACCTCATCTACGTTCCGTAGATGGATCTACGTTCCGTAGACAGGGTATCGTGGATGCCATCTGTGCCAGGTTTCAGCCATTCTTTAATTCTGATCATACATATTTGGCCTTATATTTCAACATTAACGAAGTGTCATCATGCATTTCAACATTCAATTATGCTAGTTCTTCATTCTTAAGATTCCGAATGATCATTTTACCAAACAATTTAGACAACTTTTGGAACCCTAAGTCAAAACTTACATATACACTTACAATCACATACAATAAGACTACACAATCACTATCTATCGTTCCAAGGGCATTGTAATTTTCAAGTTTATCATGCAATTTCATCTAACAATTAGCCAAGGTCAAGACCCAACTCCCGACTTTCTATATTCAATCTATGAATCGAAATTCAAAGTGAGGGGAAAGTCTACTACCTTACAAGCAACGAGGAGTGGGGGTGAGTGTGTGATGACACTAAGCTTAGCAAGACCAAGGAATCACCTCTTCGTTACTAACCAAACACCAGACCCTTTTTGTGGCATATGGAATGAGTTGTATTTGAAATGAAAGGGAATTGGGGAATTATGGAAGGGATGATATTATGGGAGAGTTATGGAATGATTTAGGGAGGTTATGGGATGGTTGAAACGATTTTGGGAGTAATGGAGGGAAGTGGAATGGTTTAAAACATGGGGGTTTTTAAATAGGGGAGTCCGGGTCGGGTCAGACAGCCGTAGGGTTTGGACTCACGAGACCCCATCTACGGTCCGTGAGTCGATCTACGGTCCGTAAATTAGGACCGTAGATCACTCTTACACTTAGAAAAATTTAGAGACTTACCTGGGATCTACGGACACCATCCACAGTCCGTGGATTAAACGACGGACCGTCGATGGGATCCGTAGACCTTTTTACCAGTCTATTTTCTGCAGATTTTTCGTGGTGTACCTGTACATGTAGCAATCAATAGGCTATTATTTTTTTTAAAAATAATTTCTAGACACCTTTTAGACACAAACCCTATACTAATTCTAGCCAACACTAAGAACTAAAACACCTACCTAAATTGATACAAAGACGCAATTAAACAGAGAAAACTACTAAATGGAAAACAGAACCCTGTTGTTGGCTAGATTGTACATCTTGGGTTGCCTCCCAAGCAACACTTGATTTAACGTCGCGGCACGACGCAAGTGTCTTGATTACTCAGACTTCATCAAGATTGTAGGCCTCAATCACTTCTTGCACAGTTTCAGCATTTCCCAGATAGATCTTGATCCTTTGCCCATTTACCATGAACCTTGTTCCATCCCTATTTTCAAGCTCAACCGCCCCATGGGGGAGCAGTTTTGTGAGCAAAAATGGCCTAGTCCATTTGGACTTAAGTTTGCCTGGAAACAAGCGCAACCTAGAGTTGAATAGAAGCACAAGATCACCAACCACAAATTCTCGCTTTTCAATACTTCGATCATGATACCTCTTCATCTTCTCTTTGTAAAAGGCTGAACTTTGATAAGCTTTTAGGCGAAACTCATCAATCATATTCAAGTCATTCATTCTTTGATTAGATGCGGAGTCCCAATCCAAATTTAATTTCTTCATTGACCACATCGCCTTATGCTCTAGCTCCACCGGTAAATGACAAGATTTCCAATATACAAGTTGGTAAGGAGACATACCTATAGGGGTCTTGTATGCAGTGCGATATACCCATAGAGCATCATCAAGCTTCCTTGACCAATCTGTTCTATTAGCATTCACAGTCTTCGCCAATATCTGTTTGATCTCTCTGTTGGATACTTCGACTTGACCACTAGTCTGTGGATGGTAAGGAGTGGCTACGTTGTGACGGACACCATATTTCTCAAGTAGTGCCTTGAACAACTTATTACAAAAGTGAGAACCTCCATCGCTAATAATAGCCCTCGGTGTA
>NC_064292.1:22174650-22177338 GCF_019186545.1 Solanum stenotomum
GTAGGCTAATAGTATCCACACTGCAAAATTTTATGTGCAGTCCGAATACCACTATGATGCCCACCAACGGGCGATGAATGACATGCTTCAAGTACACTCAACATCTCAACTTCGGGCACACAGCGACAAATAATTCCATCAGTACAACTACGATACAAATAAGGTTCATCCCAAAAGAATTTCTTCACGTCATGCATAAACTTTTTCCTTTGATGAAAAGACAAATCAGGAGGCACAATATCGCTTACCAAATAATTAGCATGCGAACCAAGTAATCAAATCATGAGAAGTAGCCAATACCTCTTCATCTGAAAAGCATCATTAATTTCAGCCCTATCTCCAATCTTTCGCATTGCCTCTTCCTCTAATCTGGACAAGTGATCGACAACTTGATTTTCGGCCCCCTTTCTATCTTTTACCACAAAATCAAACTCTTGCAGCAACAATACCCATCTAATCAATCTTGGTTTTGCATCCTTTTTCGTCATCAAATACCTCAATGCAGAATGGTCAGTATGCACTATGACCTTAGTACCAAGCAAGTAGGATCGAAATTTCTCAAATGCAAAAACCACCGCAAGAAGTTCTTGTTCGGTCACAGTATAATTCTTCTGGGCCATATTTAGAGCTTTGCTAGCATAGTAAATAGGGTGAAGAATTTTCTCTCGCCTTTGTCCCAATACTACACCCAGTGCCACTCCACTCGCATCGCACATTATCTCAAACAGTTGTCCCCAATCCGGTGAAATAATGATCGGTGCAGTAACCAACTTCTTCTTCAACTCTCCAAATGCTCTAAGACAAGCATCATCAAAATAGAACTTACACTCCTTCTCGAGCAGTTTACACAACGAATGTGCAATTTTTGAGAAATCTTTGATGAATCTCCTATAAAAAACCTGCATGCCCAAGAAAACTTCTAACACCTTTTACATAAATGGGTGGTGGAAGTTTTTCTATTACCTCAACTTTAGCTCTATCAACCTCAATACCTTTCTCAGAAATTCGATGACCCAACACTATACCTTCTTTAACCATGAAATGACACTTCTCCCAATTCAGCACCAAGTTGCAGTCTTCGCACATTTTAAGCACCTCTGCCAAATGATCTAGACAACAATCAAAAGAATCGCCTTCAACTGAAAAATCATCCATGAACACTTCAATAGTGTCCTCCACCATATCAGAAAATATCGACATCATACAACGCTGGAAGGTTGCTGGAGCATTGCACAACCCAAATGACATCCGTTTGAAAGCAAAAGTCCCAGATGGGCAAGTGAAGGTGGTATTCTTTTGGTCTTCTAGAGCAATAGAAATTTGGTTGTAGCCCGAATACCCGTCAAGAAAGCAATACCAACCCTTTCCTGTAAGTCTATCCAACTTCTGGTCCATGAATGGCATAGGAAAATGGTCCTTTTCTGTCCACGCATTCAACTTTTGGTAATCCATACAAACTTTCCATCCAGTAACGGGTCTCATTGGAACAAGCTCATTTCTTTCATTTGGAACCACAGTCATACCTCCTTCTTTTTTAGGCACACACTGCACAGGACATACCCAACTACTAGCTGCAATGGGATAAATAACTCCCGCATCTAGCCACTTGATGATCTCTTTTTTAACTACCTCTTGCATGGGTGGATTTAATCTTCTCTGGTGCTCGATACTGGGCTTATGATCTGGCATAAGTTGGATTTTGTGAGAGCAAATACCGAGAGGAATCCTAATAATATCCACAATAGTCCACCCAATAGCTCGCTTGAACCTTTTTCACACAGTCACCAAGCACTCTACTTGTCTCGCATTCAAATCTGCCGCAGTGATGACCGGCAAAGTATTCTCTTTGCCCAAGTATACATACCTCAAATGCGGTGGTAGAGCCTTAAGCCCCAATTTCAGTGCCTCCACAATAGATAGTCTTGCAGGTGGGGACTCGCGATTCTTCATGTCTAATTTATACTTCTTTGGTTTGGGCCGGTATTCACACCTATAGAGTGCGGCTACCAATTCATCATACTCTTCAATCCTATCACTATCGAAATTCATCATAACTGCTGCTAGTGCCTCAACACCTAGTCGCTCTTCAATTTGCACTTCTGTCCCACTTTCGACTCTGTAAGTTATAGCAGATACTGTTTGGAGCTCACCACTCTGCTTTATAGACATTGCTTCTTCATTGTTCAGTCTGAACTTCAACTGTCCCTTTTCCATATCAACCAACGCACGCCCTGTGGCAAGAAATGGTCTCCCAAGGATGATGGGAACCTCAAAATCAACTTCACAGTCAAGAATCACAAAATCTGCCAGAAAAATGAACGACTCCACTTTCACTAGCACATCATGGAGTACACCAATGGGCCTCTTCACAGTTCGATCAGCCATTAGTAACCGCATTGCAGTGGGCTTTGGGTCCCCTAGACCCAACTTCTTGTAAATAGACAAGGGCATGGGGTTGATGCTAGCACCAAGATCACATAATGCCTTAGCAAAGTGTAACAACCCTATAGTACATGGGATCGTGAAAGCACCAGGGTTTTCCTTCTTCTGCACAAGAGATCTTGTAGCAATAGCGCTACAATGTTGCAATCTATCATTATCTTCAAAACTCACAGACTTTTTCTTTGTCACCATATCTTTCATAAAGTTCGCATACCCATGCATTTGCTCCAAGGCTTCTATCAAAGT
>NC_064292.1:22177598-22196538 GCF_019186545.1 Solanum stenotomum
TGCCATAGTTGTTCTTGTTGTAGTTGTTGTCGCGATTGAGGTTTCCATACCGGACATAGTGACCCTCTCGGTTGTAATTTCCATAGTTCCGACCTTGGTTTCCTTGACCTTGGTGCCAATTTTCCGTGTTGGATCCTTGGGCATTTGGTCGGAAACCCCCGTCTGATCATTCACAACATAATCATCCTCTTCATAGTAACACTCTTCAACTGGTGGTGGAGTTCTAGTTAAGTAATTCACAACATTTACCTTTTCTGCTCCTCCGCCCACATGCTTTAATACCAACCCCAATTCGGTCCTCATCTGGGCCATCTCCTCACGAATATCATCTGCAGAATTGATATTTGTATTATGAACGGCAAATGTGTTTCTTCCAGTATCTGACCTCCTAGTGCTCCATGCTTTATTGTTGCGAGAGATCCTCTCCAGTTTCTCAGCAATCTGTGCATATGTACAATCACCATATAAACCTCCGGCAATAGTGTCAAGTACTGCTTTATTGTTATCATCCTGTCCTCGATAGAAATATTACTTCAGCGACTCATCATCAATGCAGTGATTTGGGACACCTCTTACGAAGAAAGTGAATCTGTCCCACGAGATACTCACAGACTCTCCAGGTAATGCCACAAAATTGTTGACCCTATCTTTGTGATTGAGCTTCTTGGACACTGGATAGTACTTTGCTCGAAACACCTCTGCCAGTTGGTCCCATGTAAATATTGAGCTATAAGGAAGCTCAGTGAACCATACTGCAGCATCGCCTGTCAGTGACAGAGGGAATACTCGTAATCCAATGACATCCATATCCAAGTCTGGTCTACCTACACAACTTTTGCAAACCACCTTTAGCTTGGCTAAGTGAGCATGTGGATCCTCCGATGGCAATCTTGAGAATTAGCCTCTTGCTGTAAGCATCTGCATCAAGCTACTAGTCACCACAAATGTG
Source organism: Solanum stenotomum (assembly GCF_019186545.1). Taxonomy (NCBI): domain Eukaryota; kingdom Viridiplantae; phylum Streptophyta; class Magnoliopsida; order Solanales; family Solanaceae; genus Solanum; species Solanum stenotomum. The sequence goes on from NC_064292.1 coordinate 22,178,548, forward strand.
TGCCCTGCAGGTAAAGGAGGTACGACAATAGGTCCATCAGAGTCTGCTATATTGATGTTGCCCCGATAGTTGTCATGTTGTCGTGGGCCTGATGGACCATGCACCCGCACTGCATCTCCCAATTAATTTTCAGCTAGACCTCACCAGCTACTCTTGGCTGTTGTAACTCAACCGCATCACCAAGATTTACTCCGATAGGATTAACTGGAAGTCTTTGATTGTTCATTCTTCGCAAAGTTCTATTCAACTCTGGATCATACGGAGTAAGTGGTTCGCCCTGGCTCCGTGTACTTGTCATACACTAGAGTCAGAATCTGAGAGAGACAAAAAGAAAAAGAAAAAGTAAAATTAGGAAATATTTGACTACGTTCAATAATGTAGTTAAAATAAATCTAACAGTCAAATTCCCCGGCAGCGGCGCCAAAATTTGATACGCTCAAATTACACCTCCCTTAAGAAGCATAAGCGATCGTTATCAAGTATAGAACCCAACTTGTAGGTTGGAGTCGATACCACGAGGAAAATGGTTTAGACTTTACTTTAACCAACAATAATATTCAATTAGTCAACGTACTTCCAGAAACAAGTAATAAACAAAGGGGGGGTTTGTAAAACAAATTGTAATAATTCAGTAAGTAATCAGTAAACCAAAGTCAATTTTTGGTTGTTATCAAGATGAGAAAATTAACTAGGGTATACGTGTTCACCACAAGCTCATAACTCAGTAATCCTAGTAATAGCAATCATTTCCTAGTGAATTACATGCAAAGTGATAAGTTAGGTATCTCTAAATCCTTGGTCCGACATCTAGAGAATTTCACCCCGCACATTGGTCCGGCTACGTGTGTATAATTTACTAACCCTTACCTTTACCTCATATTAGACATCATGATCGATGTTTGTCTTAGTTATTACTTCGCACCAATCGACACTAGCCTATTAGATAGTATCACACTAAATCTATGTTGATAATTCTTTTCTTGTTGATTACCTCCTTGGTCCGGCAAGTAGCAACAAGGCGAGTTCTAACGTTGGCCACCGTTAAAAAGACTTCTAGACGAAAGAATTATCAATGCATGCGAAACATTGTTCAAGAATTGCTTAATTACTATTCATACTTTGTTAATCACTCATGGATCCCACAACCCTAGTTGTGGATTTAGTTACCCATATTAGCAAGGATACAATTCATAGTTTTAGATGACGAAATCATGAACTTACGTAAAGAGAATAATAAACCCAAAAATTCCACTTGAATTGCAAAGCCAAAAATCTTCAAAACGAACTTAGGAAATCAATAATTGCTAGGGTTGCAAATTAATCTCCAAAGTCAACAAGTAAAACTAGAATAATAATGTCTAACCCCCAAAAACGAGGTTTACATGCCCTATTTATAGAAAACAAATCCTAAATTAAAAGAGAAACAAATTAAGGAAAGTTTGTTCAGGCACGCGTCTTCATTCCACGAGACTGACTAACGGATCGTCAATGGATCTACGGTCCGTAAGTCCCTTCCGTCAGCCAGGACTTGGAAAATATTTCAGCTTCCAAAAATCAGCTTCTCTCAAGCAAACGACGGACCTGCAGTACAGTCTGTCGATCCCCTCCGTAGTTCCACACTTGGAATCTTCAAAAATTAGGTACTGGAACCCTCGCAGTATCAATCTACGGATCAACAGTACGGTCCGTAGATAAACAATGGCCACCGTGGTTCCACACTTGGTTAGATTTCCCTGATTTGTCTTCCATACCTTGCCTGCTGATCTACGGTCATCACCTACGGACCGTCAATGGACCTACGGTCCGTAGATCATTTCCGTGAATGCCCTTTTTCTGCATTTCCTTCAGCCTTCTCTATACTTCCGCACTTGAACATCTTTCCTGCAAAACATGATAAAAACACATAAAAACCAATACAAAAAGGCCCTAGACACACACAACTTGTAAGTGAAATGTATGAGAAATACTGTAAACTCACGGTATATTAGAAGGTTAATGAACTCAACTACCTTTGCCTCTCTCATCTCAATGGGAAAGAACCTATAAAGAAAGCAACCTTAAATTTCTCCCAATCAAGAGGAGCCTCATTTACCACCCTATCTTCTTTTATTGGTTGAACCAAACTGAGAAACACCCTTAAGTTGATAAGCTACCAATTCCACCTTTTCTATCGGCGTCACTCCCATGATCATCAACACTTTATACACCTCATCAATGAACTCTTGAGGATCTTCTTCAACATTAGACCCATGAAATTCTAGAGGATTCATTCTAATAAATTCCATCACCATAGTTGCCGTCGTACTCACCCTTGGGTTCACAGGAGCTACAAGCTCTCTATTTTCTTGAGCCAATATAATAGCTTGGGATAATGCATGAAATGCAACTCAAAACTCATCATCAGTTACTTGCTCTACCAAAGGTTTGATCGGCACTTGAGGACCTCTTGTCTCACATTTTCACGAACATTCGTATTCCTTCTCACGGGATTCTTTCGTGGAGGCATATTCTGGAAATCATACATAGGGGTTAGGAGAGAAAGACACTTAGAGTTACACTCTATTGCATGACTTTAAAGTAATGAAAGAAATGAAACTTCTTAAACATCATATATCCTCTTATTCATTAATATGGCATGCTTCATACTCATGAACAAAACTCTACTCGACGTGGGTTATGATACATCCTAGGACCTTTCTAAACCCTCTGCTCTGAATACAAAGTTCTTCACGACCCAAGGTTGCCCCTATGTGTAACATGGCGTACAAGACCCCAAAAAGAGCTATACAAAACACTTAGCATACATCATAGAAGATAATTGTAACACCTCAAATCTAAAAACAAGGAAAATCCTAGTTTTTAGAAAATTTGGTGCTAGTAACAACGGAACCACCCACAGACCGTCGGTAGGACCACATACCGTAGGTAGGGTTTCGTCTTTAAGGACCAAATCCTTATAGTCTCTGATCCTACTCACGGTTGACAGATATGGTCCGTGGTTGGGCTTACAGACCGTAAGTGAGGGTCAGCAATCAGTTAGAGGGAAATTGTTGTTGGGTCAACTTCAAATGGTCATAACTCTTAGCATACAAGGAATATGGTGGCCCATGACCTATCAAATGAAAGATAATTGAATCCTTGTTCCAAATCCACTGAGTTTACTAAATTCCCATCTCAGAGTAAAAATTTATGCTCGTTTTAGTGAAGCCCTTTCAGAAAGATCATGAACGACGAACCCGAACGACGACCGATAGTCCAAATGACGGACCGTCGTTCCCTCCGTGGATCAACTTCCTCAGAATTAAGTCAGGGCCATTTTTCTCCTATTCCCTATGTGTTGGGCACTTAAACTACGTCATTTGATGCCTAAACTAAGTGGTTTTACTCAGTTTAAGCCTAATAACTTAGTCAGACATACCCAGAACCTTTATTTACCAAATTTCAACAGAACTTACAGTAAGAGTAGAGAAAAGAGGCAACCCAATCCTTCCAAGAACGCAAAAGGTTTTAGGTTCACTTAGTAGTTAGGTTCTATACCCCTGGCAAGGTATAGGACGACCCTGGCAGCGTGAGGCAAGATGATGTATTATCAAATAACTCACAGTGATGGTTGTCAATTAGAGAAACTCCTACAATTATATTTTTGTATATATATATACAGAGAGATTACTTGTATTTTCACATACAAATAGAGTCTAAATTGCATCCTTGCATACAAATTGAGTTACCATTGTATTTCTAAATACATAGAGTTCTTATCCATGTTTTAAAAGCTTTTTTTTTATATTGCATTTATATTATTGCTTTATATTGAAATGAGTTGAGTTGAGACCTTGTATGTTCCTCCAGTTCCTTCCAAGCTTATGTCTTATTTTTTTATTCCTCTCGCATGCTCGTACATTCAATGTACTGATGTCAGTTGACCTGCATCTTTTTATGATGCAAATAGATGTAACCAAGATCAACATCCAGTGCATTGTTGATCCAGTTGAGCTTCAATGTTGTTGGTGAGCCTCCTTGCTTCCAGAGGACCCTTTTTTTATTGTGTCCACTATTCTAGTTATTTAGGATGTCGTGGGTCTTGTCCCGACGTCCATCTCAGTTATTAGAGGCTTCATAGACAGTTAGTTGATGTTAGTTCATGTGTCTTTTCCATTTCAGCTATGTTGAGACTTCAATTGTCATTTTGGCCAGCTGAATGCTTATTTTTAAAACATTCTAAGTTATACATTGAGACATCTTAGTTATAATTGTATTTAAATACCCTCTTTTATAATGAGTAAGTCTTTTGCTGAATAGTAAGCCAGACGAAGGGTTCGCTTGGGGCCAACAATGGTTCTCGAGTGCTAGTCCCACCCAGGGTGTAGGCTCGTGGTGTGACAAGTATCTCGGATTCTAAGTACCATGTCACATCTAGGGCGTAGTCTTTGGTCGTGACAATCCACTATCTCATTTTCAGGTAATGTTTCCACTATCGGTTTGTTGACCACATATTTCCTAGTCTATTTTACAATGATTTTGTCATCCTTTTTTTCCATTTGATGCTATCTCTAAGAGACATATATATTAAAGATAATAAGACAATGGTTAAATTAACAAACAATTGCTCTAGCCTCAGGGTGGGTGCCAAACTATTTACAAGTAAAATAGTACAATAAAATTATATTAGGGAAATAACACAAATCTTGATTCAACTCTTACTAGGTTCAATTATTGGCTGTTTGAATATTGTTGGATTGGTGAGAAAAAATAAATAAAACAAGTAAAAGTGTAAAGAATGAAAATTGAAGTTGCAGAAAAGTCATATATGTTTCATAATTATATATGTTTCATAATTAATTCATTAACCTATTGTCAATGTTAGTAATGGTAAGTAGTAAGGATTGTAATTACATGATATCTAGAGAAAACTTACTAGAATCTATGTAATAACCACATAACTATAAAAAAAATATTCAAATTTGGTTAGTAAATGATTGATCAAATATGGTAAAAACATTATTTCCATAATAAAAAGAGGTAAATATCAATTAATCCTCATAATTGCACAGTCAATTTTTAGATATTTTTCTTTACACTTTATCTATATATACATCTCTCTATATCCTTCAAAATATATTTCTTCTCAATATTCTTGAGTAAATTTTCTCTCTTTTATCTTGGTTTTAGAGGAAAGAATGGATTCTTCTTTTTCAATCAACAATTGTCGTGAAATAATACCTTACATTTCCCCAGTAAATATTGTTTGAATAGCGCTATGTTGTTTTAAAATAATATGTTTTTTAGTAGTTTGTATAAAAATTATGATGAATCCAGAAAAAGTATAATTCGAATAGCGATTTGTATAAAAATATTTTTGGAGAAATGTTTTTTATAACATTTATTTTATATAAGTAGAAGACTTTTCTTACAAAAATAAAATGGTTTTCTTAGTTTTTCATTTTAATAAATGTTGAATAATGAAAAGTTGATTCGCACTTTGAAAGAAAAAAGAGGATGTAGGGTAACAATGTGTTGTTATAAATTTGATGAATTAATTTCTATTATAGATAATAAACAAGTCAAAATTCTACAGAACAGAATATAAATAAATAATATTTTATTTTCCATCCAATATTTGATAATTATTTTGTACTTTTCCTAATTCCTTACAGGCTCAAGAAATTCAAAGAGTTTATATTAGTTAATCGGTGTTACTACCCTCTTGTTTATCAAGTCATCCAAGGGACAATGTCTCAGGGACATTAGTAGGAAAATATAATTTAACATTCTAGTTATTCCTCTTACTTGTTGCTTTACCCTTCAATTTATTATCTTTTGCGTAGATTTTAACTCCTTGGTTAAATCTTGATCATTATCGTGCATAATCAAAAAAACATGAATTCTAGGTATATTTGGACACTTTGGTGATATTTAAATGTATTTTTTTCCTTGTTTGGGAATAATTCATTATTGTGAGGAATAATTGTGTATCAAGATTTTGTTTTAACAAATTTTATCATAACAGTTACGCCTATTTAGATTTTACTTTCTTATTTGATTTTGAAAAAATAAATGAGATTTTATAAAATTTAGATGTCTTTTAACAAAAAAATTAGAATTATGGGGAATATTTTTTATTCTCTTTCTAATTGAAATTGCAATAGGCTTTTGGATAAAAATGAAAAGAAATAAGCTTTTTTGATTAAATTTTTTTGTCATATAGACGACGATTAATCACCTTATTAAAAAATGAACAAGTCTTATTAAATTTCTTATTTATAATGGTTAGTATTAAATTTTATTTTATAAGCAATCACATTTTATCGAATCTAAAGAAAAAATGATTTCAATAATATATTTTATAAACACTAAGTGATAAAAGATTGATTTTTAGTTAAGTATTTTATAATTTATATCGTCTTTGTTAAATGATTCTTATAACGTACTAGTTGTCTAGATTTGTATGTTAGATTTTAATTGCAATATTGATGAAAAATTACGAGAATCTAATCGTTAATCTAACAACCTTTGCCTCATTGAATTTTATTTTTCTGTTTATCATGTCAATTGATGATATATGTATTGTCATTTTCATATATTATTGTTCTACATTGTGAGTTTATATATCTTTCACCTAAAAGCTCATTTCGTTTATATGGACATTCAGATATAACATAGTGTAAATTGTTTTATATCATCAAAGCATCAAATTCTTATTATTCCTTTTATTCTACAAGAGTTTAACTTATATACACAAACAATGTAAATAAAACTTTATATTATAAAGTCATCCAAAAGATATCTATAAGCATACAACAATTAAAATAAAATTTGTAATCCTAAAAATTAGGTAGTTTTCTTATCACGAAAAGTAATATGATATGATAGTTTACAAATTAGTGTTTATTTAAAACACAGTCAAGTATTACAAGAAATTTTGATTAAAAGTTTTCTATTAGTGTAGAATGAGTTTGAATTAACTTCCCATCAACTCACTGGGAGGAAGAGGAGATTGATTAATGCGGAGGTCATAACTCTATCTACTGTTAACTTTGCAATTGTACCTCTAGCAGGTGAAACTAATATATATACTGTAAAATTAAACAAGGTTAGTACATTTATTTTTCTATATTGCTTATGTATAAATTTAATAAGTCAAGGTTTGATCATAATTATGAGACGGTTAACTCTTCCAAATATTTTGTTATGGACTCGAATTATAGGGAGAAGATTTAGTTGATCCATTCAGACTCAATAAAAAATTTCATGATATCTTGGACAATTGGACATGTGAAAAGATACGGCGCCCTAATGGTCAATGTGACAAGGTGACCAAAATTATTATCTTATTTCGCATATAACTTAAATTATTAGTTTTTTTTTACTAAATCTTGATTCAATAAATTAGTGATGAGAAACTAACAAATGATAAGTCAAGAAAATGTGAGATAACTAATCAATTACTAAGCTAGTTGTGACAATGAGTTTATGTTTTATTCATCATTTGGATAATGGTCTAATTTAAACTATCATGTAATTTAAAGTATACTTACAGGTAAGAGTATAAAAAATGAGTTTTGTAATCTTAAAAATAAGACATGTAATATTTTATAAAATACAAAAGTTAAATGATAGTTTGATAGTAGTTTTTCTATGATTTGTCTACATTTTGATTTACGAGATGTTTCTCTAGATAATTCTGTTATAGTTTCTACATTATATCTTATCTAAAATAATTATTTTAGTTACTTTATTTGTATTAGTATACTTATCTTATTGGATTTGTCTAGCAGAGTAGTTAATAATTTGTTAGTGCAAGGTAATAGTGTACAACATTTAAATCCTTTAATAATTATTGTAACCTAATGAAAAGCCTTGTTGTGTTGTAGGTTTACTATCATATGAAAAACGTTCCATATGTCAATCTGTTATGGATTTGTGTAGATATATCTTAGATGGTTATGAGAAAATGGAAGTAGAAGTCGATTTAGAAACCAATATGGTAAAAGAGATTAAGGTAAGATGTCTTATTATTTGACAAATATAATTTTTTTTATTGTTACAATCATTCTTATAACGTTATCTTTAATCAAATCAAGATTGGGTCTCCAAAACGTCCTTTCAAGAAAAGAAAAAAAGAGTCTTCAAACTCAGTGCATATAACAACGAAACAAAACGCAAACAATGGTGAACTACATGTAGGAAATGAAGTGGCTCTCATGTGTGAAATGACCAAAGCTTAAAGAAACAAGTTAGTTTGTGGTAAGTTATTAAAATTCTAGTGGTACATAAAACAATCTCATAAAATTGAACAATCATAATTACGTAATGATATTGAAACCAAGCATGTTCGCTCAGTGGATAATCTTAAAAATCTTCCGAACCATAAAGCATTTGATAAGAAATTGTAACATCTCGCAAATTGAAATAACTAGGAAGAAGTCAAGAATTGGAAATAGTGATTTTAGGAAATAATGAAAATCTGGAAATTTGTTTACGTTAAGTTAAGAATGAGTTTTGGTCAACTTCAAACGACTATAACTCCTAGCTCAGGATGAGTTAGGTGTGTTTCCAGATATCGTAGCAAAGATCTTTGAATATTCTTTCCAAAGCCGATGAGTTTGCGCGATTCCAAGTTTGTATGAGTGAGATATATCCATTGGAAGTTGGGCTGTTTGATTAAGGAAAGCCCAATCCGGATTTGGAAGGGTAGTTTGGTCTTTTCCATACCCAACTTAAATAATTCGTTTTTGGTAATATTTCTATGGGTATAAACTGAAATTGGTGATTTTATGCTTTTTGAAATTAGAGTTAGGGTTTTTGGAGAAAGAACGCAAGAGGAGAAGAAAGGAGAAAAGAGCCAAGATTATCGTTCGTAAGGATTTCGCTTGTGGATTTCGTCAAGGGGTGATCCCTACGAGGTATGTGAGATCACATAGTGTTGGGTTAGTTCACCCACGTACCAATCATTATTCAATTCAGCAAAGTTATATTGATTTGAAAGTAAATCCTATGAGTTCTTGATGAAATTCGATTGATATCTTCTGGGTTCTTGTTGTTAAAGTTTCTTGAGAGTGATTCATGTATTTATGTGTGATTTCGAGTATAATCTGATGTATTTTGAGGGTTTAGTGGATTCTAAGTGTTTGGGGAAAGAACCATTGGAGTTTAGAGGGTTTAGAGTTGAAATACAAGCAAGGAAATTCGTAGAACACCCGGGGAATGGGGTGGGGCGTCGCGCCAGCCAGCGTGCCCCAAAAGGTTCTCTGAAGTTTCACCCTTGGGGCACCGCACCAGCCAGCGCACCCTAGGACAGGCTCTGAAGTTTTCCCTCTGGCGCCCCGCGACTCTCAAAGCGCCTAGGACGTCATTTCTTCCCATTTCTTTCCCAACTTTCCATATTAGTTCCTTAGCAATGTACCTATTTTTTCTAGTTGATTCCAACACTCTTAGGTACATCTAAACATCATGAAGTCATCCATAAAATGAGATAATGAACCTTGAATCCATAACTCAATTCAAGGAAAGTTAAGAGTCAAATCTAGAAGTTAAGAAGCAACTCAAGAGAAGTTTATAAAGTTTTCAATAGTTTTTCACACACGTTTTACCTTTGTTTTAAGACTTAAGTTTCGAGTTAAGTAAAGAGTAAAGATTGAAGTTCATTTCTTCAAAGAAGTATATGGGGACTATGTATTCCCAAAGAGTTTAAAATGTTTTCACATTTGAGAAAGTAAGGGAACATCGATTCCAAGAGAGCTTTTAAGCTAAGTTTTGAGTAATTAACTCAAACAAAAGAAAGAAGTTTAGATTTAAATCATATGAGCTAAGTATATTTTGGGAGTAGTATTGAGCACTGATATGGGGATGCGAGTTCATATTAACTCAAGTCTCCATAAACCATGTAGTCATCCTGGGTAGTAAATGATCATACTTTTTAGATGACTCCTTCAGTTACTTTTTAGCATAGACTAGTGGATCCACTTAGTTAAGGTGTTATATTTAATGAAAAAGTATAGGACAGTTCTGGCAGCGTGGGCAAGACGTTGTATCACCACTTAGGCTCATAGTGGTGGTTGTCGGTTAGAGAATCTCCCACAGAAACTATATTACTTTATTATATGAGTAAAGTTGATTTTTTTATTGCATTTTCTTTAACGAACTAAGCTATTTACCACTGTTTTTAGAAGGTTTCTATATAATACATGTGTTTTATTGCTTTATATTGAGTTAAGTTATTCATGAGTGAGTAAAGCAAAGGTAAGTGTTCCTCTCAGATTCTTTTAAAGCCTATGTTGTGTTTAGCATTCTAACTCGCAAACTCGTACATTCAATGTACTTATGCCAGTTGTCCTGCATCATGTTATGATGCAGAGACGCAGGTAATGAGGATCAACATCCAGCCCCTCGTTGATCCAGTTGAGCACTCAGAGTCTGTTGGTGAGCCTCCTTGCATTCCGGAGGACCCCTTTTTACTTTGCTTTCAGTATTTCATTGTTAGGATGATCGGGGGGTCTTGTCCCGACATCCCTCTTTGTTTTAGAGGCTTCATAGACAGATAGTTATAGTTTTTTAGTCTTATTCATTTCAGTTGTAAACGTTTAAGACTTGAGTTTCCATTTTGGCTAAGATATTATTTCTCAAGTTATGCATGAGTCATATTTCTTATGTTTAAGTCTTCCGTTGAGTAAGTAAGTTAGGCCAAGGGTTCACTTAGGGCCATCAATGGTTCTCGAGTTCCAGCCACGTCCGGGGTGTAGGCTCGGGGCGTGACAAACTTGGTATCAGAGCACAAAGTTCAAGAGTCCTAGGGAGTCTATGAAGCCGTGTCTGTAGAGTCCTAGTTATCGGTGTGAAGCGTGCCACATGTATAATTAGGACGCTGTAACACTTAGAAAAAAACTTTCTCACTTCTTTCACACTCATTTCGTGCGTTAGAGTTTGATCTCTAAAAAATTTCTCTCTAATTCGTGTTTGCGCGTGTTTTTCAGTTAATCATGCCTCCACGAAAAGCTTTCTGAGGTCAACCTGCTAGGAGGAATGTTGAGGAGCAAGGTGTACCCAATGCACCTAACGCAACACCAATGAGAGGTCACCAATGTTGAGTTCCGTAAGGCTATAAGGATGATAAGTCAAGCTGTGACTAACCAAATTGAGCAACAAATAGGAGCTTGACAAGAAGAGGCTGACACTTCGAGGATTCATGAGTTCTTGAGGATGAACCCTTCAAGCTTCACTGGTTCGAGCACTACTTAGGATCCAGAGAACTTTATTGAGGAGAAGAAGAGGGTAATTGATGTTATGCATGTTGTTGATGCTGAGCGAGTAGAACTAGTTGCATATCAAATGAAGGATGTTGCTTGGACTTGGTTCGATCAATGGAAGAAAAACCGAGCTGATGATGCACCACCTGCGAGTTGGGTGTGTTTTGAGGAGGCCTTCTTATGGCATTTCTTCCCCCGAGAACTGAAAAAGGATAATGTATGATAATTTCTCACCCTAAAGCAAAAGTCACTAAGTGTTAACGAGTATGGGTTAAAGTTCACCCAACTATCCCGTTATGCTCCGGAGATGGTTGCAGATATGAGGAGTAGAATGAGTCTTTTTGTTGTTGGGCTGTCCCGTCTGTCAAGCAAAGAGGGCAAGGCAGCTATGCTAATTGGGGAAATGAATATAGCGAGGTTTATGACTTATGTGTAGCAGGTTGAGGAAGAGAAACTGAGGGATAGGGATGAGTTTAGAAACAAGAAGGCTAAGACAGGGAATGAATCCGGGCATCAGAAAAGTAATGTGAACCGTTCGTCCTTTCAGCAAAAGAAAAAAGGGCATGCTCCATCATCTGCTAGTGCACCTGCACCCAAAAACAAAGGCGAGTATAATAGCCAGAATTCCCAACACTTCAGAGCTAGACATGCACAGTCTCATGGTAGTGTGGCGCAAAGAGGTAACTGGGCTCTTGCATGTGCAAGGTGTGGTAGAACCCATACAGGTAAGTGTCATAATGGTCAATCAGGTTGTTTGAAGTGTGGACAAGAGGGTCACTTCATGAAAGAGTGCCATAAGAACCAACAAGGTAGTGGGAATCAGGGCAATATAGACCAATCTTCATCAGTTGCTCCACCAGATAGGGCTGCACCTAGAAGAGCTACTTCCGATACTGGCGGAGGAACAAATCGTCTTTATGCGATCACTAGTTGTCAAGAGCAAGAGAACTCTCCAGATGTTTTCACTGGTATGATAAAAGTTTTTACTTTTGATGTTTATGCTTTGCTAGACCCAGGAGCAAGTTTATCTTTTGTAACCCCTTATGATGCAAATAAGTTTGATGTTATTCCCAAGAAACTTTGTGAACCCTTTTGTGTTTCTACACTTGTTGGGGAGTCTATTCTAACTGAGCGAGTATATCATGATTGTATCATTTCCATCAATCACTACTACACCATGGCTGATTTAATGGAGTTAGACATGATAGACTTAGACGTTATTCTAGGTATGGACTGGTTTCATGCCTGTTATGCCTCCATTGATAGTAGAGCTCCAGTTGTTAAGTTCCAAATTCCTAATGAGCCAGTCATAGAGTGGGAAAGTAGTTCAGTAGTGCCTAAGGGTCGTTTTATTTCATATCTTAAGGAAAGAAAGTTAGTTTCCAAGGGTTGTGTCTATCACTTAGTCCGAGCTAATGACTCTAGTGTTGAGATACCTCCCATTCAGTTAGTTATAATAGTAAAAGAGTTTCCAGAAGTCTTTCCAGATGATCTACCTGGAGAACCTCCTCAGAGATAAATAGGCTTCGGCATAGACATTCTTCCCGATAATCGTCCCATCTCTATTCCGCCATATAGAATGGCACTAGCAGAGTTAATGAGCTTAAAGAACAATTGAAAGATCTGGTAGATAAGGGTTTTATTCGACTAAGTGTCTCACATTGGGGTGCTCTGATGTTTGCGTAATCAAGGACACAACTTCCGATGCAAGTGTCTACGATCGTGCAATAGTATAATAACCCAACCAAGGGTTGAGATCGTTCCCAAAGGAGTGGTTTTAAGAATTAATAGAGAAATAAAATTTAGTTCTAACTAATCGTAGTTAAAGACATCAACGATTAAAAATATTGTAAATCAAAGGAGGACACAAGAGTGTCAATTAACAATGGGGTTTTGTCACTAGTAAGCAAAAACAACAAAATAAACAAGGTTTTCGAAGTAATGAGAGGGGATCTTTGGGATGTGACGGGAATACGGGTTAAGCTAAATTATTGGGTACATGGTTTCAATAGAAGATTCATAGAGTAATTGTGACTAGGCTAAGCTTTAAGGGAGATAAGCTCTCTCTCGAGCAACTTACCCTAATTCAAATGCGTTCCTCTCGGACACCCACTTGCCGCTTGAAGACCATCCTACGCCTTAACCCACTCACTCTCTTGAGTTCAGTGTGTGGACATGGGACTAGTGTTCACTCTCTCGAGCTGAACCTTAGTCGACCCACTCACACTGGCCATCAATCTAGTGGTCTTAGTTTTACGACTTCACTCTTGAGCAATCCGAAAACACATAAATAAATTTGTATTTGCAACTACAAATTCATTAAATTCATCCACAACCACTAAACAAAATCACATTTAAACTACAAATAAACTATTAGTAAGTAAGACCCAACAGTTATCTTAACCCATATTCGCTAAATCACACCCCAAGAATTGGGGTTTTTAGCCACACATCAAGAGATAGAAATTTTTACCTAAATGAGCTTGCATTCAAATAGGTATGAAGATTTGAGTCTTGTTATGAGCCAAGAATGAAGAATCCTAGAGACCCAAGTCCAAATCCTTGGAGATGAACCCTCTTCTTCTTCAACTTTTCAAAACCCTCTCAAACTCAGAGAAAAAATATCAAAAAATACAATTCTATATGAAAATTATAATAACAGTTCAACTAAAAATCTGACTAAGCTACAACTCTCAATAAGTATTTATAGATTCTACAGATTTGTGTTGCAGCAGATCATTCGGTGTCGTTAGTCGGAATCGCCGTTCAACTCGGCGATTCGCTCTTTGGTGTAGTTCATCACCGTCTTGCACCATCCTTCAGCATCGTCGTGCTCTAGGTCATTGGGCGACATGGTACTGCTTCGCGGAACTTCTCGGCTAGGCGCCGACTTCTCCCTTTTTCCGGCGACTTGATCCTTTCCTTCAGGGCTCAGCACACTGGAACAAAAGGCGAAGTAAGACCCTTCGGCTACTCACCAAGTGAACTCAGTGATCCTCAGACCTTCATTTCTTCGTTCTTTTCACCATTTTCATTCCTTTTTGCGACGTAGTGTCCATGCTTTCCTTCACACTTCAAATACTTGAAACTTAAGTGTTTTCATCAGATATTGAGATAAAATAAGCATTTGAGGACACATTATCCATTAAAATATAGCCCTAAATGAGTCTAATTCACTACTAAAAAAATAGTGAATACCGACCTAACATTTTCCGACCTCAAATGGAGGTCGGTATTTACAAGTAGTAGGTTTTTATGCAAAATAAAGCGGGAAAACCAAATTTCGACCTCTAGAGGTCGGAATTTTTCCCGGAAAAAATGAATTACAATAAAAACCGACCTCTTGATGTTGGTATTAAGCAAATAAATAAATAACAATATTTTATTTTTTCTCAATTAAATATAAAAAAACAAAATTGAGAAATATTTTAGGTTTTGTGTAAAATAAAAAACAAAAAAAATTATAATACCGACTTCCGTATGTTGGTAAAATTAAATAGTATGTAAAAATAAATTAATATAAAATACCGACCTCATGAGGTCGGTATTTTTTATATTTAATTGAGAAAATAATACCGACATCAAGAGGTCGGTTTTTATTGTAATTCATTTTTCTGGGAAAAATTTCGACCTCTTGAGGTCGGAATTTGGTTTTCCCGCTTTATTTTGCATAAAAACCGACTACTTGTTGTCGGTTTTCATATCAACGTAATTTCATACTCTAAATAGGGATTATTGATCTAACTTTCTATTTATAATATACAAAATTGTTATACTTTTTTAAACAATTAATTATAGGTGTGAAATGAAAATTTAGTTTTATGCTAGCAAAATTATGATTAATAGGAATATTTTAAACAAACCGACCTCCAGATGTTGCTTTAATTAAAAGTAATTAGATGAAATAAAATTACCGACCTCCATTAAAGCGACATCCGGAGGTCGGTTTGTTTAAAATGTTCCTATTAAGCATACTTTTGCTAGCACAAAATTAAATTTTCATTTTACACCTATAATTAATTTTTTTAAAAAGTGTAACAATTTTGTATACATTTATAAATAAAAAGTTAGATCAATAATCCATATATAAAGTATGAAATTACGTTGATATGAAATCCGACAACAAGTAGTCGGTTTTTATGCAAAATAAAGCGGGAAAACCAAATTTCGACCTCTGGAGGTCGGAATTTTTCCCGGAAAAAATAAATTACAATAAAAACCGACCTCTTCATGTCGGTATTAAACAAATAAATAAATAACAATAATTTATTTTTTCTCAATTAAATATTTTAGGTTTTGTGTAAAATAAAAAACAAAAAAAATTATAATACCGACTTCCGAATGTTGGTAAAATTAAATAGTATGTAATTAAACTACCGAACTCATGAGGTCGGTATTTTTATTTCATCTAATTACTATTAATTAAAGCGACATCCGGAGGTCGGTATATTTTATTTCATCTAATTACTTTTAAAAGCAATATCCGGAGGTCGGTTTGTTTAAAATGTTCCTATTAATCATAATTTTTCTAGAATAAAACTAAATTTACATTTTACACCTATAATTAATTGTTTAAAAAAGTGTAACAATTTTATATACTTTTATAAATAAAAAATTAGATCAATAATCCATATTTAGAGTATGAAATTACGTTGATATGAAAACCGACAACAAGTAGCCGGTTTTTATGCAAAATAAAGCGGGAAAACCAAATTCCGACCTCAAGAGGTAGGAAATTTTCCCAGAAAATGAATTACAATAAAAATCGACCTCTTGATGTCGGTATATTTTATCAATTAAATATAAAAAACAAAATTGAGAAATATTTTGATTTAATTTTATTTAAATCGTCTTCCAGGACGATTTTGTGTAAAATAAAAAAGAAAAAAAATTACAATACCGACTTCCGGAAGTCGGTAAAATTAAATAGTATGTAATAAATTAATATTTTCAATTAACTTTAAATAAATCGTCCTCCGAATGAAGGTTTTATACAAGTTAAAAAATAATTTAATATAAAATACCGACCTCCCGATGTCAATATTATTTAATTAACATGAATACTTTTATTTATCTTAAAATTTAATGTGATACCGACCTCAAGACATCGGTATTTTTTATTAAATCTAATTACTTTTAATAAAGCGACATCCGGAGGTCGGTTTGTTTAAAATATTTCCTATTAATAATCATAATTTTGCTATTGTGCATAATACTAAAATTTCATTTTACACCTACAATTAATTGTTCAAAAAGTGTAACAATTTTGTATACTTTTATAAATAAAAAGTTAGAATTCGTGGAATAAATAAAAAAATATCTATAATCCATATTTAGAGTATGAAACTACGTTGATATGAATTAAGAGATAATTATACTTATATTTCTAGAGTAATGTACAAATTCTATCAGTCCGTCGTCTAATCATGAACTTAATATCTCATGTCATGATGTAGAGGTGAAGAGCTAACATATAATCCATTCGAGTATGAAATGCGAGATAGTATTATTATATATGTTCGATCTAATTGAATGGATGTTAAGTGTAGTGATCACCTCCTAATTATGATGACATGTAAATGATACTTTATCGGAGTATGAAATACGTTGATTAATTATATACTCCTTGAGTAGTTTAACAAATCAAGTCTTATATACTAGTGGTTTAGATATGAAATACATTATCAATTAAAGAAATACCGATGATAAATTCAAGGAGATTTATATATTAAATTTGATATTGATAAACTTTTGTTGATCAATAAAATTAAATTTGTATAATTAGGAGTTATATAATATAAATTTATAAAATTAACTTGTTCATTAAATTAAATTTATTAAATTAAACTTCTGTTGATGTGTAGTTAAATTATATATATATATATATTTGATATTGATAAAATTTTGTTGATCAATAAAATTAAATTTATATAATTAGGAGTTATATAATTTAAATTTATAAAATTAACTTGATTGATAAATTAAATTTATTAAATTAAACTTTTGTTGATGTGTAGTTATATATATATATATATATATATATATATATAATTATATACTCCTCGAGTAGTTTAACAAATCAAGTCTTATATAATAGTGATTTAGATATGAAATACATTATCAATTAAACAAAATATCGATGATCAATTCAAGGAGATTTATATATTAAATTTGATATTGATAAACTTTTGTTGATCAATAAAATTAAATTTATATAATTTAAATTTATAAAATTAACTTGATCAATAAATTAAATTTATTAAATTTAATGTATTTCATACACACACACACACACACACACACACACACACATATATGTATGTATGTTTAATTAATAAAATCAACCTCAAGAGCTAAGTTTATATTAAAATAAATTAATAAATACCAACCTAAAGAGGTCAGTGTATTTATATTATTATTTTATTTAAATAATATCGACTTCACGATGTTAGTATTTATTAAATTTTTTTAAATATAGATAATTATTTTTAAAAATACCGACATCTCGTGGTAGTAAATTAAACAATTCTCTTAAAAAAAGAATGATAATATCAAGTCTCACTCCTAACTGAAGTCTCAAAACCTAAGTGAACTCTCACTCCCCACCCCCATCGGTGCCCATCCCCACCCATCCCTGACTGACGCCACGTCACCATCCCTGACCGGTGCCACGCCACTATCACGACCCGATTTATCAAGTCATGATGGCACCTACTATAACCCACCAGCAGGTAAGCCAACCCGTAAC
>NC_064292.1:22198216-22270386 GCF_019186545.1 Solanum stenotomum
AACAATTAAAATGGGCAGCCCCTTGATCACCAATTTCTGGAAAAACAAGACCCTTCCAACCCAAACAGATTATACCACGACGATCCTTGCGAAAAACTCTACAAGTTAGCCTCAAGAATGACTCAAAACGGACCTAAGATGATCAAGATCTCACATTTCAAAATTCAACAACAATTCAATCCGGAGATCACCCTAGCAGTGGCTAAATTCGATTCCTTACCTCAAACGAAGCCTCCCCTCGCGTTTCTGAGATCACCGCTAGATTCCCCACGAAATTCTCTTGAAGTTAGCCTTTTGAAGCACCTAATTTGGACTCAAAATGAAGGAGAAATCTTATGTTGAAGTTGAGCGAAAAAAAATGGACGAAAATCGTCCTAAAATCTGGAAATTTCCAGATTTCCCTCCGCCGCCACGTGGCGTTGCGTGGTTCTGCCACGTCACCGCCGCGTCAAAATTCTACAACCCTTCAAACTTAAATTTCGATGTTTCGGACTCGTTCGGAGTCGGAAAAATACAAAACATATATGGAATCTGATTGGAAACGATATTTCGGACTCAACCGTGAAGGCGGAATTTCCATTTGGAGATTGCTTCGATGAAAAGTGGGTCTCACACCCAGTATCGTTTGAGCCAGATTCCACAACTGCCATCTAAAGCCTCGGGAAGTGAACAAAGGGTCGTTCTAGACCAAAATTGATCTTCCGAAGCTAACCTAGCTGTCAGAATTTTCATCTGAGCACGACTCCCAAATATTGTGGTTTAGTTAGTGAATTTAGTTGTTGGAATTAGGTCAAAACTAATGTAGTTAAAGTTAAAAAGTTGTTAAGTTGTTTAAATAAGTTAAACTAAATAATGTGGTTTAGTTAGTGAATTTAGTTGTTGGAATTAAGCCAAAACTAATGTAGTTAAAGTTAAAAAGTTGTTATGTTGTTTAAATAAGTTAACAACAAATAATGTGGTTTAGGTAGTGAATTTAGTTGTTGGAATTAAGTCAAAACTAATTTAGTTAAAGTTAAAAAGTTGTTATGTTGTTTAAATAAGTTAAATTAAATAATGTGGTTTAGTTAGTGAATTTAGTTGTTGAAATTAAGTCAAAACTAAACTAGATAAAGTTAAAAAGTTGTTAAGTTGTTTAAATAAGTTAAAATAAATATTGTGGTTTAGTTAGTGAATTTAGTTGTTGGAATTAAGTCAAAACTAATGTAGTTAAAGTTAAAATTTTGTTAAGTTGTTTAAATAAGTTAAAATAAATCTTGTGGTTTAGTTAGTGAATTTAGTTGTTGGAATTAAGTCAAAACTAATGTAGTTAAAGTTAAAAAGTTGTTAAGTTGGTTAAATAAGTTAAAACAAATATTGTGGGTTGGTTTGTGAATTTTGTTGTCGGAATTAAGTCTAAACTAAACTAGTTAAAGTTAAAAACTTGTTAAGTTGTTTGAATAAGTTAAAATAAATAATGTGGGTTAGTTAGTGAATTTAGTTGATGGAATTAAGTCAAAACTAAACTAGTTAAAGTTAAAAAGTTGTTAAGTTGTTTAAATAAGTTAAAACAAATATTGTGGTTTAGTTAGTGAATTTAGTTGTTGGAATTAAGTCAAAACTAATGTAGTTAAAGTTAAAAAGTTGTTAAGTTATTTAAATAAGTTAAAATAGATATTGTGATTTAGTTAGTGAATTTAGTTGTTGGAATTAAGTCAAAATTAATGTAGTTAAAGTTAAAAAGTTGTTAAGTTGTTTAAATAAGTTAAAATAAATATTGTGGGTTAGTTAGTGAATTTAGTTTATTGGAATTAAGTCAAACTAAACTAGTTAAAATTTAAAAGTTGTTAAGTTGTTTAAATAGGTTTAAATAAATATTGTGGTTTTAGTGAATTTAGTTGTTGGAATTAAGTCAAAACTAAAGTAATTAAAGCTTAAAAGTTGTTAAGTTGTTTAAATAAGTTAAAATAAATATTGTGGTTTAGTTAGTGAATTTAGTTGTTCGAATTATGTCAAAACTAAACTAGTTAAAGTTAAAAAGTTGTTAAGTTGTTTAAATAAGTTAAAATAAATAATGTGGTTTAGTTGGTGGATTTAGTTGTTGGAATTAAGTCAAAACTAAACTAGTTAAAGTTGTTAAGTTGTTTAAATAAGTTAAAATGAATAATGTCGTTTAGTTGGTAGATTTAGTTGTTGGAATTAAGTCAAAACTGAACTAGTTAAAGTTGTGAACTTGTTTAAATAAGTTAAAATAAATAATGTCTATTATTTGGTGGATTTAGTTGTTGGAATTAAGTCAAAACTAAAACTAGTTAATGTTGTTAAGTTGTTTAAATAAGTTAAAATTAATAATGTCGTTTTGTTTGTGAATTTAGTTGTTGGAATTAAAATTATCAGTATTGTTTGTATAGATGGATCCTGATCATTGTTGGGTGTATAATAGAAACAATCCTGGTGGAGCGGGTATGATTCCAGAATTCGCAGAAGGTGTCACTTGATTTATAAATCATGCAAAGACACTTGATGATTTTTTAACTTGAAGATTGATTAGGCGTCCGTGTGTTAATTATGAAAATATGAGATATCATACAACAGAGACTGTTGCTATGCATCTTATGATGAATGGATTCAAACTAGGGTATACAATTTGGACTAGTCATGGTGAGGTTGAAAGTGACACAGTGTTTAATAACTTTGTTGTCGGTGAAAGTAGTAGATCTACCGAGCATAATTATTTTCAAGGTTCTAGAATGTCAGATATGGTCGATGATGCTTTTGGGATGCATTCTAATTTTGAACAAGGAGAAAATGTAGAAGAAGCTCATAATGAAGAAGCAAACATCTTTTATGAACAATTGCGTGATTGTAGTAGTCCTTTGTTCAACGGGAGTCAATACTCTAAATTGTCCGTTGCAGTTAGATTGTTAAGTATCAAATCTGACAATAATATTTCTCAAGGAGCAATGAACTCTATGATAGATCTTATAAAGGAATTAGTTGATCCNACACTCTAAATTGTCCGTTGTAGTTAGATTGTTAAGTATCAAATCTGACAATAATATTTCTCAAGGAGCAATGAACTCTATGATAGATCTTATAAAGGAATTAGTTGATCCCAATGTAGAGATTCCTAATTCTTATTATAAAGCAAAAGCATTTGTGTCGA
This sequence comes from Solanum stenotomum, assembly GCF_019186545.1. Classification (NCBI taxonomy): domain Eukaryota; kingdom Viridiplantae; phylum Streptophyta; class Magnoliopsida; order Solanales; family Solanaceae; genus Solanum; species Solanum stenotomum. The sequence continues at coordinate 22,201,359 of NC_064292.1, forward strand.
AGTTAGGACTCTCCTCGATAAGAATTGATTGTTGTGAAAAAGGTTGCATCTTATACTATAAGGAGGATGTCGATCTAGAGTCTTGTAAGTTTTGTAGTCACCCTCACTATAAGACTGGTTCTACAGGAAAGAAACTTGCTATTAAGGCGATGTATTATTTACCTCTTATACCAAGATTGAAGAGGTTGTATGCGTCAAATAGCTCTACTCCTCATATGAGCTGGCACCGTGAAAATAGAAGGCCACCTGGTGTCATGTGTCATCCATCTGACGGAGAGACTTGGAAACATTTTGATAGAACTTATCCAGGATTTGCCGCTGAACCAAAGAATGTTAGGCTGGGTTTGTGTGCGGATGGTTTCACCCCTTTTTCAGTTGGGGCTGCACCATATTCTTGTTGGCCTGTGTTTATTACACCATATAATCTTCCACCTGAGATGTGTAGGACAAGTCCATATATATTTCTGAATTGTGTCATTCCTGGTCCGAGTAATCCAAAAAGCAATATTGATGTGTACTTACAACCTTTGATTGATTAGTTGACATTGTTGTGGCCTGAAGGGGGTAGAAACATGGGACAATACTCGTAAACAAAATTTCAACATGCGTGCTACTTTAATGTGGACTATTAATGATTTTCTTGCCTATGGAATGCTATCTGGATGGATGACTGCTGGAAAGTTAGCATGTCCCTACTGTATGGAAGATACTAAATCATTCACATTAAAACATGGCTGAAAAAATTCATGGTTTGATTGTCACTGTCGGTTCTTGCCACCTGATCATGAGTTTAGGAGAAAGAAATATGTATTTAAAAAGAATAAAACTGAACGAGATGGTCCACCCCCAATATTAACGGGTGATGCTATTTGGGAAAGGGTTCAAAATTTCCAAAGGTAACTGAGGAATCACCGTACAAATTTGATGGGTATGGTGTTGCACATAATTGGACTAAACAGAGTATATTCTGGGAGTTACCTTATTGGAAGGATAATTTGCTTAGACATAATCTTGATGTCATGCATATTGAAAAGAATTATTTTGATAATCTGTTCAACACTGTAATGGATGTGACTGGCAAGACAAAAGATAATGTTAAGGCGAGACTTGACTTACCAGAACATTGTAGACGACCGGAGTTGCATTTACAGGAGTCTGCCAACAACAAGTTACTTAAGCCTAAGGCTAGTTATTCATTCACAATGGAACATAACAGAAAAATTTGTGAGTGGGTGGAAAGCTTGAAAATGCCAGATGGATATGCCTCAAATTTGGGAAAGAGGGTTGACATTGAGTGTGGAATATTACATGGGATGAAAAGTCATGACTGTCATGTTTTCATGGAACAATTACTTCCTATTGCTTTTTGTGGATTGCCTGAAAACATATGGAAACCGATGACAGAGATCAATTTGTTCTTCAAAGACTTATGTTCCAGCACATTGAGAGTAGAGAATCTGGTTCAGATGGCCAAAAACATCGTTGTTATTAGTAATAAGTTGGAGAAGATTCTTCCACCTGGGTTCTTTGATGTGATGGAACATCTTCCCATTCACCTTGTTCATGAAGCCCTACTGGGAGGTCCAGTCCAATATAGGTGGATGTATCCTTTTGAGCGGTAAGTAACTATAACATATTTATTCTTATTTCATAAATCGTTCATATATCTTTTGAAATTATATATCTAATATAAAATTTTACAGGAGCATTGGCAAGTCTAAAAGGGGTATTAAGAATAAACCTAGGGTGGAGGGCTCTATGGTTCAAGTATATCTAGCTAAAGAAAGATCCCACTTTTGTTCTTACTACTTTGATGATTATGTGTCGTGTTTGAGAAACAGACCTAATCGACATGATGATACTAGGAATGATCCTTCAGTACAATCATTATCAATCTTCAACCAATCGGGTAAGGGTTCAAAAAAGCGTACACTGCGCAAACTTACCGAAAAGGAGAAAAAATCCGTAGAGCTTCACGTCTTGTTGAATTGTCCAGAAGTCCAACCCTTCTAAGAATAAGAAAATTAAATATGTAAACAACATATATTCAACTCCGATTTTATTAAGGAAACTAACTGTATTTTCAATGTGATTCTACAGTTATTTTGTGAGCCTGTGAGCCAATATGGTCATGATCAAGTGTTTCCATCATTTATAACGTGGTATACTAATTAGGTAAGTGTTGTAATATATACACCTATTAAGAGATTAGTGTACTCTTCTTTCTACTAACATTGCTTTTAATTTACTAACCATATATAGGTCTACAATTCAGAAAATGCCGCCACATTTGATCAATTTTTCAAGGATATTTCTTGGGGACCGATTACAGTTCACACAATGTCCCAATAAAACGTAAATGGTTTTAAATTTTCCACAGAGAAATACTCAAAGAATAAGAAAACTAATAATAGTGGTGTTTGGGTTAAAGGTGATGATGGAAATCAAAATGAGAATGTTGATTATTTGGCGTCCTACAGGAGATTGTAGAGTTGGAGTATTCGGGTTGGCCAATAAAAAAGAATAGTACTTTTCCAATGCAAGTGGTTTGATCCAACTTCAAGAGGTAAGAGAGAGCTTAAGCAACATAATATCATTGAAGTCAAGCACACTAGGAAGTATGAGGCTTATGATCCTTTTATTATTGCACAAAATGCTAAGCAAATGTACTATGCTCCTTATCCGTTGCGTAGGGATAAGTCTGATTGGTGGGTTGTAATCAAAGCAAAACCGATGGGGTGAGAGGAAGTTGAGAATGAATTGGATGTTGCATAACAAAATGAAATATTAAGTGTTCATCAAGTAGTGGATGTTGATTTAGAAATGAATTTGGAGCATCCTAATCACATTTTAGAAGAAGTTAATAGAGAAGAGTTAGATATGCCAACAAATATGGAGGAGGATGAGGAGGAAACTTTCGAAGAAGATGAATGGATAGATGAGGAGGAAACTCTCGAAGAGGATGAATGGATAGATGAGGTGGAAACTTCCGAAGATGATGCATGTGAATGGATAGATGATGAAGAAACTTCCGAAGAGGATGAATAACAAGTTGTATGTTTAGTTGGTGGATTTTTAGCTATTCATATTTGAGTATACTTTATATTTTAGTAGTTTTAACTTTTGTTTGACATTGTGAAAGACTATTTAGTAGTTTTAACGCGTCTTGCAAGATTGATTTGTGTCCATGTAGTGTTGATATTAAGCTTTAATTTAGGAATAATGTGTTTGCTAAGCATAAGTACTAACACTAGTTGATCCTATTGATGACAACATTGATTTTCTTGCAAGATCGATTTGTGTCCATCTAGTGTTAACACTTAGCTCAATTAATGACAAGTAGCAAATGAGTCATGTCAAAGAATCTTTAGAATTGCAGAGTTTGATACATAGAAAAGAGTTCAATCTTACAAGTTACAGTTCAATGTAAGCGTCTTACATCGATTTTTAAGTAATGTAGGTAGATATTCTGAAAGAAGTGAACACACATTCCCTTTATTGATCATTGAATTTGCAGAAACTAAGTGTTGTGACTGGAAATGGAGAAAAAGAGTTTAGGGACAATATTACCACTTCTCTGAAATATAACTTGTAAATTGAACAACATTGAAACAGTTTTCAGTATTACCAAAGCAATTTGAATGATAGATTTTGGGGAAACTCCTGTCCACCTCAGTCTGCCCATTTTGATCTGAAAGCAATTCCAAAAGCCAAAAAAGTTAAACATAAGCTAAAGTGAAATGCCTTAGGTGAAAGATAAATAACAATTTGTATGTTTAGTTGGTGGATTTTTAGCTATTCATATTTGAGTATACTTTATATTTTAGTAGTTTTAACGTTTGTTCGACATTGTGAAAGACTATTTGGATTAAGCCTTATGTTATGATAACTTTGTTTGATATATTTGTTCGACATTGTGACTTTATTTTGTACTACTTTGTTTTAATCTTTATATTAATTGATATAGATGTTAGATAAAGACAATGGTAGATCAAAAAAATCCGCTAATCCAAAAAAGAAATTTAAGGCCAATGCTATGAGAAGGCCCACTGGGGTCGTGATATCCGATGAGCCCTCTCGAGTTAATATTTCAAAACGAGCCTCAGTTTCAACTACTCACTCGGCACACCAGTCACATAATGCCTCTACTCATGTGGCTCCACAATCTAGTTATACTATATCTACACCCACTGTGGTACCTAGTTCGGGTTACCAAACATTGCAGGGCAATTCACATCTTGGTTGTGGGTCTACCATACCATCAGCTAGTGCTAGTCAGTGCAATAGTAATAGTTTGAATACTAGTAGTGGATCAATTGGACTTTCCAATCTTCATCTTGAATGCAATGGCTCAGAGCCTAATACTCCCACCACCCAACACTCAGATGCACATGGTCCTCAGCCAGGCGATAGAGTCAATTTTCGGAGACTTGTCATTGAGCCATTAGGATACAAGTATGATTCAATTATGTTTCATCTTTCATTTATCTATTTATATTTTAATTGATTGATTATTTTTTGTTTACTCTACTTTTTCAATGAACTCATATTTCAGCTTACGTCCGGATGTGGGTATGACAAAGATTATTTTAAAGTGCATCGGAACTCAGTATAATGGTGTGTATCCGAATTGGAGTTCAATTCCACTTAACACCTAAGGGCAGATGTTCAACGAATTTAACGTAAGAATATATATAAATTAAATTCACATCATATACATTTAAATTCTCTAGTCATTTGAACAATAAATATTTAGTTATTTTTTATTACAGAAATATTATGAATGGGCTCCTGAACACGAGGATGACGTTCAAGTGAACTTCAAGCTTAAAGCTTCAAAGTTGCTTTCTAGCACATTTTGTGACTGTCGGAGAGAAAACAGAATTCCTAAGTTTATGTTACCGGATCGATGGGCTCTGTTACTGAAACATTGGAGTACTGATGAAAATTTTAAAAAGAGGAGTGAGATTGGGAAGATGGCTCGCGCATCAGAAAAGGGAGGCTCTTTGCACACTGGTGGATCTATTAGCCAGGTTACTAGGAAGGAAAAAATGATATACTTTCTTAATTTAGTAAAGCAATTTTTTTCTTTTTTGACAAGTACTTTTTGGAAATTAATGAGATCAAATTCTAGATATGTTATTTGCAGGAAAAAGAGTTGGGTAGGCCGGTAGCTGTAGCAGAGATGTTCAAGGTTACTCACATCAAGAAGAGTACGAACCCCACAGAAGAAGAAAGATGGATTGAGCCACGTGCTCAAGAGACATATGTAAGAACTTCATTCAAACTAATCTTTTTTTCTTTTCCTTGTATATATATACTACATTCTTATTCGTAAAGTTCTTTGTTTAAATTACAGGATAGGTATATATGAATATCTCAGGAATATCGTAGTACTCTACCTCTTGAGAGTCAGGACAGACCATTTACCCAAGAAGATAATGAGAATCTTTGGAAACAGAGTGCTGGTGAATAGATTAGAGGTTCAGTTTACGGCTATCCAGAAAAGGCGTATCAGAAGAAGAAGTCTTGGTATTGTGGTTCATCATCCTCAAGCTTTGATGGTGGGGATAGAGAGACAATATCTGCAATGGAGAGTAAGATAACTTATCTCAATGCCGAGCTTGCTGCTGTAGCCGAAAGAGAGAAGAAGAGAGAAGAAAGAGAGAAGAAGAGAAAAGAAAAAGAGAGGAAGAGAGAGGAGGAGATAGCGGCAACAAATGAGGTTGAGAACAAGAGGTATGCAGCGGTTCAGGCCCTACTAACTTTTGTTTTTGAATCAGAAAATATTCTTTCTCCATGTCCGGCCAACAGTGATGGATCTGATCAGGAAGATGCTGGGAATGATAACTCTGATAAGGAAAGTGAGGGTGATGAGAATGGTAAGTCTGATAAAGAGAGTGAGGGTGATGAGGAGTAGTTTTATCTATTTGACATTTTAGACTTCTATATTTTTGGAATTGTTTAATTTGATTGTATTTTAGTTTATTTTGAAGTTGGATGAAGTTTATTTTGAAATAGTTTAATGTATATGTTGAAAATATTTTGTTGTTTTGGTTGGATGAAGTTTATTTGACTTTGGATTGTTTAGGTATAAATATGCAGGTGGGCAACTAAAAATTGCAGTAATTTGCTGCTTGTTTTGTAGGAGAAAATCGACCTCCAGAGGTTAGAATTTCAAAAATAAAAAATAAAAATACCGATCTCCGGAGGTCAGAATTCCAAAACTAAAAAATAAAAATACCGACCTCCGGAGGTCAGAATTTTAAAAATACAAAAATAAAAATACCGACCTCCGGAGGTCAGAATTTTAAAAATACAAAAATAAAAATATCGACCTTTGGAGGTTAGAATTTCAAATATACAAAGAAAAATATACCGACCTCCGGAGATCAGAATTTCAACATTACAAAAATAAAAATACCAAGCTCCGGAGGTCAGAATTTCAACATTACAAAAATAAAAGTACCGATCTCCGAAGGTCAAAATCTCAAAAATAAGAATACCGACCTCCGGAGGTCAAAATCTCAAAAATGCAAAAATAAAAATACCGACCTCTAGAGGTCAGAATTTAAAAATTAAGAAGACACAAATACCGACATTCGGAAGTCGGTATTCCAAATAAATATTCTGACCTCAGGAAGTCAGAAATAATAATATATAAAACTGACCTCAGGAAGTCGGAAAATATTCCAACATAAAATAAAAACTGACCTCAAGAGGTCAGTAAATACTGACCTCCAGAGGTTGGTATTGAATATCGACCAAGCTTTTTCCAACCTAAGCTGGGATGTCGGTTTTAGGTCCGTATTTCAGGGAATACCAACCTCCGGAGGTCAGTATTAACTGTTTTTTTTAGTAGTGATTTGTGGACTCATAAACACCCCCAACTTAAACTTTGCTTGTCCTCAAGCAAACTCAAGTTGAGCCATTCAAAAAGGGTGTCTCGAACAGTGCTACACAAGACTCAATCATGAATGCACATAACAAGACTCAATTTACTTATGCAAAGATCAAATGTGCACTTAAAGATTCAACTTGTGACTCACCAATATCAACGAATCTCATGCTCACAATACTTGCTTCAACTGAAAGGTGAAGCTCAACTATAGTTTTCAAGTGCCCTCACAGAAAGAATGATTCCATAATCACACAATGGTTCACAGTTTAAAGCTTTGGAATCAGATGCAACACTCACACTCACAAAGATGAACACAATGCATGCTTTCACCCATAGGTTTGCCAGTACTTCCCAATCAACATTTGTTTCAGCTCACTCAAGATTAAAAACATTTGTTCAAGGCTTGTAATAGGGCTGAGTGCAAAGGTATGAACATTTAGGCTTAGTGACTTCATCCTCATGAAATGTGGTGCTCACAACACTTCCTTTCCTTTTCCTTCACCATTATCTTTAATGCTCATAAGTCATCATATTATTCACTTTCCATGGATTGTTTGGGAACCCCATCTCTTCACACTTTATTCCACAACTTCATTTTTCATTCTTTTTCATTTTTCTTTCTTTCTCTTGTTTTATATAGAGGGGTTCCATTTTTCTGAAAACCATGAGTTAGAGGAGTTTTTCTTGAACTTCTTGATTTGCCCTTGTCTTTTCACCACACCCCCAACTTAGGCTTTTTGCCTACGCTGATTATTCAATTAACCACAATTCAAGAGGATTATAGGTGGTGGATTAAGAAAGGTCTAGTTTTCATCAAGTTTCTTCCAAAGAAGGGTAAGACTTAAGGGGTGTTCAAGAGAGAATCACACACTCACAAGGTGAGTCACAAAAGAGGTATATGTCAAATTGGTTCACACTCTTCGAAGTTGTCTAAGATCATATCAAGATATAGCATCGCTTAGTTGACCGAACCAACGGGGCAAATTCTATGATCTATCATGCATGGTTCAAAGTAAGCTCATCACAGTAGGCATTAACACAACAGTCAAACAAGACTCCACACTTTCGCTAGTGTGCAATGATTATCACACGAGAATCAATTTGATAAATGGCTAATCACAACGAGATGCAAAAAGTTCACATATTGTCTATGCAACTTCATTTGGCCTTGTCGTAGCCGTGCATTCATGTTCGTTAGATTGAGAGCACTATTTAAGTTATCGGTATTGATCGGAACCGAGACTTAAATTTTTGCAAAAGAATAGCCACATTCAACACATGAGAGGTGGCAAAAATGTGCGAAAAATTCAAAAAAATTTCGGAAGGGTAAAAGTTGTTTTGCAATTTAAAACAAAAGGAGCCGTAAGCTCTAACATCCATAGAAAATAGTATTTATCATAATAATAGCTCAAAGCCCAAATACATACACAAAACACGAACAAAAGTAGCACACAAAAGGTGTGGGCCTCACCCCACAATAATTAAAAGCTATTTGTCCTCAAATGCAATTAACAAAATATCCCGAATGTAAATTAAAGAAAGACAGAGGGGTGGTAAAGAAGGGATCGTGTCTAAGCAGTCGCTCCATCTGTCTGGGCTTCAGTGCCCTGAGTGTTGTCATTCTGCTTCTGGTCCTCTTTTTCTTTGTGCTCTGCTTCAGCTTCTGCAGCGATATTAGCTTTGATCATATTGTCCAACTCTTGAGCTGCTACAAAGGTGTCTATTGCATTGCTGAATCCTCGAGCCCACGAAGGGACATTAGGGTCGATGGTCATCCTCCTCCTTGAACTGGCTGTCCTGTTATCCCTTCTTTCAGTTCTTCTGAACTGTTGTGCTCTTATGTGTCTGGGTGGCACGTTTCTTCCTGAAACTTTTGGTCTGGTCATGTCTGTAAAGTCTTGAGATAATGTTAGAATATATTTGACAATCAAAAGAAAGACTTTCAGCTGTAGAAGGACTAGATAGTCCATTCGGTGAGCCACATACAATCCGGTGAAGGTCACGGTACAGAAGGAGTTAGGGGTGCAGACAAAGGGCGAATAAGAAAACTTTCGATGAGTCACTGAGTGCTCTTGGCGACCTCATACTTCTCACCGAAAGTTACAAATGCCACAACAAATAAAGCATGATAACAAGGGAGAGATGTGGTATTTAGAAGAATAGCAGAATAGTTTGGCAAGCTCGTCACAGTTAATCGAATGACCCAACGTGCCTACTTTTGACCCAACTTCTGAAAATTAGCCCCGCAACCCCCGAAAACAAAATCAAAGCATGCACCAGTACAACTAAGGTCGGATCCATAACAACCAAACACAACCCCTCAAATTTTAATTCAGTTTAAGGCATGCAATTACAGGAATTCGACAGTCACAACTACCCGAGCAAGGATATCAAATTAAATCATGCATGTAAACAATCTAATCCTCTCAGGGAGGAGTGGAACACTTCAACCAGATTATGCTATATAAAATGAGTATAGTTTATGATAAATTAAACTTGGGGGATAGAGGACTAACTTTTTGTGTCGCTAAGGAGACGATTGAAAAGCTATGCGACAATGTAATCCAAGTCCGAGCACAATTCAAATACTAAAATGCTAGTGAAGGGCTAAAATAAAGAAATACTACCTTAGTGTGAATTTAGGAGGTTTAAGCACGAGGGAAAGTGAAGAATTTCAAATTTGAAGTTTCTTGGCCATTATAAACCATCCATTTCGTGCCTGTTCGGCGATGTTAGTCTCACTCGCCGATTCGCAGAGTGACCACCCCTCCGCCGATTGCTAAATTTCTTCTAGTTTATTGGGGGTTAAAACTGCGGTATACATCGTGGTCACCGACACACCGAACTGCTTCATAATTCCGCCAAGTTTTACAGGCTCTGACTTAATCTTGAATTGAGCCAAATGGCGGGTCAAGTCGTTCACGCCGACCTCTTCGGTGATACGTTGACTGACCGTTTTCTCGCCAATCCATATTTTTCATCACTTTCCTCATTCAAACCTGCACCACTAACACACCATTATTTATAAAAGTAAAATAAAGCATATAAAACCTTGGGTTGCCTCCCTAGAAGCAACTTATTTAACGTTGTGGCACGACGCGAGTCCTCACTCGCTCCCCATCGGTTAGGTTGGCCCTAGTGTTACTAGGTAACCCCAATAGTTCGTTTGAGTGAACAGGAGGCACCACATAATTCAGGAGTGTCCTGATTAGCTGGATCGATCTAGAGTGAGAGCCAACCATTTGATTCAACACTTCAATACTCTCTTTCATCTCTTCCAACATTCGATCTTGTTCGGTGATCTTTTGGAGAATGATTTGAAGTGTGTCCTCGACACGATTATTCTTCCTGTCTCTAGACTGCTTCCTCTCGTGAGGAGGTATGTACCTCCCTTGACTCTTACACTGGTTTTCCACCTTTATTATTTTGGTGGACAACTCGTTCAGCTGAGTTACCAGTGCAGTTAACCCGAAGTCGCTCTCGACTCCTTGGCTCGTCTCAGTCGAGTTGTCACCATTTCCCCCAGCCATGATTAGGGTACCTACCTACATCAACAAATTCAAGGGAAAACAAAACAAAAATAAAGTTAGTAAACTATGACTACCAAAAGCAAAATTCGTTTTAAACCAAAAATTTTCACGTAACACCACTCCCCGGCACCGGTGCCATTTTGATGTTTGGGTAATCAAGGACACAACTTTCGATGCAAGTGTCTACAATCGTGCAATAGTTCTCTCTCGACCAACTTACCCCGTTTCAAATGCGTTCCTCTCGGGCACCCACTTGCCTCATGAAGAACAACCTACGCCTTAACCCACTCACTCTATCGAGCTGAGTGTGTGGACATGGGACTAGGGTTCACTCTCTCAAGCTGAACCTCTTGTCGACACTTACACTGACCATCAATCCAGTGGTCTTAGTTTTACGACCTCTCTCTCTCGCAAGCCGAAAACACATAAATAAACTTGTATTTGCAACTACAAATTCATTAAATTCATCCACAAACACTAAATGAAATCACATTTAAACTATGAATAGGCTATCAACAAGTAAGACCCAACAATTATCTTAACCCATATTCGCTAAATCACACCCGAAGAATTGGGATTTTTAGCCACACATCCAGAGATAGAAATTTATACCTAAATGAGCTTGCATTCAAATGGGTATGAAGATTTGAGTCTTGTTACAGGCCAAGAATGAAGAATCCAAGAGACCCAAGTCCAAATCCTTGGAGATGAAACCGTCTTCTTCTTCAATTTTTCAAAACCCTCTCAAACTCAGAGAAAAAAATATCAAAAAGTACTATTCTATATGAAAATTATAATAATTGTTCAACTAAAAATCTGATACTAAGCTACAACTCTCAACGAGTATTTATAGATTCCACAGATTTGTGCTGCAATAGATCATTCAGCGTCGTTAGTCGGAATCACTGATCAACTCGGCGAATCGCCTTTTGGTGTAGTTCATCGCCGTCTTTCACCATCCTTCAGCATTGCCGTTCTCTGGGTAATTGGGCGACATGGTACTTCTTCACGGAACTTCTCTACGATGCGCCGATTGCTCCCTTTTTTCATCGACTTGATCCTTTCCTTCAAGGCTCAACACACTGGAACAAAAGGTGAAGTAAGACCTTTCGATGACTTGCCAAGTGAAATCGGCGATCCTCAGGCGTTCATTTCTTTGTTCTTTTAATCCTTTTTATTCCTTTTTGTGACGTAGTGTCCATGCTTTCCTTCACACTTCAAGTACCTGAAACTTAATTGTTTTCATCAGATATTGAGATAAACTAAGCATTTGAGGACACATTATCCATTAAAATATAGCCCAAAATGTATCCAATTTGTGGACTCATCACGCTTTGGTCTTATTTGTGAGGAAGAGAGTTGGTTCCCTTAGGATGTGTATAGATTACCGTCAGTTGAACAAGGTTACCTTAAAGAATAAGTATCCTCTTCCAAGAATTGATGATCTTTTCGATCATCTTCAGGGTGCCTCTGGTTTTTTCAAAAATAGACCTCAGATCTAGCTACCATCAGTTGAAAGTAAGGGAATGTCATATTTCCAAGACAACATTCATGATGGTCATTATGAGTTTCTGGTCATGTCGTTCGGTTTAACCCATCCACCTGCAGCGTTCATGGACCTTATGAATAAAGTATTCAAGCCTTATTTAGATATGTTTGTTATTATTATCATGTATGACATTTTAATCTATTTGAGGAATGAGGAAGATCATGCTAGCCATATCAGAATAGTTCTTCAGACTTTAAAAGATAAGGAGTTATATGCTAAGTTTTCTAAATGTGAGTTTTGGCCTGAGTCTGTGGCATTCTTGGGTCACATAGTTTCCGATGATCGAATTAAAATTGATACCCAAAAGATAGAGGAAGTGCAGAGTTGGCCTAGACCCATATATCCAAATGATATTAGGAGTTTCTTGGGTTTGGCGGACTATTATAGAAGGTTCGTAGATGGGTTCTCATCCATTTCGTCTCCTTTGATCAAGTTAACTCAGAAAACAGTGAAGTTTCAATGGTCTGAAGCTTGTGAGAAAAACTTTCAGAATTGAAAAAAGGGTTTACTACTGCCCCAGTATTGACCTTACTAGAAGGTACTCAAGGTGGTGTACTGTGATGCATCTAGAGTTGGTTTGGGTTGCGTGTTAATGCAGAATGGCAAAGTTTTAGCTTATGCCTCCAGATAGTTGAAAGTTCATGAGAAGAACTACCTAACCCATGACTTAGAGTTAGATGTCGTAGTATTTGCTTTGAAGATATGGCATCATTATTTGTATGGTGTTCATGTTGATGTATTCATTGATCATAAGATTCTTCAGTATGTGTTTACTCAGAAAGAGCTTAATCTCAGACAAATGAGGTGGTTAGAATTACTCAAGGATTATGACATGAGTATTATTTACCACCCAGGTATGGCTAATGTTATTGCTGATGCTTTAAGCAGGTTGTCTATAGGTAGTACCTACCATGTTGAGGAAGAAAATAGAGAGTTAGCGAAAGATGTGCATAGACTTGCATGCTTAGGAGTCCGACTGATGGATTCCACAGAAGGAGGAGTAGTGGTGATGAATGGGGCTGAATCTTCATTAGTGTTCGAAGTGAAAGAAAAGCAAGACCAAGATCCTATTTTTCTTGAAATAAAGGCAAATGTTCATAAGCAAAAAGTATTAGCTTTTGAACAAGGGGGAGACGGCGTATTTAGATATCAAGGTAGATTGTGTGGACCAATGGTGGATGGAATCCAAGAGAGGATCATGGAGGAAGCTCATAGCTCCAGATATTCCATTCATTCAGGTTCCACAAAGATGTATCGCGATTTGAGAGAAGTCTATTAGTGGATTCGCATGAAGAAGGGCATTGCATAATTTGTTAATAAGTGTCTGAATTGCTAACAAGTTAAAGTGGAGCATCAAAGGCCCGATGGTTTGGCCCAGAATATAGAACTTCCGAAATGGAAGTGGTAGATGATTAATATGGACTTCATCACAGGTTTACCAAGGTCACGCAGGCAGTACAATTNCTTTAAGCAGGTTGTCTATAGGTAGTACCTACCATGTTGAGGAAGAAAATAGAGATTTAGCGAAAGATGTGCATAGACTTGCATGCTTAGGAGTCCGACTGATGGATTCCACAGAAGGAGGAGTAGTGGTGATGAATGGGGCTGAATTTTCATTAGTGTTCGCAGTGAAAGAAAAGCAAGACCAAGATCCTATTTTTCTTGAATTAAAGGCAAATGTTCATAAGCAAAAAGTATTAGCTTTTGAACAAGGGGGAGATGGCGTATTTAGATATCAAGGTAGATTGTGTGGACCAATGGTGGATGGACTCCAAGAGAGGATCATGGAGGAAGCTCATAGCTCCAGATATTCCATTCATTCAGGTTCCACAAAGATGTATCGCGATTTGAGAGAAGTCTATTAGTGGATTAGCATGAAGAAGGGCATTGCATAATTTGTTAATAAGTGTCTGAATTGCTAACAAGTTAAAGTGGAGCATCAAAGGCCCGATGGTTTGGCCCAGAATATAGAACTTCCGAAATGGAAGTGGTAGATGATTAATATGGACTTCATCACAGGTTTACCAAGGTCACGCAGGCAGTACAATTCTATTTTGGTGATTGTCGATAGAATGACAAAATCTACCCACTTTTTACCAGTAAAGACTACGCATTCACTAGAAGATTATGCTAAAATGTATCTTCATGAGGTGGTAAGAGTTCATGGAGTTCTGGTCCCCATTATTTCAGATAGAGGTGCGCAATTTACTGCATAGTTTTGGAAGTCATTCCAAAAAGGATGGGTTAAAAGGTGAACTTGAGTGTTGCCTTTCATCCTCAGACAGATGAGCAAGCAGAGCGCACTATTCATACCTTAGAGGATAGCTTGAGGGCTTGTGTGATTGACTTCAAAGGCAATTGGGATGATCACCTACCTCTCATTGAATTTGCTTACAACAATAGTTACCACTCTAGCATCCAAATGGCTCCTTATGAAGCTCTTTATGGGAGAAGATGTAGATCTCCTATTGGATGGTTTGAAGTTGGTGAAACAGGGTTGATAGGACCAGATTTAGTTCATCAAGCTATGGAGAAGGTGAAAGTGATTCAAGAGAGGTTGAAAATGACACAAAATCATCAGAAATCCTACACTAATCTTAGGAGAAGGGAGTTAGAGTTTGAAGTAGATGATTGGGTGTATTTGAAAGTTTCACCCATGAAAGGTTTTATGAGATTTGGTAAGAAGGGGAAACTTAGTCTCCGGTATATTGGCCCTTACAGAATATCGAAAAGGGTAGGTAATGTAGCTTCTGAGTTAAGGCTACCACAAGAGTTAGCAGCGGTTCATCCGGTGTTTCACATCTCCATGTTGAAGAAGTGCATGAGAGAGCCTTCATTGATCATACCAACCGAAGATATTGGGATCAAGGATAGCTTGTCTTATGAGGAGATTCCTGTTCAGATTCTAGATCGCCAAGTTCGCAAGTTGAGGACAAAAGAGGTAGCATCAGTCAAAGTTCTTTGGAGGAATCAATTTGTTGAGGAAGCTACTTGGGAAGCTGAGGAGGACATGAATAAGAGATACCTACATCTCTTCGAATCTGGAGAAGTTCCAAATTAAGGTACTAATCCTTTTATTGGATTTATTTATAAGTTGGCACGTTGTTTTTGCATTTGCTTGCTAGGTGTTTGAACTGAATGGTTGATGTTACACCCTTAGCCTAGTAAAAGTAATCTCAATCGAGGACGAATGTTCCCAAGGGGGAGATATTGTAACATCTCGGAAATTGAAATAACTAGGAAGAAGTCAAGTATTGGAAATAGTGATTTTACAAAATAATGGAAATCAGGAAATTTGGTTAAGTTAAGAATGAGTTTTGGTCAACTTCAAACGACCATAACTCGTAGATCAGGATGAGTTAGGTGTGTTTACAGATATCAAAAGAAAGATCTTGGAATAATCTTTCCAACGCCACCGGGTATGCGCGATTCCGAGTTCGTACGAGTGAGATATGTTCATTGGAAATTGGGCTGTTCGATTAAGGAAAGTCCAATCCGGATTTTGGAAGGGTAGTTTGGTCTTTTCCGTACCCAACTTAATTAATTCATTTTTGGTAATATTTCTAAGGGTCTAAAATGAAATTGGTCAGTTTACGCTTTTGAAATTAGAGTTAGGGTATTTGGAGAAAGAACGCAAGAGGAGAAGAAAGGAGAAAAGAGCCAAGATCATCATTCGTAAGGATTTCACTTGTGGATTTCATCAAGGGGTGATCCCTACGAGGTATATGAGATCACATAGCATTGGGTTAGTTCACTCACGCATCAATCATGATTCAATTCAGCAAAGTTATATTGATTTGCAAGTAAATCCTATGAGTTCTTGATGAAATTCGATTGATATCTTTTAGGTTCTTGTTGTTGAAGTTTCTTGAGATTGATTCATGTATTTAGGTGTGATTTCGAATAGAATCTGATGTATTTTGAGGGTTTAGTCGATTCAAAGTGTTTGGGAAAAGAACCATTGGAGTTTAGAGGGTTTAGAGTTGAAAAATGTGCAAGGAAAATCGTAAAACACCTGGGGAATGGGATGGGGCGTCGCACCAGCCAGCGCCCCAAAAGGTTCTATAAAGTTTCACCCTTGGGGCGCCACGCCAGCCAGCACTACCAAAGACAGGCTCTGAAGTTTGCCCTCTGGCGCCCCACGCCTCTCAGAACGCCTGGGACGTCAGTTCTTCCCATTTCTTTCCCAACTTTCCGTACTAGTTCCTTAGCAATGTACTTATGTTTTCTAGTTGATTCCAACATTCTTAGGTACATCTAAACATCATGAAATCATCCATAAACATGAGACCATGAACTTTGAATCCATAATTCAATTCAAGGAAAGTTAAGAGTCAAGTATAGAAGTTAAGAAGCAAGTTAAGAGAAGTTTATACAGTTTTCAAAAATATTTCACATACGTTTTACCTTCGTTTTAAGACTTAAGTTTCGATTTAAGTAAATAGTAAAGAGTAAAGAGTAAAGATTGAATTCATTTCTTCAAATAAATATATGGGGACTACGTATTCCCAAAGAGTTTAAAATGTTTTCATATTTGAGAAAGAAAGGGAACACCGACTCCAAGAGAGCTTTTAAGCTAAGTTTTGAGTAATTATCTCAAAGAAAAGAATTTTTTTTTATTTAAATTATATGAGCAAAGTATATTTTGGGAGTAGTATTGAGCATCAATATGGGTATGCGAGTTCATATTAACTCCAGTATCAATAAACCATGTAGCCATCATGGGTAGTAAATGATCATACTTTTTAGATGACTCCTTAAGTTGCTTTTTAGCATAGACTAGTGGATCCACTTAGTTAAGGCGTTCTATATGATGGCAAAGTATAGGATAGTTCTGGCAGCGTGGGCAAGACACTTTATCACCACTTAGGCTCATACTAGTGGTTGTTGGTTAGAGAATCTTCCACAAAAACTATATTACTTTATTATATGAGAAAAGTTGAGTTTGTTATTGCATTTTCTTTAACGAACTAAGTTGTTTACCACTGTTTTTAGAAGCTTTCTATATATTGCATGTGTTTTATTGCTTTATATTGAGTAATGTTATTCAGGAGAAAGTAAAGCGAAGGTAAGTGTTCCTTTCAAATTCTTTTCAAGCCTATGTCTTGTTTAGAAACATACTCGTACATTCAATGTGTTGTTGCCAGTTTGCCTGCATCATTTTATGATGCAGACGCAGGTAACCAGGATCAGCATCCAGCGCCTCGTTGATCCAGTTGAGCACTCAGAGTCTGTTGGTGAGACTCTTTGCATTCCAGAGGACCCCTTTTTACTTTGCTTGCAGTATTTCATTGTTAGGATGATCGGGGGTCTTGTCCTGAAATCCCTCTTTGTTTTAGAGGCTTCATAGACAAATAGTTATAGTTCTTTAGTCTTATTCATTTTAGTTGTATACATTTAAGACTTGAGTTGCCATTTTTTCTAAGATATTATTTCTTAAGTTATGCATGAGTTACATTTCTTATGTTTAAGTCTTCCGCTAAGTAAGTAAGTCAGGCCAAGGGTTCGCTTGGGGCCAAAAGTGGTTTTCGAGTGTCAGTCACGTCCGGGGTGTAGGTTCGGGGCGTGACAACAATCTTCCTCCAACCTCTCTAACGATGATGTACTTAGATCATTGGTTCAGAGAGAAGAAATTGAAAGAATTACAAATTTAGATTGCCATGAAGTAGTAGTGGTTCTACACCAGGAAGTGGACAAGGTAAAAGAGGGTGAAAATAAATTGTTTGCTCACCTGAACAAAAGTAATGAGTTGGACTCTGAATTTTCACAAAGTGTAGGTAAGTGACCGTATCACTAGCTCAATCCTTTTTTGTAAGTTATTTTATTTTATTTTATTATCATTACCATTATATATGAACAATGAATTTAATAGTCCACAAAATTCATACATTTTAGTATGTGAAAGTTTTGTTTGTGTTATGTGTTGTAAATTTTTTTTCCACATTATGTACTAATAAAAATGGATTTCAACTTTTTATACAATGAAAATAATTTTTTACACTTGGTAAATTTTAACCTATTATAAAGGTGATATTTATATTAATAATAATTTACCTATAACTATTTCATGACAAACACGATTGTGTAAATACTTTTATATCACTAGAATATAAGTTAAACAAAACTATTAGCTATATTGTGTGAGCATTATCTTTTGATATTTTTATGACTCATCATTTATGTAGGAAAAGAAAGTTCAACACCTTCAAAATTCGACAAGCTTTCTTCCTCCAATGTCTCGCTAGATATCGTTCACTTGATGTCATCATTATCTCAAGAAGTAAAGAATACAAGCTTTGCAAACTTGGAGCTCCAAATTATTGTTCCCGAAGATAAAGTACACAGAGAAATTAATGATCATGTGGTCGTAACTTTGGCCAAGAATGAAGAATTGACCATTAGTTTTTCATACAATGAGCGTATTTTATTTAGCCGAGCAAGCATGCTCTTAACAAACACAGTCAATAGGCTACATGTATTATATAGTTAGTGATTGCATCTATAGTTTTTAGTAATTAACTTTTGATCCAAAAGAAAAGGTTTTAGTTCCATGGTATGATTATTATTTTCCATGGTATGATTATTATTTTTTCCTTTGTTTAATTTTACCCAATATGATTTTAGTTTATTCTAAAAATAATTATGCATCTCAATATTTGGAAATAATTTAATTGTTAAAGTTTAGTTTATGTTTGATGAAATAATCTATAACCACGTAATCATTTATAGGAAATTTTGGATCATAATTCTTGGAAGTATTTATTTGTTTCTTAAATTTCATGTCTAGTCAAATAATATCATATAAATTATATATATTAAGATAAATAAAGTATTTCAAAAAATATTTATACATTGACTTCATTTATTTTTGCAGAAAATATGGAGCAACTTCCAATTTCACAATCATTAGAAATCGAGAATAATGAGAATGCTCATATCGAGAAGGGACTTCCTTATGATTTTTAAACACAACTATGGAGAAAAAAAATGATTGTAAACTTGACCAATAATGTTAAGTTTGTGACTATCACTGGTTTCACACTAAATAAAGGTATGTTAATCAACTCCTAACAAATACATGAGATAATTACAAGATTTATGCAATTATGGTGTGTCTGGTTTGGAAAAAAACATTTAATTATTTTGATGTTTGGTTGGTCAAACTTCGTGGAAAATATTTTTTAAAAGGAAACTAAGTACGTTAAAATTAAGAAAAACTACTTCTCTAATGGAATTGGGGAAATCAAGTTACATAAGTGGTATTCTACATTAATTGTCTAATACACATCATCCAATCACATTAGTGATATTCTATACTAATTGTCTAATATTCATTCTCCAACACATCTCACAATCAATCTCATAGCCCTCATCTCTACTACCCCACTCCCCTACCATCATAACCATCCCCCGTCTAGTTTGTCAAAACTATATGCATATATATTTGAGATTATAATTTTTACTTACCTATAAATATTAGAAAATAAGTTAAAATCGACTTATTTTTAGGAATAAATGGTGGCCAATGATGTAAGTCTATGGACACATACAATTTTACACTAAATAAAGGTATTTTTCACCATAAAGTCTCTTAATGAATGCACTATATAAATCAAAAGAATTATATTCACCATAAAACGCTAAATGATTGCACTGAATAGATCACACGAATTATACAATTAAAGTGTTAATATTTAGTTTCAGTTCTTTCACATAATGAATACTATTAGCTATATTAATTTGCTATTTATATTAAATAATCACATAATTTGCAGGTAAAAATGACAAGGAAGGAGTATGCATTACTACAAACGTTGCCCTACCCGAAGTCGCTCTTCCAATGAAAATAGACAGTGCAAAAGAGGGAGACAAGACTACACTTGAGGATTCACATGGAAAAGAGGATCATCTAATCTCTCATGATAACATTTTTACAAATATGGATAATTTTGATAGTTTCTCAATGCATAAGTCTTTTAGAAAATGAAAAAAATTAATGAGTCACAAGAACTTGAAATATCATATTTTATTTTTACATAACTAAAGTCATTTACCATATTACATTGATGATTTTTTTTTCTAAATGCGCAAGATTAGACGATCCCTTTCTACTATATGGTATAAAAAATGATCACTTTGAAGATGCTTATACTCCCAATATCAAGGACCTGTGATCATCATATGAAAAGTGTTGGCATCATTGTGCTAATGAGACACTATTATATCTTTGTCCTAGTAGTTGTTTGTGTTGAGATATACTATTAATCATTTTGTTGAGTTATAATATTTTATTTCAATTAATCTAAGTAAAGACTATATTTTATTTATTTATTATAATAAAGTCTTTATTTGAATAAATTATTGTGTTAATATGTGTGTTCATTACTTATATAGTAGACAATTCTTTTGTACGGAGTTATCTAACTCATGCACGAAAAATTCAAATTGTCGGTTCTCATAAGTTATAAATTAATGTTCACCATTAAATATGAAGTAGGAAAAACATCTTGATGATTGTAGAACACAATTAAATATAATTTGATCAAAATTATGAGAGTGGTCATATTCCAACTTCTTGTGCTAGTACATTCCATATATATTAAACGAATCAAGGAGAGATGTTTGTTTATGTTCTAAATATTAATAAACAACTTCTCTACTCCATTATAAGTGTTTGTACTCTTAATCTTGATATAATTATTATGATCTTTGTAGTTTGATATAATATTTTAATCTATTAAAAGGTGAGACTCAATTATGAATGTCTTTGCCACAAAGAACACTCTAGCTCGTCGGCACAACTCTGTGATCAACACTGGGAATGGTAGCGATGTCTAGCTCTGCTTGTCCCTCATGGCCATCTCCTGCTCAATAATCATCCATTGATTCACTCTATCCCGATTAATGATAGATCCCAACAGAGTTGCCTTCGGGTGCCGGGGGATGGATTCATTCTGTGATGGTGTGCTGCTAATAAATTCGAACCAGTACCTTGCAACTACATTAACATCCTTCTTTTCAATCTGGACCCCTGGTTCAATCGATGGAGGTGTATTGTTAGATATCAAGGGAGCCAACCACCCCTTAAGATCATCGAGGGTCTTCTTCTGAATCCTATTTGATAAGAAATAGATTATTTGGACTGTGCACCCCAACACCTCATTTATGTCCGAATTACTGCACTTCACATTTTTACCTCGCACCTCCATACGATCAATATGTGCAAACGAAGTGACCTTCTTCTTTTCTTCCGGGACCAGCTTCCCGTACTTCTCATAGAACTCCCAGACACAAGAACATATGTAAGGGCCTCGAGGCTATGTGAATCTCTCAAATTTGTGGAACCGAATTGTGTCCCACACAGATGGATACCTATCCATTACCTCATGAGTAGACAACCGCTTCTGTTCTAGAATATTTCTCAACACAACCACCTTTAATCTGTTCATCGAACGTGGTGGAGGTGACTATATCAGGGGCACTTGTAGTGCCTACTCATCTGCCTGTATAGGAGGTGGAGGATGAGTCGGGAGTACCGGGAGTCTAACCAGATCATGCAGGGCGCAATTCATCATGTCTTCGCTGAAGGGTTACGTCATCCTTTAGTTCTGACTCATAGGCTGGAGTTATAGACCCAACCTCATCCTCTCTATTTCACTTGGATGCAGTGAGGTAGGAAGCGTAGACAAGTATTGGGTATACCCATCATTTCAGTTATCTCATGTTTTAAGCTTCCGTAGAGTATCTTTTGTTCAGTTGTTTTAGTATGCTTATGATATGCAAGCTCAGGGTTAGCTTGGGGTCATTCGTGATCCTAGGTCCCGTGTTTACGTCAAGGAGTAGCCTCAGGGCGTGACAAACTTGGTCCTAGGATGTCTGGAAGCCGCACTGAGTAGAATCTCTTTCATGGGTGCGAAGTGCACCACATCTAATGAGATGGAGGATACCAAGTGATTTAGGAAAACTTCACTCTCTTTGCTACTCTTATCGTGCGTGAGGTATGATCCAACTTCTCGTTTCAATTCATCATATTGCATTTCAGATCATGCCTCCTTGTAGAGCCTACGCACGGAATGCTAATGTAGGTAATGCTAACGTAGTTCCTCTAGTCCTGGACCATGAGGTTACAAATGCAGAATTTTAGAATGAGATACAACTTTTGGCTTAGAGCGTAGCAAACCAAAACAATCAGCAGGCTCCAGTTCCTATGGGCACTAATAGTGGGTCAGCAACAACCAGGGTCTGAGATTTTGTCCAACTGATCTGCCTGAGTTTTTAGGGTCGCAGATTGGTGACGACCCACATGACTTCATTGATGAGGTTAAGAAAATCTTTGGAGTGATGCAAGTGACTAGTAATGATAGGGTGGAGTTGGCATCCTACCAGCTTATGGATGTGGCTCACATTTGGTTCACTCAGTGGAAATAAAACAGGGGTACAGATGGAGCTCCTGTGACTAGGGAGTGTTTTACTAGAGCTTTTCTTGACAGGTTCTTCCCAAGGGAGTTGAGAGAGGTGAAGGTACAAGAATTCATGAATTTGAGGCAAGGTACCATGTTAGTCGAAGAGTACACACTTAAGTTCACCCAACTCTCTCGGTATGGTCCACATATGGTTGCTGATCCAAAGACAAAAATAAGTAAGTTTCTATTTGCGGTATCCGACTTAGTGAAGACAGAGTGCATAAATACTATGTTGTTAGATGATATGAATATCTCTGGGCTCATGACTCATGCTCAGCAGGTTGAGGGAGATAAGTTTAAGGAAATAGCTAAGGACAACAAGAAAGCTAGAACACGGAACTATGAGTACTCTTAGTAGAAATTGAGTGGTGGAAATCACTCATATTTTCAATAGGATCAAAATAGTAGGGAACTAGGCTCTAAGTCTCAGGGGAGTGTTTCAGTAAATAGGACCTACCCAACTTGTCCAAAGTGTGGTAAGAACCATCCGGGTGAGTGTCTTGCAGGCACGAAAGGATATTTTGGGTGTGGTCAGTTTGGCCATAGGTTGAAAAATTGCCCTTCTGTCAGGCAGGGGCAATGAGGTCAAAATAGTAGGCCTCAGTCTACATCTCTAACAGCACCAGCAAGTCACCCAACTCAGCAGGGTGTGTCATCTGGTACAGGTGGCGCTCAACGCCTTTATAGGTTGTATGCTCTCCAGGTTGGTGAAATCTTTGAATACTACTTCAAACTTCACCAAATCTCAGGTTTAGACTCAAGTAAAGCTAGGGAACACTAATCTAGTTTTAGAGACTTTAAACAAGACTTAAATCAACAAAGTATTTTTGGGGTCTTCTTCTAAAACAATTTTTATTCTTTTTCTTGTAGCAAACCCAAGACTAGAATCGTAGGAACGAATCTAAGCTCGACTATGATACAAAATGATGTAATCCTCGCTATGAAATACAGATAGATATGTGGAAATTAAAGACAAGAAATAAATATAGATAGAATGACAGAAGAAAAGGAAATCAAAAGCAATCTAAAGGTATATTAAACCTAAAGACCTCGATTGATTAATCCGAGTCAAGCAATGAATCTCTTATGAAGACCTCGAGGGAATTGAATTCACCTCGCAACTAATGTTTCTAAGGAATAATCAACCCAAGCTTGTACCAAGCTCTCAACACTCATACAAGAATTTTAAAATATCAATATTCAAAATAGTCTACTTAAAAAGAGGACCCAAACTAGCTATTTATAATTTTAGGAAATTATTACATAGGAGGCCCAAAAGTGGCCCAAAAACCATAAAGGGCGAGCTGGGTTGTGCTAGCCTAAAGAACTCGGTGAGTCGCTAATTGGTTTGGTGAGGTGACCCCTCCTTTGAAGCCTTATGTAAATTTTGATGACTGGGGTCCTCGCCCAAGCCATTGGGCGAGTTGCCGAATGGCTCCTGCTCGCCTTAAGTGGCAGTTTCTTCAATTGCCTTCCCTTCACTTCACAAAGCAATCTTCAAAGCATGGAAACCTGTCTTTTCCATCAACACAAGCTCAAGGACCTCTAACTTCATAAACAAACCTTGCATTCTCTAAAGTTCTCGAGCTTGACTTTGAGTGAACGACCTTGGTGCAATCTGAATTGTATCAATGTCGGTCCAAGAGTACGGGCTGAAGTTCACCTATCTCTCCAGGTATGCTCCACACATGGTTGCCGATCCAAGGGCACAAATGAATAAGTTCTTGCTTGGGGTATTTGATATGGTAAGACCAAGAGGACTACGCCAAATTCTTTATCAATGATATAGTCAGGTTACATAAGGTTCCCTTGTCTATCATTATAGACAGAGGTTGTTAGTTTACCTCTTAATTCTGGAAGTCATTTCATAATGGTCTTGGTACTCAGGAAAATCTCAGTACAACATTTCATCCATAGATGGATGGTTAGGCAGAGCATACCATTCAAACCTTAGAGAACTTGTTGAGAGCTTTCATGATCAATTTCAAGGGTAGTTGGGATGATCACCTACCTTTCATAGAGTTCTCCTATAATAATAACTTCCATTCCAGTATTCAGATTGCCCCATATAAGGAACTTTATGTGCGTAGATGCAGGTCTCCAATTGGTTGGTTTGAAGTAGGTGAAGTAGCCTTGATTGGGACAGATTCAGTTCATGAGGCTATGGAGAAACTTCAGCTGATCAGAGATAGACTAAAGATAACTTAGAGTCATTAGAAGTCCTATGCAGATGCAAGGAGAATAGAATTAGAGTTCAAAATTGATTATTGGGATTTTTTGAAGGTGTCATCTATGAAGGGGGTGATGAGATTTGGCAAGAAAGGGAAGCTCAGTCCTGGATATGTAGGTCCTTACAGAATCTTGAAAAGGGTTGGTAATATGGCTTATGAGTAAAAGCAGCAAGCAGAACTAGCCACGGTTCATCGAGTCTTTCACATTTCCTTGTTGAAGAAGTGTGTGGGTGATCCAACATCGATAGTACCATTAGAGAGTATGGTTGTGAAGGATAGTTTCACTTATGAAGATGTACCAGTTGAAATTCTTTACCGTCAGGTTTAGAGGTTGAGAAATAAGGAAGTCTCTTCAGTAAAGGTTTTGTGGAGGAGTCAGTTCGTAGAAAGAGCTACTTAGGAAGCAGAAGCAGCCATGATGGCCAAGTATCCTCACCTCTTTCCTTCCAATTTCGTTTCAGAGTTCCTCTCCAGTATCTCGGTTACTCTTGTCTAATCAGTCTAAGTATCTTGTTCCCTCAGTTACCCTTGCATTTCATCACATTTGTATGTTAATGGAACTCGATTCTGTTATATATCAGTTTCTAGTACCCAGTAATAGGGTGTAATGACCCGGAAGGTCATTTTTAGGAATTTTGAACTATTCGTCTAACTTTAGTTCATTAATTGATGGGTGATTTTTTTTCCTTCTAAATAATTAAGCTAGTTGATGATAATAGGCCAAGTCTGAAATCTATTTAAGACCCTATACTATTTGGCCCATATATAATAAAATAAGTGAGGAAAATTAATCACTTTTAGTACATAATTAATTCAGAAAAGAAATAAATAGGGAAAGAAGGAATGAACAAGGGTTGAGAACTACTTCAGGTGCTGCATTAATTACTCTGCATATTCTCCATTTATTTATACATATATAACATGTATGAAAATAATATTATATTAGGTAGAAAAAGAATGATTTGCTTCTTAAGTTTGTAGATTAGATAGGGGTATCGTATCATTTTTTTACCCTTAATTCTTTACCAATTATTGATGTTTATTAATGGGATGATGTGTGGGAAATGATTGCCCTTTTTATAATTAATCATTAGGAATTAAGAATTTTGAAATTAGGAATTGGTTATGCAGTATGTCACTGTAAGTTGATTAGTTTGTGCGGTTAATATTTTCTAAAACTAACCGATTGTAATTTTATTTTTTATTATCGTATTATGAATCAAATAGTAATATATTGGTATATGTTATTAAATATTATCTATAGGTTATTATGTGAATACCATTAGATTTATGATATTGGATAAATTGGGATTTAACCCTAGGCTTCAAACTTAAAACCTTGATTATAGATTTAGGTGAGTTTTTGGGTCTAGGATAAAACTACATTAATATGGGTGTTGTTAGTTTCTAAATCTTATTTTGATTATGTACTTGAATAGATTGCATTGATTTGGAAGCTCAACAAAGAGGGAAGGCTCAAACCCCGAAGTGAATTGTTGATTAATTGAGGCAAGTGGATTTCTAAACCCTTGTTAAGTGTATAGATTCGTGTATTCCTGGTATTATGTGTTTGAGAGTAATGGGACTTGGTGATGGGTTGACTTGTCCATATTGAATAATTCTAATAATGAAAAGCGGTAATAAAAGGTAATGTGATTAATTATTGGTGTGTGACGTGTTGAGAATGGTTGTTATTGATTCATTGTTGATGTTGTATCACGATTGTGTTGTTGTGAATTATGCATTGTTATGAAACTGGTAATCTCCTCATTATCTATGTGAACATGTCATTTGCATTGGCTCTGAGACATGGTTGTGATAAGTGTTATGTGATAAGAGAATGTACCATTTTGAAGGATGTGTCACACGCTGCAACGGATACTATATTTTGAGGGACGTGTCGCACGCCGTGACTTATACTATAATTTGAGAAAAGTGTTACACGCCACGATGAATTCTATTATCGAGGGACGTGTTACACGGTGTCACAAATTTTATTATCGAGGGATGGATGCATGGCAATATATGTCCCTCATGGGTCCCAGACTGAGAGACAACTGGTGTGTATCGTTAGGTCAGACATGAATAACTATTCTTGACATTGCATTGAAATTTTTTATCATTGATGAACTTGATCTTGTGTATTGGTGATCTTATGAGTGACTTTATGTGGAAGTTGTGGTTCATGAATATTGAGTTTGTTGTTGAGGATATGTAATTTGTTAAAGTGTTATTTTGTTGTGTGCTATGTAAACTGTGAACTGTTAGGTTGGGTTGGATTTATGCAAGTTGTAGTTGTGGAGGTTAGGATGGGGTGTAAGAATGTCCTGTATTCTATTTCCTTGGCATGTGTTTAGAAGTTTACTTGCTGAGTACCGTGTGCTTTGGTACTCCCCCGTTGCTTCTACATTTTTGTAGGTTACGAGCCCAGATCTTCGTGATACCTTTTATTCTATTCTTTTATAAGCATTCCTATGGAGATTTGTGAGGTAGCTATTTTTCATCTCATCGTACCTTCTTACTTCTGTTTATGATTTTTTTTTGCTTGAGAGACAACATCATTTGAGACTTACGTATTTTTTTTCAATTATAGTATTTACATTAAAGGCTTATGCACATGACAACCAGGTTTTTGAGATTTAGTTAGGTAGACTTGTTGTCCGTATTAGTAATTGTTATTGAACTTCTATTTTTTCTATTTTCACACTTTCTCGAAATGGTTGGGTTGTAGGCTAACTTGTCTTGGTGGGATAAGACGAGTGCCATCACATCCATTTTTGGGTTGTGACCAAATGGTATCAGGGCCCCAGGTACATAGGTCTCACGTGTATACAAGCAAAGTCTATGAGAGCCCAAGAATCGGTACAGAGACGTCTTAACTTATCTTTGAGAGGCTATGAAGACTGTTAGGAAACTTCATATTTTTCATTATTTCTCACCGTGCATTCTTACCTTCTTTAGTACTGAGATATCGTATATTCTTTTGACATATGATGAGGAGTAGAGCTACTGTTATTGGTGATAGAGGGGAGGCACTTCCCAAGGCAGTTTTTGAGCCCCCAACAAGGGGTAGGGGTAGAGCTCGAGCTAGAGGTCTTGCTCGTGGAATGACACTAGCCAAAGGTCTTGGCCATGGAGCAACATCAATGAGGGGTCATGCTAGAGAGGCTCTTTAGCGCCTCAGATTGATAACCGTTAGGACCAGGCTCCTCTAGAGCATGCACCACACCTTTGCTTCAAGACACATTATTGACAGTCTTAAGTGCCCTTGAGTGTTTTACTCAAGGTGGTGGTGCGACCACCACACCACAGGACTCTCGGACCAGAGAGGGGGCTCAAACCCAAGAGAAGCAACAAGCTCCTGTTATTCAGGATTTGGTGGGGCAGCCACCAGTGGATCATGTGGTTGGGAATGATCTTGCACCAGTAATTAGGGGTCAAGGAGCACCTTTTGTTGTTCTGACAGAAGATAAGCGACGTAAGTATGGGAAATTTTGAATGATGGACCCACCCCAGTTTTAGGGGGTAAGAGTGAGGACGATTACGAGTTTCTGACTACATGCCATGAGTTGCTAGAGGCGGTTGGGTTAGTTGAGTCCCATGGGGTTCAGTGTGCAACTTTTCAACTTCGTGGGCCAGCGAGAGAGTGGTGGAGAACTTATTTAGGATCTTTTTTAGTTGGATCTACTCCAGTGACTTGGGAGATATTTTCTACTGCCTTTCATGACCGCTTCATCCTATGGAGCGTGGGGGAGGAGGTTCGTTTGAGGTTTGAAAATATGAGACATGATAGCGTATCTGTTACTGAGTATGAGGCTTGTTTTTGCCAGTTGTATAGGCATGCTTTGGCCATTATTCCAGATGAGAAAGAGTGGATCCGTAGATTTGTAATAGGGCAGACTTTCTCTATAAGATTGGCTGTGATTATGGAATCTCGAGAGGGGGATTACTTCCAATCCATTGTGAGCGCCGCCAATGAGGTGGAATTGATGGAGAGAGAGGAATTTGGGAACCCTAAGAGGGCCCGTACATGAGGTCTGTTTCATGGTGCCTCATCTAGAGGAAGGGGATCAAATAGAGAGGGTGGTTCTTTTCAGCATCGGGGACCCCATTCATGCATCTATGCCAACATCCGAGGAAGTTCAGATACCTTAAGTTTCTTATAGCACAGGTCAAGGCTCGCATGGTTCATAACAACGACCTATACGGTGAGGCAATTATAGTGGGTTTTCAAGATCCGTACAACAGTTCCCGAGTCAGAGGTGTTGCTTTAGTTATGGAGATTCTAATCACTTGATGCGATAGTGTACTTCCTAGAGTGCCATGGAGGACCACAACTTAATTCTTCATTTCAAACTAGACCACCGGTACCATATGGTAGAGGCTGAGGTAGAGTTCAGTCCGGTGCATGTGGTAGAGCTTCTATTAGCGGTACTTCAGCTCAGTAGAGTGGGGGTAGAGGTACCACCCAGGTTGGAGGTGGCAAAGGGGGCCACTATTATATTTTCTCGGGGAGACCCGAGGTGAAGACTTCTAATGTTGTTATTACTAGTATCATCCCAGTATGCCATCGATACGCGTCTGTATTATTTGATATGGTGTTTACATTCTCTTGTGTGTCTAGTTATTTTGCTGTTGAATTTGATATGATATGTGATAACATGAATGCACCTATTTGTGTTTCTACACCCGTGGGTGAGCCCTTAGTGGTGGATCGAATGTATTGATCCTATCTTGTTTCTTTGGAAGGGTATCACTTGGGTAAAATAAATCATTCTAGGAATGGTAGACTTTGATGTTATCTTGGTTATTAATTGGCTTTCTCCTTAGTATGCTATTCTTGATTGTAATGCTAAGACTGTGACTTTAGCAATGCCTAGTGTTCTGAGGGTTGAGTAGAAGGGTACTAGTGACTCTTATACTAACAAGGTCATCTCCTTCATGCGTGCTGAAAGATTGGAGGATAGAGGGTGTTTGTCTTACTTAGCTTTTATTCGGGACATTAGTTTTGAACAACCTCACATGGATTCTGCTCCCATGGTTCAGATGTTTCTCGATGCATTTTCTTCTAATCATCCAGGTGTTCCTCCAGATAGGGATATTAATTTTGCTATTGATTTGGAGCCAGGCACTAAGCCCATTTCTTTTCCTCCCTACCATATGACTCCAGCAGAGTTAAAAGAGTTGAAGGATCACTTGCAGATGAGTAAGGTGTTTA
Source organism: Solanum stenotomum (assembly GCF_019186545.1). Classification (NCBI taxonomy): domain Eukaryota; kingdom Viridiplantae; phylum Streptophyta; class Magnoliopsida; order Solanales; family Solanaceae; genus Solanum; species Solanum stenotomum. Next base: position 22,231,251 of record NC_064292.1, read on the forward strand.
TTCACTCTAGTGGGTAACCTTGGAGTGCCCTTGTGTTGTTTTTCAAGAAGAAGGATGGGACTATGACGACGTGAATTGATTACAGACAGTTGAACAAGGTAACATGAAAGAATAATTATCCTCTTTCGTGTATTGATGACTTATTTGATCAACTACGGGGGGCATCGTTGTTCTCTAAGATTGATTTCAGGTGCGAATATCATCAGTTGAACATTAAGGCATCACATATCCTAAGATAATTTTTCAGACTCGGTCTGTGCATTATGAGTTTCTAGTGATGTCCTTTGGGTTGACTAATGCCCCTGTAACATTTATAAAGTTGATGTGCATGGTGTTTCGACCATACCTTATTTTTTATGTGGTGGTCTTTATCGATGATATTTTTGTTTACTCCAGGACTGAGGAGGACCATGTTTGACACTTGAGGATTATACTTGAGAAGCTGAGGGAAGAGAAGTTATATGCCAAGTTCTCCAACTGTGAGTTTTGGCTTAATTCTGTGACATTCTTGGGACACGTGTTGACCAAGGAGGGTATTTAAGTAGATCCAGCCAAGATTTAGGCAGTTAGAGGTTGGACGCAACCTACTTCTCCTATTGAGATTCAAGGTTTCTTGGGATTGGCAGGCTATTACCGACCATTTGTTCAGAGTTTATCTACTATTGAAGCTCCATTTACTAGATTGAGTCGACATTTTCTGGGTTTTCAGTGGTCTGATGAGTGTGAGTAAAGATTTTAAAGGCTCAAAACTTTGTTGACTTCGCCCCGTGTGTTGACTCTACCTAAGGAGGGTGTGGACTTTACTGTTTATTGTGATGCTTCAAGAGTCGGTTTGGGTGGTGTATTGATGCAGAAGGGGAAGGTGATTCCTTATGATTCTAGGCAATTTAATATCTTTTAGAAGAACTCCCATACTCGTGATTTGGAGTTGCCGGCCATGGTCTTTGTACTCAAGTTATGGCGTCACTATTTCTATAGGGTGCATTGCGAGATATTTACTGATCATCGGAGTCTTCAATACATATTCAATCAGTAGGATCTAAACTTAAGGCAGCATATATGGCTTGAGTTCCTGAAGGACTATGATGTGACCATTTTATATCATCTAGGGAAAGACAATGTTGTGGCCGATGCTTTGAGTAGGAAGACTCCTAGCATGGGGAGTCTTGCAGTGCTTATTATTAAGGAGAGACCGTTGGCTAAAGATGTTTAGATGTTAGCTAACAGTCTTTTCCGATTGTAGATTTCAGAGGAGAGTGATAAAATGATTGCATATATTGAGGCTCGGTCATCTTTAGTCGATCAGATTCGTGAACACCAATTTGATGATGAGAAGTTATGTCTTATTCGAGACAAAGTGTTGAGAGGGGAAGCCAATGAGGCTATCCTTGATTCTGATGGTGTCTTGAGGATCTGAGGCAGGATTTGTGTGCCCAAGACGATCGAGTTGATTAGATTGATTCTTGAGGAGGCCCATTGTTCTCGATATCCCATCCATCCGGGAGAGGCAAAGATGTATCATGATCTAAGTCACCATTACTGCTGGTGTGGGATGAAGAGGTATATTTCAAACTTTGTTTCTAGGTGTTTGACTTGCCAACAGGTCAAGTGCCAGCACCAGTATCTCGGGGGTGTATCTCAGAGGATGCCTATTCCTACTTGGAAGTGGGAGCGGATCACTATGGACTTTGTTGTGGGTTTGCCTAGCACAGTGGGTGATTATGAATCCATTTGGGTTGTTGCTGACAAGCACACCAAGTCTGCCCATTTCAATTTTGTTCATGTGAAGTATGCGACAGAGAAGTTAGCCGAGCTATATATCAGTTAGATTGTGGGATTACATGGAGTTCTGGTTTCTATTATATTGATCGAGGTTCATTGTTCACTTCCCATTTCTGGATTGCATTACAACATGGTTTGGGTATTCAGTTAGATATAAGTACATCCTTTTACCCTTAGATAGATGGTCAGTCCGAGCAGACGATTCATGTGTTAGAGGACATGCTTCGAGTATGTGTGATCAATTTTGGTGCTAGATGGGATCGACATTTGCTCTTAACAGAGTTTCCCTATAATAACAATTATCACTCTAGTATTCAGATGGCCCCATTTGAGGCATTGTATGTCAGAAGGTGTAAATCTGCGATCGGTTGGTTTGATTCGGCAGAGATGGACTCTTTGGATACAAACTTGCTTATAGATGCTATGGAGCAAGTTGTATGATTCAGTATAGACTGTTGACAACTCATAGTCGACAAAAGAGTTATGTAGACCGAAGATTCAAAGCCTTAGAGTTTATGGATGGAGATCATGTTTGGCTTAGAGTGTCACCCATGAAGGGTGTGATGCGGTTCGGAAAGAAGGGCAAACTTTGCCCTAGATTCATTGGACCTTTTGAGATTTTGAGCCAAATGGGAGAGGTGGCCTATAAGTTGGCCTTGCCACCTAGTTTGTCGGCAATTCATCCTGTTTTCCATGTCTCTATGCTTCGAAAGTACATTTCGGATGAGTCTCATGTGCTTTCACTCAATTTAGCGGAGCTGGGTCCAAACTTGACATTCGAGAAGGATCATATAGCTATAGTGTATAGACAGGTTTGAAAGCATAGGACCAATGAGATTTCTTCAGTGAAAGTGCAGTGGAAGCATTGTTCAGTTGGGGAGGCGACTTGGGAGACAGAGTGTGACATGCGTGCGAGATATCCTCAACTTTTCAAACTTCAGATACTTTCTTTTACCTTATGTTCAAGGACGAACATGGTTTTTAGTGGTGGATAATGTAATAACCCGGAAGGTCATTTTTAGTAATTTTGAACTATTCATTTAACTTGAGTTAATTAATTGATGGGTAATTTTTTTTCCTTCTAAAAAATTAAGCTAGTTGATGATAATGGGCCAAGTCTGAAATATATTTAAGAGTCAATACTATTTGGCCCATATCTATATTTTTACCTAAAAAGCATGAACTCCTAACTTGAATGTTAAATTATTATAATATCTCTAACTTAGGTTGTGACTTTTTTGATGAGTTGTGACTTTTTCGATAAGTTGTTACTTTTTTCGAAGGGTTATGATTTTTCGATGAGTTGTGACTTTTCCGAAGAGTTGTGACTTTTTCAATAAGTTGTGACTTTTCCAAAGAGTTGTGACTTTTTCAATAAGTTGTGACTTTTCCAAAGGGTTGTGACTTCTCGAAAAGGTCATGACTTTTCAGAAAAGACACAAAAAATATTTGTTCATACTAGCCTCTGTTGACTATAAATAGAGGGGTTTCATCTCAGTTTTTAACTACAATTTTTTTTAATCGTCTACTTATCTTCTTCTTGCATTTTTTATTTTTTTGTGTGATTTATTGCCGCTGAGTGAGTTCGAAGTTTAGTGGAATATGAGGTACCACTATTGTGATGAAGTAAGTCATTCTACCCTAAGATGGTATATTCCATAACCTCTATACCCTCGAGTACTTGAGGAAAGTAATTTTGATGATATAATAATTATTTTTTTGCTTAATATATACATTAGTATGTAACGTTCCAAATGATGTAGTCTAAATTCATTTGTTTTTGTTTACAATTTCTCTTGTAATATAGATATATGCTTCTGAATATCTTTTTTCCAAATTTTAGAGAATTGTCATGATTTATTTTTTATGCTCAAGACAATAAATGACTTTATTTATCAATGCTACTTATGTGATTTAGATTCTCAGGAATTTTGCTTCAAAATAGTTATTACTATATAAACATTGCCCTTTTGTTTTACTTATTTACTATTTCTTAATGTTTCAGTAGTTTAGATGAAGAAAAGTTCATCTGACTTGTAATAACGCCAGTTGAAGTTTGTAGTAGTAATTTTTATTATTTATTTAATAGTTAAATGAGATAAATATTTTCATTAATGCAAATATATATATTTATATTTGGGTAGGTGTTTGTATTTAAATTTAAATATTATATATGTCACAAATATATTATCAAGTTAACAAGATCTTCTAACTTCAAAATATATTATTTTAAAATGTTCAGAGTTTTTTTTTTAAAAAAAACTAACTCACAACAAATGTGAAAATATGTGAATATATATAATGTAGTTGTTCTCTTCACATGTTCCTATGACATCTAATCAATTTAATATGAAATACACATGCAAAACACATCTGGTAAGGTGACAAGAAAAATACAAAGCAAATATTGTCTATAAGGTAATATTAGTGGGATAAGAGGTTTGTGTGAATAAGATATATGTATAGCGAGGAGGTAAATTTTCTAGCAAACCAAGGCGGTGGTTATCTTTCAAACTACCCAAGGCAGGGTGGTAACCAAAATTGGGCTAGAGACGAAGGATGGAAAGATCGAGATCGTGAATGGAGGAATCAGAATCCAATTTGGAAGGATGGGGAGAAGGATAGATATGTGCCTCCCCACGAGCGACAAAAGCCCAAGTATTCGGAAGGTGGTAGGTCCGAGGATATGCTCTCGCGTATCCTAAACAAGGTTGAATGGTGACATAAAATGCTAAAAGTCATGAAAGAACATGTGTCTACCCTTAACCAAACCGTCACCTCTCATTCAGTTTCAATTAAGCAGTTGGAGACCCAAATGGGTCATATCTCTTCTCATCTTAACCCAAGATAGCAGGGGGGTTTTCCTAGTGACACTATGGCTAACCCCAAGAGTGAGGTCTGAAGGTTGACTTGCGTCATGCCACGACATTAACTAAGGTGTTGTTTGGGAGGCAACCTAAAATCCCTTACTTTATTTAGTTATCTTGATAAATAATAGTGTGTTGATTGTGAAGATGGAAGTCTGGAGAGTGCACAAAAAGTGCAGATTGGTGAGAAATACAATCTGTCGGCGAGTCGCGGAAAGGATCGGCGAAGTTGATCTTACCTGCCATTTGATTCAATACATCTTAACTATTGGGACTGTAAAACTCGGTGGAGTGTGAATTTTGTCAGCATATCGCTAACTCGGTTGGCGATCTTGATGAAGATCGCCGATGCAACGCCCACCTGAACCGAAAACTCTGTTATATTCTGGGAAAATATCAGATGTTCAGAACTTTGCCGGGTGATTGTACAAACTTGCATCAGATATCACCTAATGAGCAGAAATTGGACGGTCACAAGCCACAAGTTTAAAAGTTCTATTTCATTCACTTCCTTTCACTTTGTCCCTTTTTCAAATTCACACTCGCACCCTAGTAGTTACATTTTTTGTATGCTTAGAGTATTTAAAGTATCTAACTGTGCGCGCATTTGGATCACATTGCTGCCTAGCACGTCAGTGCAATCTAATTCAGCACCAAAAGTTGGTAATCGAACCCCTCAGTTGTTTTATCAAAACTTGTACTCATCTGCATAATGTTTGATAGTATAAAATCTCTATTGAGTCTCTGAGTCTATGGAATTGCGTTGCACTATCGATTATTTGTCGGTAGTATTTGCGAAATCGGTGAAATCCCACTAGGCTGTGCTTTTGAGTTAAATTATTTTGCTATGGGATTGCTAAAATTGTGTTGGGTCTCCATTGAATTTGTGTTGTACAAACTTGCATCACGTTATTAGGGGTTGAGTGATTGGATTCGAAAGAAATAGGTTAAAAATAGACATGTGGGGTAGTTTGGCGAGTCATAGTAATCTCACCGAATTGCTCGGTGGTTCGCCTAAAATCCCCATTTCACCTTTAACTGCATGATTGATCTGTTGCTTTTGGTGGTAAGTCTGATGTCACCAAGCACACTCGATGACTCGCTAAAAGCCTCCTTATCCACCCTTTGTCTGCACCCTCGTACCATCTATGCATCATTTTCAGTGAGCTGGCTAATTGGATGCGTAATTCACCAACTGTTTTGGTGAAGCTATTCTGCACGCAGGACTCCCCTGCTCCATGTTTAAATTTTGTCTAACTTTGTCTCGAAGTCTTTTACAGAAATGGCTAGACCTAAGGTCGCAGGGAGAGAGGTGCCACCCCGACATGTAAGAGCATGAGATTTCAAAAGAGACGAGAAGATAACAGAGATGGCAAAAGAGAGGAGAGAAAGTAAGAAAGTGAGCTCCAGTAGAAGGGTCCCCATTGATCCCACTACCCCTTTGTGGAAACGTGGAGTCTACACTGCTATAAAAAAAAATTTGGCAAGCCATGACGTAGACAGAATGGTTGCTGCTAACATCGCTGCAGAAGCCAGGGCAAATGAGCACAATGAGAACCAGAATAACAATCCGGGGACCATTGTTGAATTCCAGGCTATTACATCAGGCAACGATTCCCCGACAGATGGAGCAAGCGTGTAGCTCTTTACCTCCCTCTCTATCTTTCTTTACTTTCACTGTTGGATATTCATCATTTGCATTTAAGGACAAATTGCATTTCGTGGTGGGGTGAGGCCCACCTTGTTTGCTTGTTATGGATATTCGTGTTTTGTATATATTTGGGTTGTTCTGTTTAAAATTGTTGTTAAACTGCTTTTTGTAGATGTTTGAGCTCATGGCTCGCTTTTGTTTTAAATTACAAAAATGATTTTGACCCTTTCGGAAAGTTTTAAAATTTTCCTAAAATCTTTGCCACCTCTCGTGTGTTGAAAGTGGCTGTTCTTTTGTGAAATTTTAAGTCTCAGTTCGATCAATACTAATGACTTGAATAGTGCAACCAATCGAACAAACATGAATGCGTGACTACGACGACACCAAATGAAGTTGCATAGACAATATGTGAACTCTTTGCATCTTGTTGTGATGAGCCACTTATCGAATTGATTCTCTTGTAATGACCGTTGCACACTAGCGAAAGTGTGTAGTCTTGTTTGACTTAAGTGTCGATGCCTTGTGTGATTAGCTTACTTTGAACCATGGATGAATAAATGTAGAATTTGCCCTATTAGTCTGATTGATTTAGAAAGGTTTGCTCTTGAATTAATCTAAGGCAACTTTAAAGAGTGCGATCCAAATCTGACATATACCTCTTTTGTGGCCTACATGTGAGTGTGTGAAACTCTTTTGAACACCCCTTTAGTCATACCTTTCTTTGGAAGAACCTTGATGAACCCTAAACCTTACTTTACCACTACCTATAATCCTCTTGATATGTGGTTTAGTGAATAGCCAACTTAGGCCAAAAGCCTAAGTTGGGGGTGTGGTGAAAAGGAAGAGGAGAAGTCAAGATGTACAAGAAAAGTCTCCCTCAATCTCATGATATTGCAAAACAAAATGAAAATTCTTTCCAAAAATAAAAATAAAAATATGTAGAATAAAAAATGCAAAAAGGAATTGGGTTTCCAAGCAATACATGGAGAGAGAATAAAAGGATGACTTAGAAGCACTAGAAGAAAAAGTGAAAAGGAAAAGGAAAAGGACGTTTTGAGAACACCACACCTCACGAGGATGAAGAAGTCATTGAGCCTAAATGACCATACCTTTGCACTCAGCCCCATTACAAGCCTTGAAAAAACCTTTTTGATCTTGAGTAAGCCAATTCAAAAGACGATTGGAAAATAAGGGTAAACCTATGGGTGAAAACATGCATTTTGTTCCTCTTTTTGAGTGTGAGCATCGCTTCTGATTCCTGATCTTAAATTGATTAACCTCTAGGTGTGAATATGGAATCATTCTTTGTGTGAGGGCATTTAGATACGTTTTGTTGAGCTTGAACTTGAACAAGTAGCAAGTATTGCGAGCATGAGAATCTTTAGTAATGGTGTGTCACAACTTGAATCTTTGAGTACACAATTGATCTTTGCATAAGTATTTTGAGTCTTGTTATGTACATTCATGATTGAGTTTTGTGTAGCACTGTTTGAGACACCCTTTTTAAATAGTTGAACATTGCTTGAGGATAAACAAAAGTTTAAGTTGGGGGCGTTGATGAGTCCACAAATTGGACTCATTTAGGGCTATATTTAAATAGAAATTGTGTCCTCAAATGCTTATATAATCTCAATATCTGATGAAAACCTTTAAGTTTCAGGAATTTCGAGTTTGAAAGATAGCATGGACACTACTTCGCAAAAGGGAATGAAAAGGCTGAAAGACCAAGAAAAGAAAGGCCTGAGGATCACCGAGTCCACTTGGCGAATCGCCGAAGGATACCATTTCGCCTTCTATTCCAGTGTGCTGAGGCCTGAAGGAAAGGATCAAGTTGGCGGAAAAGAGAGCAGTCAGCGCATAGCCGAGGAGTTCCGCGAAGCAGTACTATGTAGCCCAATGACCCAGAGCATGACGATGCCGAAGGATGGTGCAAGATGGCGATGAAATACACCAAATGATAAATCTCGCCGAGTTGATCGACAATTCCGACTAATGTCACCGGATGATCTGCCGCAACACAGATTTTTGAAAACTATAAATACTCATTGAGAGTTATTGCTTAGTATCAGAACTCTTAGTATTATTAGAAAATATCATAGTTTTTAGTACTTTTTACATTTTACTCTCAAGTTTGGAGAGGGTTTTGGGAACTTGAAGAAAGGAGTTCATCTTCCCCAAGTTGGAAGTGGGTCTTCCCTATTCTTCTTTTTTTGCTTAAATCAAGGTTTAATTTCTTATACCCATTTGATTTCACTATCATTTTAGGTGTATTTTTTTATTTCTTGATGTGTGGCTAAACACCCCCATTTTTGGGGTGTGATTTAGCAAATATGTGTTGATATTATTGTTGGGTCTTGCTTGCTGATAGGTTAGATGTATTTTAATGGTGATTTCACCTAGTGGTTGTGGTTTTATTTAATGGGTTTGTAGTTGCAAATACAAAGTCACCCATGTGTTTTAGGCTTACCCGAGAGGGAGGTCACGAAACCAAGACCACTAGACTGATGGCCTAAGGAGTGGGTCGACATGAGGTTCAGCCCGAGAGGGTGAGCCCTAGTCCCATATCCTAACACTCAACTCTAGAGAGTAAGTGGGGTAAGCCGCAGGCTGGCTTTCATGCGGCAAATGGGTGTCCGAGAGGAATGCATTTGAAACAGGGTAAGTTGCTTGAGAGGGAACTTATTTTCATCTAAAGGTTAGCCTAGCCACTATTATCTTACAAATTTCCTATCAAAAGCATGTACCCAACTACTTATCTCAACTTGTATTGCGGTCACACCCCAAGAACTCTTCCTCATACTTGATTTTCTTGTCATTTTTATTGTTTTTGCTATACTTGTGACAAAACCCCCAAATTGATGTTTGACACTTTTGTGTCCCCCTTTGATTTAGAATGTTTTTAATCGTTAATGTCTTTAGCTACGACTAGTTAGAACTAAATTTTATTTTTCTATTAATTCTCAAAACCGCTCCCTTGGGACACGACCCCAACCCTTGGTTGGGTTACTATATTATCAACGATCATAGACACTCGTACCATAGGTTAGTGTCGTTGGTCACGATAAGCATCATCGACCATGGCAAGCTGTTAGTATTTGCGCTTCTTTTTTTCATCTTCTGCTTTCCACTCCTCTTTTAGACCTAAACTCCATATCTCAGAAATGTTGTGGGTAGTTATCCCCAAAATTTTCTCAATTTTTGAGTTCCATTTCTTCAGCTTGTTACTCCAATGCTTCTTATGAGATATATGAAGTCCCATATTCTAGAAGTTGTTCCTAAGATGACATGATTCTGATGAACACGATATGAATCAGTAAAATATCTTTATGTTTGCTTTTTGTTCATCCTAAGAATTTTAAAAAACCTTCGAGTATTGCAAAAGTTGTGTGACTGTGGTGCAGATCTTCTTTAAAAATATGTCATTTTCCTCTGCCACATATAAGAAATAGTATAACTTGTTTCGTGTATGTGGCTTGCTTGATAAAAATATGTATGTTATTCTCATCAGATGCTTATGATAAAAGCTTATGGCTGCTATGTTTTATTTCCTTGGTGTGTATCCTTAGATTAGCTAATTGATGTTTGTCCATATTCACAATCTTCTTAGCATGTGTATAATAGTTGCATGCAGATCTTTGGGAACTTTTAATTAAGTACTTATCTACTTGATTCTTCATTAAATAAACTATTCAAAGTTTTAAGTGTGGTTTCATTTTGTAGCTTTCATCCTGGCTCAATACACGAGTTTTTAATTGCTATTAAATAGGTCTATACATTTCTTTTGTGTAGAGCACAAATTTCCCTAAATATCCCAAATAATTTTTCACTGTTTCTTCTGGAGATGTCGAATTTTCTTCCTATTTTATAGCTTTAAGATCAGATTGAGTCATTAATCACTGTAAGGTGTTCGACAATATGCCAAAGAAAATGAACAATTTACCTGGAATATATTCTTCTAGAAACTTGTAGGCCCCTATCTATTCCATCTCTCAAGCCCCGAAGAAAATGCCCAACCCTTTGGACTCCATATATCTTTTGACTCTATATATGTGGGCACCTAATATCTATGAGGGTTCACCGATGTTATAATTTTATATTCTTTTGATATTTTAGTTTGGGTCAAAGAATGAACTATGTGATTTTCTTAGGAAATTGAAAATTCATTGCAACAAGCATGTCGACAAGTAATAATGATGCCCCCCAGAAGCCTGAAAATATCAAGGAACAACAATGTATCCACATAAATATGCAACGTCGTACTAGATATGCGCAAATGTCACTAGAAATTAAACAGTTGTTTCTATCTCAACAACAAGCTAAAATAACCGAATAAAAAAGGCAACGCCTCTTGCAACATTCAAATAACACGATATCGTCATCACATGTCAATAGTCAACAAGGAAACCAAAATATGCTTACAATTTCTTATCCTTCATTTGCTACAGACGAAGGTTAGAAAAACTAAATTTACGCATAATGTCACTTGTGTTGGTATATGTATACTTTTATACATAATTAATTTGTTATCGACTATGGTACTTTAAATTTTGCTACGCTAATACTGCATTTAAGTTCTCCTCATAATAGTATTATAATTTATCATGTATAGGTAAAAAAGAATTAGAAATCAATTTACAAAACAATAATTTGTTGTCAAAAAATTATATGCAGCTAAAAAAAGTTCCTGATCGTAAATTTTGTTCAGTAAAAAGTTTTGAATATGAATCACCCAGTTTTTTTGTGATAATGGATCAATTAAACCGATTTCTCATCAAATGCCCACGGAGTTAAGCAATCTCTTTCTGGGCAACAATGAAGAATGTAAACATTTTCGTACCTACAATAGAACATATAATAATATGTTTTCATTCCCCTCTCGTGGTTTAAATTATGATAAAAATTTAGCATAGAGAAATCACGGCATATATACATTTAGAGTTCCAGGACAAATGTATCACTTTATGAATGATTTAGTTGCTACAAATGAAAGACCAAAAAATGTAAAACTGTATTTCTATGATAATGAAGTTAAGATAAAAAAATATTGAATGACTTTACCAGCTAATCTTAGTGAATCCATTGTGATGAACTTGATGAATATACTAAAAGAGAAACTATATACTATCTTTCCAAAATCGTCAACAAATGTTCCAAAACTATCTGAATTCTACATTGCACTTATGCGAGAAGGAAAGTGAGGGAGAATGTCTCTCTCCTAATCCTTATCTGATGCTCTACATGATATGGCTACTCAAAGAGCTTATGCGAGAAAGAATGTGGAACAAGAAGCTCCTCAAGTTTCGGTCGATCCTTTGGCCGAGCAAGTTACTAATGCGGAGTTTAGGGCTGCTTTTTAAGTTGTGGCACAAGTCGTGATGACCCAAGACAATAGGAAGGTTGTGGTTCCCATGAACCCAAATGTTGGTACGACGACATCTAGAGTGAGGGAATTAATCAGGATGAATCCTCCGGAGTTTCATGGTTCTATGGTTGAGGGAGATTCTCAAGAGCTCATTGATGAGGTCTACAAGGTATTGATGATCATGGGAGTGACACCAGTGGAAAAGGCGGAGTTGGCCTCTTATAAACATAAGGGTGTGGCTCAAACATGATATAACCAATGGAAAGAACGGACACCAAAATATGTGGGTCCTATTGATTTGGAGAAGTTTAAGGCCGCTTTTATTATAGGTTCTTTCCTCCTTGAGATTAGGGAAGCCAAGGTACTTGAGTTCATCAACCTTCGACAAGGAAGTATGAGTGTGAGGGAATATGCTGTGAATTTCATAGAATTGTATAAGTATGCTCCAACAATGGTTGCCGATACAAGGGAAATGATGAGTAAGTTCGTTTCGGGTGTGTCCAAATTTGTGGTTAAAGAGTGTCGTACTGCCATGCTCATTAATTACATGGACATATCTCGTCTCATGGTTCATTCTCAACGGATGGCAGAGATTAAACTTAAGAAAAGGTCTAGGGAGACAAAGAGGGCTAAAATTGGTGATGGTAATGTCTCTTATGAAAGGTCCGAGGGACATGGTCATCCTAGGTTTTGACAAAAATTTTCCAGTCAAAGTTCCTCCAATGCTCCTCCTAAGTTCAACAAAGATAGGGTGTCTAACCCCAAGCCTCAAGGAGACAATGGTAGTGGATCTTCATTGCCTATTTCTACTTGTACTAGGTGTGGAAAGAAGCACGAGGGTAAGTGCCTAGCTGGCACAGATGGTTGCTTCAGTTGTGGTAAGTGTGGTCATAAAATGAGGGATTGCCTAATGCTCACAGCTAAAGAAAGAGAGGGAAAGCAATCTCCTCCCAGTGGTTCGGGTCCCAATGCTACTACGCAAAACAGATTCTATGCACTTCAGACTCGTGGTGAACAAGAGGGTTCTCCCGATGTGGTTATTGGTATGTTGAAAGTCTTCTAACTTGATATTTATGCTTTACTTGATCCTTGTGCTACCTTGTCTTTTCTGACGCCATATGTGGTTATGTGATTTGATGTTCTTCCGGATATGTTGTTAGATCCTTTTTCCGTCTCTTGTCTTGTTGGTGATTTTATTGTGGCTAAAAGGGTCTATAAAAGTGACCCGTCTCCTCGTCCCATTGAGTTACTCTTGTTGACTTGGTAAAGCTTGATATGCTAGACTTAGATGTTATCCTTTGTATGGATTGGCCTCACTCATGTTATGCTTTTATTGATTGTAGAACTCGTGTACTCAAGTTTCAATTTCTGAATGAGTCTGTCCTACAGTGGAAATGGAGAAATTTTATGCCTCACGGTCAGTTTGTCTCTTATCTTAAAACTAGAAAGATGCTTTCTAAGGGTTGCATTGACCATTTAGTTAGGGTGAGGGATGTAGATTTCCAGACCCCTACTCTTGAGTCGGTCACCATTGTTAATGAGTTTTCGGAAGTGTTCCCAGATGATTTACCCGATATTCCTCCCGAAAGGGAAATAGACTTTGATATTGACCTTCTCCCCGATACACAACCAATTTCTATTCCTCCTTACCGTATGGCTCTGGAAGAAGTTAAGGAGTTGAAAGAACAATTGAAAGATTTGTTGGATAAGGGTTTCTTCCGACCAAGTAGCTCTCTATGGGGTGCTCCAGTTTTGGTTGTTAGAAAGAAATATGGTTCTCTTCGTATGTGTATTGACTATCGTCAATTGAAAAAGGTGACCATTAAAAATAAGTATCCTCTTCCAAGGATAGATTATTTATTTGACCAACTTCAAGGAGCAAGTTATTTCTGTAAGATTTATCTTCAGTGGGGTTTTCACCAGTTGAGGATGAATGAAGATGACATTCTGAAGACAACTTTTCGAACTCGGTATGGTCATTGTGAGTTTTTGGTAATATTGTTTGGGTTGACTAATTCTTGATTAACATTTCAAATACACCTCATCCGACTCTAGGTGTAAATGATTGTTAACTAGTATAAAACCCAACAATTGAGTTGGGGTCGAACTCACACGGAGCGGTACAAGTTTGAACTCAAATATGAAGTTGTAAATAAGATTTAAATGATTGTATGAATAGAAATTATTGGAAATTTTTAATTAAATCCAGAGGTTGACATAAACTGTCAGGAGAGGGATTTGTATGTCAATCAGCAATCGCAACAATAATAATCAACAAGATTATTCAAATGAGTAAGAGGTACTTAGGAGGAAAGACCAACCAATTGCCAAATTCTTGTTAAATGGGTGCTACGTGATTTATAATAGTTACTAAGTATTCATGGGCAAGATGGTCCTTAGAAGTGATAATTTTCTCTCGAACAATTACCTTGCTTCATTGAGTTCTTTCAAACCTCACTACATCCACTCTCTCTAGCTAGATAGGTAGAACCGAACTTATGGTTTCACACCCCTCTCTCGATCAAGCATAAAACAATAAATCGTAATGAAATAAACATTCAATATAGCAATTCAACAACAACAATAAATCGGACCCACTTCGAATTAGCACTATAATCAAAAAAAAATTAACACCCACTTAACTAAATTAAGTAATTGATCTCATTGTCAAATCCCTAAAAATGGGGTTTTAGCTAGTCATCATAAAGGTTAAAAATTTAATACCTATTACATGCTCCATAAATGGGTATTGATTTCCACAATCTAAAAATGAACAAATCTTCCTTAAATTGCAATACCCACTGTGAAATCTACTTAAAAAATTCTTCAAAACTAACAAGAATGGTGATTTTGTTGTAAATCCCTATTTTCACAATGTTAGGATACCTTCTCTATTCCAAATATCAATTTATACTGACCCAAGATTTACCCTTTTGGGGCCAATCGGCGAGGAAAGTCGGACTTCGCCAACCGGTCAGCAATGCAGCAATCGCCCCTGTCCATCGCCTTCTTGCTTCATGTTTTTATCCAACATGCACTGTAACATTAGGCTGTCTATATCGGGATCAACGATCACTTCCACGATGTGCCCATTCATTACTTTCGGTGGTACATCCTCTCTTCGCCGATCCATTCGGTGACTAGCCATTATGGAACACAATTTGCCCGAATTTCTCTCATCTCAGACTTGGTGTACTAAAAAATTGGATGGGCTAAAGGGCCACTTGGCGAACCGCTGAGTGTTCTTGGTGCTCGCCAGGATCGCTCTTCTCCACTCCTTTGCCTTGTTAGTTCCTTTTTGTCCGGTAGTGTCCTTGCCTTGCTCCTTAGCCTTAGATGTTGCATATCAAAACTTTATCATTAGTTTAGAGCATAAATTAGGTATTTGAGGACTCTAACATTATCAAAACAAAGCACTAAATGAGTCCAAATCTCTGACTCATTAACCCCCCAACTTAAACTTTTACTTGTCCCAAAGTAAAACTCAAGATCAGCAGTTCAATAAGGATGTCTCAAATAGTGTTGCATAAGACCCTACATGAATGAACACAAAAGGGTCAAACTACACATACAATGCTCAATCGTGCACTTAAAGATTCCATTTGTGACTTACCATCATCAAGATTGCTCAGGCTCACAATGCTTGCTTCAAATGCAAGTTCAAGCTCAACAAAGGTACTCAAATTCCCTCATAACAAAGATGATTCCATATTCCCACAAAACACTTCAACAATTTAAAGTCCCGGAATCACATGCTACTCTCACACTCACAAAGATGAACACATGTATGACTCCACCCATAGGTTTGCCCTTATTTTCCAATGAACATTCGTTTCAGCTCACTCAAGATAACAAATGTCGTCTCAAGGCTTTTAATGGGGCTGAGTGTAACGGTATGGTCATTTAGGATTAGTGGCTTCTACCTTCATGAAGTATGGTCTGAACATCACTTTCCTCCTCTTCTTTAACATTTCAAACATCCTCATAATCCGCCCCATTATTCAACTTCATATGAAATAGCATATACCCTATTTCTTTAGCAATCTTCACTACTTTATTTAACAATTAATTTTTATTTTTTACATGGAGGGGTTCTGATAAGTCCACAATGTGGAATCATTTACGACTTTATTTTAACAGAATTAGTGTCCTCAAATACATGTTCTATGTCAATGAATGATGTAAATCTCTGAATTGTAGGTTGCATGGACACTATTGATCAAAAAAGGAAAAAAACAATCTAAAGGAATGAAGAAATGAACACCTAATGATCGATGATGTCATTCGGTGAATCGCCAAGATACCGCCTAAAGTTACAGAATGTCGGAGCTAAAATGTGGTGAATTCGGCAAGCAACAACTATATTCGGCGTATCGGCGATCTAGTCAGCGAAGGACAACCAGGTCGCCAAAAGTGCTAAAGAAGATTCAAGCAAGTTCTAATGGGCTAGATGGAACGACAAAGGGTGAATTGCGGAGTAATTCGGTGATCCCGACTTGGATCACCTAAAGTTACAGTAGCCAGACCAACAATAAGCGAAAAATGAAGGCGAGATGAAGAACAATCGGTGATTCACCGATCTGTCAGCGACACCCGACTTACTTTATCGAGTGGTCATAAGCAGTGACACTTTAGACTTGTTTAAATTAGATTTGGGTAGAGAGAGAAATTCATTCATAACATGAGGAAGGAATTACTTAGTGAGAAAACACTACCAAAGGGTTTAGTTAGTGATTTTAGCAAGATTTTGAGAGAGATTTTGTAAGACAGGAGATTATCAGTTGATTTAAATCTATAATTCTCATTTTGTACCCAACTATGGGAGTGATAGTTGATTTTCATTTTCTTAATTTTGAGATGACTGGCTAAAACTCTTTACTTGGGGTTTCGATCATGAAGCCAATAGTTGAATTTACTTAGTGGGTGTTTGTTAGTTGTGAAGAATGATGTTAATTTGAACTGGGTCTAAGTTGTTGCTGTGTTTCGAGGTTGAATTGCGCAACTTCGTGTATCAATTTCAGTGTTGTGCACTTGCTCGAGAGAGCGGTGTGGAACCAAGTTGGCAATATTAGAGTCCTTAGTAGTAGGTTTCCTTGGTTTCAACTTGAGAGAGTGAAACAAGTGATCCATCCTTTGTATTTAGCTCGAGAGAGTGGATTTGATGAAGGTAAAGAGCTTGGCCTCTTTCGATTGGTGTTGAAGTTCGAGAGAATTCAACATAGAAAAGGTAATTGTTCGACAGAAAGTTACTTTATATATGATTCAACCTACCCAAAACAAATGATCCCATTATGAGCAGTAACGTTTATCCANAGTAGTAGGTTTCCTTGGTTTCAACTTGAGAGAGTGAAACAAGTGATCCATCCTTTGTATTTAGCTCGAGAGAGTGGATTTGATGAAGGTAAAGAGCTTGGCCTCTTTCGATTGGTGTTGAAGTTCGAGAGAATTCAACATAGAAAAGGTAATTGTTCGACAGAAAGTTACTTTATATATGATTCAACCTACCCAAAACAAATGATCCCATTATGAGCAGTAACGTTTATCCACTTTGTTGAGATTCAATAATTGGCTGATCAATTCCCAATCTTTACTCTAATATTTGATTGTATGTGTTGTAGTGTAAATTTTGATTGGTAGTTAAAACCTAAAATTTGAGATTTGAACACTAATTGTGCAAGAATTGTTTGATTGAAGAGGTTATCATTGTACTTTTATTATTGAATTTGAAGGAAGTACTACTCCTCGTGGGATCAACTCCAACTCACGTAGTTGGGTTATTATACAAACAAGCGATCGTTGGCATTTAGTATTGGATGAAATGCCTTGATACGTTAATCAAAATGGCGCCACTGCCAGGGAGTAGCGTTACTTAGAATTCTTTGATTGAAGATTTGACACTCTCAAATTTTTTGGCTGTAGTTGAATTAGTTTTGGCTGCTTTGTGTAAATGTTGGTTGGACTACGTAGAAGTGAACATGAGTGAGGAAGATATGAATGACCGCCATGCAGGTCATCAAGATGGTATAGACGACATCAATATTGTCTACAACCCAGGTCAATCGGGTGGAATGTGTGCAATTTTCATCCCACAAACTGATGAGAATGTGATGTTTGAAGTCACTAGCACAACTCTTCATCTTCTCCAAATGAGGGGACTATATTGAGGGCTAGATCACGAACACTCGCATGAGCATGTGATAAACTTTATAGAGGTTTGCAGCCCTTTTTCATTCAAAAATGTGTCACAAGAGTCAATTCGGTTGCGTTAAGTGGTTAGCCGAGTTACCAAACAATTCCATCACATCATGAGAGGAGCTGGTTATAGCATTTAACACAAGATTCTTTCCTCCATCAATAATGATGAAACTTAGGGATGAAATTCAAAGTTTCAAGTGACGGGAGGGGGAACCCATTTGTGAAATGTGGGTGGGATTCAAGAAGCTCATACTTAAATGCCAAACTCATGGGGTACCAAACGATTTGTTACTTCAATATTTCTATCAGAGTCTCGATTCGGTTAATAAAGTAGTGGTTGATCAATTGGTACGAGGAGGAATAATGTTACAATCATTTGAGGTAGCGTTGTTTCTTCTGGATGATATGACTAGAATAAACCAAGTGTGGTACTCCTAAGAGGATCAACTCTCTCAATTTGAATTTAGATTACGCAAAAGCAACTTGATAAAGAGAGAGAGGGATGAAAACATCAAGAAGATGTTAACCCAAATGGAAGTTCTACAAGAGCACATGGAGGGGACATGTGAAGTGTTTAGAGTTGAGGAGGGTTCTTCTTCCGGTTACTCAAGGCCGGAGGAGAATAAAGTTGGAACTCCAAGAGACATGAGGAGGGTTTCCACTAACGCTATCTACAGCGAGGCAGAAATCAAGGTTGGAACTATCATAAGGGAGAAGAACAAAGGAAATACTATCAAGATTGGGCCAAGCAAAATGATTATTGGAGAAGGGAAGATGATTATGAGGAGAACCATACTCACTCAAGTGAAAACCCAAAATCAAAAGGGAGTGCAAGCAGTCCCCGGGTGAATGACTTGTTGTCACGCATACTTGACAAAGTTGAAGGTTCAGATGATTTGTTGAAAGGGATGAAATATGACTTTTCATCACTGAACCGTAAAGTGAACTCTCATGCCGACGCCATCGATAGACTTTAAGGGCAACAGAGTTTAATATCAGCTCATTTGAAACCAAAGATAACGATGGAAGATGACAATAGAGGGTTGGTTGTCGTTACTCATAGCGGAAAGGTGGCAATAGGTAATGTGATGGGAAATAAAGATTCTCAAAAGCATGAAGAAGGTAAAGGCATGGAGGAACAAGAGTTACTTATTCATCAAAACCTTGCCAAAGAACCACAAAAGGAAGTGGAACAACACATTCAAATTCCAGAAGTCATGCAGCCTTTACCCAAAATACCTCCACCATTTCCCCACGTTTAAAGAATAAAAATAAAAATGAGAAGTTCAAGAAGTTCTTATCAGTGCTCAAGACACTATCAATCAACCTCCCCCTTGTGAAAGCATTGTTGGGAATGCCGGGATACGCCAAGTTCAATAAAGAGTTGTTCACGAAGAAAAGGAGTTTGGATTTTGACACAATTGAACTTTCCTATAATTGCAGTGCAATTATGACTAAGGAGCTGATCAAAAATAGAAGATCCCGGGGCATTCAACATTTTGTGCACCATAGGTATGCTCCAATTCGCTAAAGCTTTATGCGACCTAGGAGCAAGCATCAACTTAATGCCCTATGCGATATACAAACAACTTGGGTTAGGTGAACCGAAAACAACCACAATGAAACTATTGATGGCAAACTGTTCAATCAAACATCCCGTGGGGATACTTTATGACATCTTGGTGAAGGTTGATCAATCATTTTTTCAGCTGATTTTGTTATTTTAGATTGTGAAATAAATGCTGAAATTCCCATTATTTTGGAAAGGCCATTCTTAGCAACCGGGAGAGCATTGGTGGATGTTGAAAGTAGAGAATTGAGGTTTCGGGTGAACGAAGATGTAGTAACTTTCAATATTTGTAAATCCATGAAACACCCAAGTGATATTCATGTGGTGTCTACTGATGATATTATCAATGAGGCGGTAGCTAGTGTAAGCCATTCGATGTGCATGAATGAACCCCTTGAAGCCGTAATTGCTAATTATGATGAATCCGAAATTCAGGGCTATGAGGAGGTAGTAGCTACTTTGACAGGTTTAGGAGAGTATTCAAAGACTCCAATCGAGTTGTATATTAACCTAAAAAATAAAGAGACTCCTCCCGTAAAGCCATCAAACAGAAGAACCACCTGATCTAGAATTGCAAACACTTCCCTCTCATCTCCGATATGCTTTCTTGGAGGTAAATAATAGTTTACAGGTGATCATTGCAGCTGACTTTCTTGAATGGTAGGTGAAACTGCTACTTGAAGTATTGCTAAAACATATAAAAGCTATAATATGGACCATCACTGATATACTAGGCATCCCTCCCGGTATTTGTACTCACAAAATCTAGCTTGATAATGAGTGTAAGCCTAGTGTTGAGCATCAACGAAGATTAAACCCACCAAAGCAAGAAGTGGTAAAAAAAGGAGATCACTAAGTGGTTGGACGCAAGTGTGATCTACCCTATTGCAGATAACAAATGGGTAAGTTTGGTGCAATGTGTACCGAAAAAGGTAGGTGTCACCGTAGTCCCAAATGCAAAGGGGTAGCTTGCGCCAACTAGACCGATGACCGGGTGGAGAGTATGCATGGATTATCGAAAGTTAAATTTGTGGACTAGAAAAGATCACTTTCCTATGTTGTTCATGGATCAAATGCTTGACAGGCTATCAGGGAGAGGTTGGTACTGCTTTTTAGATGGGTATTCTGGTTACAACCAAATCTCCATCGCACTAGAAGACCAAGAGAATACCATCCTCATATGCCCCTATGGGACTTTTTCCTTTAAAAGGATGCCCTTCGGGTTATGCAATGCTCCGATAACCTTCCAACGTTGCATGTTATCAATTCTTGCTGACATGGTAGAAGACTCAATAGAGGTATTTATGGATGACTTCTCAGTTATGGATAATACCTTCGAGACGTGCTTAGTACACTTAGGACAAGTTCTCCAAAGATGTATGGAGAAGAACTCGGTCCTCAACTGGGAAAAGTGTCACTTCATGGTTAAAGAAGGAATAGTACTAGGTCACAAGGTGTCTCAAAAGGGGTTGGAGGTTGATAGAGCAAAGGTTGAAGTTATTGAGGAATTTCCACCACCAATTTTGGTTAAGGGGGTTCGTAGTTTCTTAGGACATATCGGTTTCTACCGTAGGTTCATCAAAGACTTCTCAAAGATTGCGCATCCTTTATGCAAACTCTTAGAGAAAGAGGTGAAATTCCATTTTGATGATGCTTGTATGATATCTTTCCGGTTCTTGAAGGAAAAATTAGCATCGACCCCAATCATTATCAGTCCTGATTGGTCAGAATCTTTCGAAGTAATGTGTGATGCAAGTGGAACGACATTGGGTGTTGTGTTGGGGCAGAAACACAATAAATTTTTTCACCCAATTGATTACGTAAACAAGACTCTAAACCGTGCTCAGCGTAATTATATCGTGACTGAAGAAGAATTGCTTGCAGTAGTCTGTGCATTTGAGAAATTCCGGGTGTACTTATTTGGCTCTAAAGTAATTATTCACACTGATCATGATGCACTCCGTTACCTAATGGCAAATAAGGATGCAAAACCAAGGTTGATAAGGTGGGTGCTCCTATTGCAAGAATTTGACTTTGGGGTCAAAGATAGAAGAGGTTGCAAAAATCAGGTGGCTGACCACTTATCCAGGTTAGAGGGCAAGGAGAATGATGTGCCTGAGATTGACATATACAATTCCTTTCTTGATGAACAAGTATTTGCAATAACTCTCAAACAAACTCTTCTACCAACAAAAGAGGTTAATGTTTGATGTTAACAAGTACTTTTGGGATGAACCATACTTGTTTTGAGAGTGTGTAGTTCATATCATCAGACGGTGTGTTCTGGAAGAGGAATTGGTGGAAATTCTCCATGCTCGTCATGCTTCATCGGTTGGGGGGCATCATAGCGGTGTGCGTACAACCGCTAAAGTCCTCCAAAGTGGATACTACTGGCGATCCCTCTACAAAGATGCGCATGAATTTGTGAAGAAATGAGCCCAATGTCAGAAACAAGGTGGAGTATCTAAAAGACATTTACCCCTTACTCCCATTTTAAAAGTTGAGCTATTTGATGTTTGGGGAATCGCTTTCATGGGCCCATTTGTGAGTTCCTTTGTTAATAAGTGTATCTTGGTGGCAGTAGATTATGTTTCTAAATGGGTAGAAGTTGTTGCACTTCCAAACAATGAAGGGAGAAGTGTGGTTCAATTTCTGAAATGCTACATCTTTGCTAGATTCGATACTCCTCAAGCTATTCTCAGTGATGGTGGTTCCCATTTTTGCAACAAATGGTTCTCAGCTGTATTAAGTAAGTATGGGATGAAACACAAAGTAGCAACTCCATATCATCCGCAAACAAGCGGCCAAGTTGAAGTATCAAAATGAGAAATCAAGAGTGTCACACCCCTATTTTCCCCAAACGAAGTGTTTGAAAAATAGAGTTTCTCCAATTAAAGTGACATTTTGGAAAGGGATTATTTTATTTCAGAGTCGCCACTTGGAGTTGAGTTTTGGTGTTCCAAGTCACCTAATTTTTACCCCTAATCAAAAGGAAGTTGACTCTAATTTTTAATGGTCTGCGAACTAGAAATCTGGATAAGAAATTCTATTGACCAAGGGGAAGGTGTAAGGCACCCCTCGAGTCCCGTGTTTCTAGCACAGTTGCTTCATTGACTTATATCTTGGCTTGACTTAGTTTTTGGATATAGTATACTTATTAGCTATATATTTACTTATGTCCCACCTTCTTTGATTTATTGTAACTGTCTTGTTTACATTTTTTAGAGTCCGGAGAATTTCACTATTGTCGTTTTAGTGGGAGTCGATATTTGAATTATAATAGGAGGTAAACTTCTATGGGATTTAGAATTAATTTTAGAAAAAAAAGAAAATGTTAAAGAGGTTAAGACCAATTTCTTGGAAATTTCTTTAATTTTTTATTCTATTTCTTGCACGTCATTTTTTTTTTGTAGTTTTTATTTTTATATTTTTTTTAACATTCTTTTCTTCTTCTTCTTACCCTTTTTTTTTTTGTGCACATCCTGTTTTATTTATATTATTTTTTTCATTCTACTTCTCTCTTCTTATTTTTTTTTTCTTTGTGAGTTTTTTTTTTCAAACGTTCTGTATATTTTTTTTCATTCTGTTTTTCTTCTTTGCTTTTTATTTTTTAATTTTTGTTGTGCTATGTTTTTGTTTCATTATTTTTCGTTGTTCTTTTTTATATATATTTTTATAATATTTTTGCTTTTGACATTCTGTACATTTCTTTTTTTTTAATCTATTTTAATTTAATTTGTCTTCGTAGCTTTTCCTTATACTAACAAGTTTATTATTATTATTTTTTGTTAGAATCCTAAATATCAAGACAACACACATATTATAGCATAAAACATGACTTAATACTTTTCTAAATACTATCGAACAAAGAATTCATTCAACTTAGTAAGACACAAACATAAAAACTTTGATAATTAATTAAGGAAAAAGAGGGAGGAATGGACTCTTAAGCATGTAATAAATACTCACATGTCATATAGCATGTTCGAATATATTTCAGTACACAACATTAATAATGTTAACATATTAAACACATACGAAATCTGAACAACTTCAATATATTGAAATTAATTCTTGCACAATAATGACATAAAATTATGCAAAAAATAAAAATACAAATAAATGTTACCTCTTGTGAAAATTAGTTAACGAGAAGAAATGACAAATAATCAGGAGCCATGAACTTGAAACCGCGAAAATATATTTCCAGATCTTCAATTACAATGTGAGAAAGTACAATATGTATTGCTTTTTAATTTATGCCTATATCTCTATGTATGCTTTTTTTGTTTGTCCTTTTTTTTGTAGTATGTGGGTGTATGTATATAGGTGTTAGGATAGGTGTAGGTGTGGGGTAGTGGGTTGTATTGTATGGGGTGTGGAATGTGGAGGAAAACGTGAGGGAGTGGGAGTGTGGGGAAGTTTAGAGAAAGTGGGAGTATAACTTGATGATGGTTTTATTTTCTTTTCTTATTTATTTTTTTAATTTTTGGAAGATAAGTCAAAAGCTTTTGTTCTCCTTTTCCCTTTTTGTGTTTGTACGTGTAGTATGTTTTGGATAGGAGTAGGAGTGGGGTAGGTTTGTTAGATTATTTAGGTTATTTTTTATTTTAATTTTAGTTTTACTCTACTTTTAAAAGAATAATAACTAACTACAAATAATAAATTAAAATAACATATAAACTAATTATTTAAAATTAATAAAAATCTAAGAAAAAGTCAACTAGCTATATATATAAAAAAAAACAATTAAATAATACTAGCTTATTTATAAAAACTTAATTTCAAATATAGATTTTTTGTAATCTTCCATTTCTTTTTAAACAATTGACAATAAAACTTACCTTAAAAAGTGATTCTATTTTGTTGTTTTCAAATCTTTTAAAATAAACTTAATAAAAATAAGAGAAAAGTCAAAATGTTTAATTTATATTTATAAAAATATTTCAGCTCTAAGAATGGTGTAAAATTTTAAGTTCGATCAAAAAATGCGTGTCTACAGTTTGCCCCTCTTTGATTGGAAACACAAAGAGTTTTCAGACAAAGAAGTAGACAACGTGACAAGTTTTGAACGGGCTCTTATTCGAAAAGAAAAATATGCGACCGAGTCCTAGTTTTGGACATCTTACATATCCCGGGTTATAAGGGAATCAGGTCACGTGTAGTTCAAGGAGATGAAATGAGGAGTTGGAAGTCAAGTGAGGTCCCATTGAGGCTCCAGTTCGCGACTCCTATTGTTACATGAATATAAAAGATGAAAAATTTAATGGAAATACAAATACACGACCCTATCTATGTAGCTTCTCTTGAACCTTGACTTGAGTCTTTGCGCTTCTTGAGTTATGAGATATTGATTTTCATCTCAAATGAGTTCAAAGGTAAACGTCTTTCTCCAGGTAGGTTCCTTTTACTGGTACTTGGTTATTGACTTTTTTTTTTTTTTTTTTAGAATGAGTTGCTGCTTCTTCAATCGAAATTGATCTTGAAAATTACACTTTATCCATCCAAGATCCTGATCTGGAAATGTGAATTGACCCCATTCTATCACTAGATTCCTGAATTAAAACAAAAAAAAAATAATAACACAAAATTTTGCCCCAGTTTAATATAAGAAAATTTTGTGAGAAAAATAAAAGATGGTACTTAGCTTTAAATCGAGACTTTGAACGATTCGAGCTTTGTCGCGATGTACTCTTTAGAGGGCTTATGTGTGTTTACACCAACTCCATTCTTCATGATGAGCCGGTTAAATAAAATTATGTTAATCTAGTCCTATTATCCAGGAGGGTCCTTGCTATACTACGTCCTATTATTCAGGAGGGTCCTTGCTATACTACGTCTCATTATTCAGTAGGGTCATTGCTACACTATGTCCCATTATTCAGGAGGGTCCTTGCTATACTACGTCCCATTATTCAGGAGGCTCCTTGCTATACTACGTCCCATTATTCAAGAGGGTCCTTGCTACACTACGTCCCATTATTCAGGAGGGTCCTTGCTATACTACGTCCCATTATTCAGGAGGGTCCTTGCTATACTACGTCCCATTATTCAGGAGGGTCCTTGCTATACTACGTCCCATTATTCAGGAGGGTCCTTGCTATACTACGTCCCATTATTCAGGAGGGTCCTTGCTATACTACGTCCCATTATTCAGGAGGGTCCTTGCTACACTACGTCCCATTATTCAGGAGGGTCCTTGCTACACTACGTCCCATTATTCAGGAGGGTCCTTTCTACACTATGTTCCATAGACTAATAAGACAAACAAACACTTACCCAATATGGACTATAATTCGTGTGCAATGTTGCCATTTAGCTCTTCGTAGACTAAATTAAACATCTAGGTTTTTGGATCTTTGATCTCGAAATAACTTGTGCCCCTGCTTCAACTAAGAAAATTTGTGAGTTTAAAAACGTGGTGGTTGGTTTATGGTTCTGCCTTTTGACGAGGATTGCTCAAGTACTTATCGTGTTTACATTTCTCCAACCGCCCAATGCTCGTTATTGATTGATTGTATTTTCACCCAAATTTGCTCATTTTGAGGGACTTAAATCCAATATCTGCCTTTATGTCATAACACTCGTTGTTTACCCTTCATCAAATCATGGACTTCTTCTGAATCCAAAACTTGCCGACAGATGATAACTCATTGGCCTGATGCTTTGCATTGTACAAATTTAGAATTGGTAACAAGTCTTGAAATCCTTTCTTACTTTCTTGACATAAACTTGACTCAAGGACATATGAAACAAAGCGATGAAAAGTGAAAGAAAAATATATACTACACGAGAATAGCAGAAAATGATTCGATGAAGACACTCTTTTATAAAGAGAAAGAAAGAAAAACTTATCTGAGTGTGGTAGCCGACTCTACTGATCATGACATGCAATTTGAATTGATTACCCGATTTGTCCATCCAATCTATTCATCGACCATTATTGATCATCTAATCTTGATGTGGAGTTCCAACTATTTGACGAAGTCATAACTAGTTTCAAACTCTTATTCGCCTTATGATGTCCACGAGGGTTTTTGCCACTAAAACTCTTTCACTTTGAATCCTTCAACTCACATTCGCCTCATGGTGCCCGTTAGGGTTTTCACCAGTAAAACTCTCTCATTTTTATTTCTCTCAACTCACATTCGTCTTATGATGCCCAGTTAGGGTTTTCACTAGTAAAACTCTCTCATTTTTTATTTTTTATTTTTTTTTCACAGCTCACCTTTGCCTTATGATGCCGAGTTAGGGTTTTCACCAATAAGACTCTCTCATTTTTGTTTCTCCCAACTCACATTTGCCTTATGATGCCTAGTTAGGGTTTTCACCAATAAGACTCTCTCATTTTGTTTCTCTCAACTCGCATTCGCCTTATGATGCCCAGTTAGGGTTTTCACCGATAAGACTCTCTCATGGTTTCATCATTTGTACCCTTAACATACTTACTCTTGACACTTCAAAGGTTGATCCAAAGGTCTTTATCCAACTTTTGTACAAGGTTAGAAAGAAATGATAAGATGAAGTCTCAAATACGACTTTAAATTATGGGATCGACTTTAGCTTTGGGATAGAAAGAATAAAAAATAAAATTAAAAAAAAAAAAAAAATGACCTTTGCCCAAGTTTTTTATAAATATGGAATTTTGGATTTTTTGTTTAGTTAGACCGAACCCAACGACAGGGTTGCCTACGTATCTTGTTGAAACAAGAATTAGGTCAAACGTAGTTCATGTTGATTGATTTTCTTTTTTTTCTTTTTTTTTATTTATTTTTTATTTTTTATGGAAGAGCCAAGGAAGCAGAAGAACCAAGGAAGTAAATTAACTCTCAACAAGGGTGACAACATATGAATTAATACTTAGACGCAGAACAAGGAATTTCCATTACATCAACCTTTGAAATGTCAAGTCCAAACATAAGGGTTTCTAATACCAAAAAATCACATCATATATAATATCTCTTCACAGCATCAGCATTGATGACCATTTTTGTCATCTTGCCTTCTATATCTGCTAAGTAAAGAGCACCATTGGATAATACCTTCTTTACAATGAATGGTCCTTTCCAATTCGGAGAAAATTTGCCTTTGACTTCAGCCTGGTGTGGCAGAATACGTCTCAGCACTAATTGACCCTCTTCAAAACGTCTGGGACGCACCTTTTTGTTGTATGCTCGTGCCATTCTTTTCTGGTACAATTGTCCATGGCATACTGATGTCAATCGCTTCTCATCAATCAAACTTAATTGCTCCAAGCGTGTTCTGATCCACTCATCATCATCAATTTCAGCCTCTACAACAATTCGCAGGGATGGAATCTCAACCTCTGCAGGTATAACTGCCTCAGTCCCATATACCAACGAATAGGGGGTGGCACCCACTGACGTACGAACTGTAGTGCGATAACCCAACAAAGCAAAAGGCAACTTTTCATGCCATTGTCGAGAACTTTGCACCATTTTACGAAGTATCTTTTTTATATTTTTGTTGGCGGCTTCTACAGCCCCATTTGCTTTTGGGCGATAAGGAGTCGAATTTCGATGTTCAATCTTAAATTGACGGCATACCTCTTGCATTAAGTGACTGTTGAGATTTGCAGCATTATCGGTAACAATTGCCTTTGGAATACCAAATCGACAGATGATGTTGAAATGAATGAAATCCACCACGACCTTCTTGGTCACTGACTTGAAAGTTACTGCTTCCACCCACTTTGTAAAGTAATCAATGGCCACCAGGATGAACCTATGACCATTCGATGCTTTTGGTTCTATTGGTCCAATCACATCTATTCCCCATGCCGCGAAAGGCCATGGAGCAGACATCGCATGCAACTCGGAGGGAGGAGAATGTATCAAATCACCGTGTATTTGACATTCATGACACTTACGAACAAATCGTATAGAATCCCGCTCCATGGTGAGCCAATAATAACCTGCTCGAAGTATCTTCTTTGCCAGAACATATCCATTCATATGAGGTCCACAAACTCCTGAGTGTACTTCAATCATGATTGTTGAAGCCTCTTTAGCATTTACACATCTTAGAAGACCCAAATCAGGTGTTTTCTTATACAATATGCCTCCGCTTAAGAAAAAACCGTTAGCTAGTCGCCGAATAGTCCTTTTTTGATTACTAGTGACATTAGTAGGACATTCTCCACACTGAAGATATGTTTTAATATCATGAAACCAAGGTTTATCGTCAAATTCTTCCTCCACTAAGTTGCAATAAGCATGTTGATCACGAATCTGTATGTACAAAGGATCGATATGAGCTTCGTCAGGATGTTGAAGCATCGAAGATAAAGTTGCCAATGCATCAGCAATCTCATTATGAACTCTAGGAATGTGTCTAAACTTTATTGACACAAACCGTCGACAAAGATCTTGTAAATAATGTTGATATGGTATGAGCTTTGGGTCACGAGTCTCCCATTCACCTTGAATTTGATGGACCAATAAGTCTGAGTCTCCTAGTACTAGCAACTCTTGGATGCCCATGTCAGCAGCTAACCTCAAGCCCAAGATGCAAGCCTCATACTCTGACATATTATTGGTACAATAGAATCTAAGTTGAGCTGTTATAGGAAAATATTCCCCTGATTCAGACATAACAACTGCTCCTATCACAACTCCCTTCTTGTTAGCAGCACCGTCAAAGAACAACTTCCATCCTTGATCCTTATTATGAATAACTTCATCGATACATGATACCTCTTTGTCTGGAAAGTAGGTCTTAAGTGGTTCATATTCATCATCAATAGGGTTCTCTGCCAAATGATCTGCCAAGGCTTGAGCCTTCATTGCCGTCCGCGTCACATAGATAATGTCAAACTCTGTGAGTAATATTTGCCATTTCGCAAGCCTGCCCGTGGGCATGGGCTTTTGAAAAATGTATTTTAATGGATCCATACGAGAAATGAGATAAGTAGTATAAGATGAAAAATAGTGCTTCAACTTCTGTGCTACCCACGTTAGGGCACAACACGTTCTTTCGAGAAGGGTGTACTTCGACTCATAAACAGTAAATTTCTTGCTGAGGTAATAAATGGTCTGCTCTTTCTTCCCAGTGCCATCATGCTGACCCAATACACACCCAAAAGAATTATCCAGTACTGACATATATAATATCAATGGTCTGCCCAGCTCGGGAGGAACCAACACAGGGGGATTCGATAAGTAATTCTTAATTCGTTCAAAAGCCTCTCGACATTCTTCTGTCCATTCGACTATGGCATTCTTCTTTAACAACTTAAAAATGGGCTCGCAAGTTGTTGTGAGCTGAGAAATGAATCTGCTGATGTAGTTTAACCTTCCTAAAAGGCTCATAACCTCAGTTTTATTCTTCGGAGGTGGCAGTTCCTGAATAGCTTTTATTTTTGAAGGATCTAACTCGATACCTCGTCGACTGACTATAAACCCCAAAAGTTTTCCTGATGGTACTCCAAATACACATTTTGCAGGATTAAGCTTGAGATTATACCTACGAAGTCATTCCAAGAATCTTCTTAAGTCTTGCACATGATTTGACTGCTTTTTTGATTTAATGATCACATCATCCACATAAACTTCGATTTCTTTATGCATCATATCATGAAACATGGTTGTCATTGCCCTCATATAAGTTGCACCAGCATTTTTTAATCCAAAAGGCATAACCCGATAACAATATGTACCCCATGGAGTGATCAAGGACGTTTTTTCTGCATCTTCATCATCCATAATAATCTGATGGTAACCCGTATAGCAATCCACAAAAGATGCAACCTCATGTTTAGCACAATTATCCAACAAAATATGAATGTTGGGCAAAGGAAAATCATCTTTTGGACTTGCTTTGTTCAAATCACGATAATCAACACACATTCGCACTTTGCCGTCTTTCTTAGGGACAGGTACGATGTTAGCTAACCAAGAAGGATATTGAGCGACTCGAATGACTTTGGCCTCAAGTTGTTTTGTGATTTCCTCTTTAATTATTACACTCATGTCAGTTTTAAGCTTTCTCAACTTTTGCTTTACTGGAGGGAACTTAGGATCAATCGGCAACTTGTGAACCACCATGTCAGTGCTTAATCCAGGCATGTCATCATAAGATGACGCAAAAACATCCTTGTAATCAAACAGAGCCTGGATTATATCCTCCTTTTGATGTCGAGCATGTACGCTTATCTTAGTCTCTTTATATTTTCATGATCCCCTAAATTTATCGTCTCAGTTTCACTCATGTTTGGGTTTGATTTATTCTCAAAAGATTTGAAATCCCTGCTTACTTCTTCAAATACTTCGTCTTCATCATATTCGATTTCAGGATTAGGTCGAAGATTAGATTGGATTTTCAGATCCGATGAAAAATTCTGCATGCATGTCATATCACTAGAATCGGCATAGAAAGAACTGTATTGAAGAAAAAAATAATATATTAGACTGAAATAAAAACACAATTACATCCTATTGAAAAGGAAAATAGTGAGTTTGAAATAAAATGACGAGACAAAATCCAAATTACAACCCTTGAATAAATCGGATGACAAAAAGAAAAACAAGACAGACTACCAAGACTCATTCTTAATGGGGAGAGGAGTGGCCTCCCAATTGTTCAGCTGGACATCAAGACCAATGAATTGCACATCTCTGTCGCTAGTGCCTTCTCCGAGTTCAATCATATCAGCCTCGACGAATAAATCTTGAAAATAGTTGATCAATTCTTCGTGAACCTCCAACACTGGCTCTGGGAGTGGTGACTCAGAAGATGCTGTTGTGCGGGCTTTGAGGAAAGTTTTGTATATGAGTGGTATAGGCTTAGTAAGTGACCATACATCTCTCTTCTGCTTCTTGGCCTTCATTTTGTCCTCGACTCTAGGCTTGTATCCTAAGCCAAAAGTACCCAGACTCTTTCGTGGAGTCACTAGATAAGCTCTCCCTTGCAAGAAGATCCCCAAGCCTTTACCTAGTTCAAACCCATGCTTCAGCATTTCATTTACCATCATCACGGATGCCATGGGTAGTTGTGGTTTTGAAATGAGATTCCCCTCGAGGATATGCTCAACAACCACTACTTCAAAAGCTTGATAAACCAGTGCCTCATTCTCATTATTTGCCTTGATAAAAGGGAGGGAAGAGTCCTTGTAGACTGAGCTCTATCTCCCCAATGGCATCTGTTTTTTTCCCATCAAACGCCCTAACACATACGTTGTTAGGTCGTACCCTTTCAACATTAACATTCAATTTTTGTAGAGTTGACAATGGACAAATATTTGCCCCAGAACCTCCATCAATTAGAACTCGAGTGACATATGAAAGCTCACACTTTACAGTGATATGGAGGCCTTGGTTATGTCCCGTACCTTCCACTGGTAGTTCATCATCTGAAATGGTGATGCGGTTTACCTCAAAGATTCTCCCAGCAATCTTCTCTAACTTACTCACTGTAACTTCATTAGGAACATGTGCTTCATTCAGAATCTTCATTACATCTTTACGATGTTCATCTGAATGTATTAACAATGAAAACAAAAAGATTTGGGCTGGAGTTTTCCTTAACTATTCCACAATGGAGTAGTCTGACAATTTCATCTTTCTTAAGAACTCCTCTGCCTCCCCTTCAGTGACTAGACTTTTAACTTGCATTTGGTCATTTTTTATTTTCCTTAATTCAGCCGGGGCATAACATCTTCCCGAACGAGTCATTCCTCCTATTTCATCTACTTCTTCATTGATTTCTTTCCCGTTGTATGTCACGACGGTAGGCTCATAATTCCAAGGGACAGCCTTGGGATTAGTCATTGGAAGTTGGGACACTGGCCTAATGATCGCAGGTGGAATATAGGCTCCTTGCACGATCAAGATAGGCTTGTCTGGCCCTCTTGGAACAACCAATCTTGCCTCTCTTTGACTTGCCCAAACATCTTCAAGTACTCCTTTTACAGTTAGGATGGGTGCGCTTGATGGGGTTAACTTTTCAGACGTACTTTCCGCCCCTGAAGGCATCATTTTTGTTAAGTCAACGACATTTGCTGAACTTTCCATGCCAGTTTCAACCTTAAGGATTGACTTGTATGGGACTGCAACTTCTTCGTGGTCATTCATCATCTCTAACATGTTTGTTTCAGTATGTCTGGGCAGTGGATTTTGATTGATGTTCGGTCCATTTGGGCTTTCAACTATAATTCGACGAGTATTGATCAAATCTTGAATTGCCTTTTTCAAGTACCAGCATCTTTCTATGTTGTGCCCTGGGGCATCAGAACAATATGCGCAGTGTTGGGAATAATCAATATTTCTCGGAGGAGGATTCGACATCTTTCTTTCAATAGGACTCAAAACATTCAACGTTCTTAATATTTGAAACAAGCTAGCATATGATTCTCCAATAGGGGTGAACTCATCCTTAGCTCCATTTCCCTTCTTGTATTCTTTTCTAGGACGAAAAGGAATTCTAGTTGTATTTTGGTGAATTTGTGGGGGTGATGGATGATTTTGAGGAAGTGGTGCACGCCATTGCGGATAAGAAGGGGGAACATTTGGTTGTGCGCTAAAAATGGGATATTGAGGATATGGGACAGGATATTGTGGAATTTGGGGAGGAAAGTAGTGTTGTGTATGATTATCTTGGGCATAGGTTCGAGGTGCTGATACAACGGTGGCTACATCTTCCCTTCTTTTCTTCCCTCCAATATTTCCAGAACCATTTTGAAGCGCTTGTGTTGTGGCTTTTAAAGCAGCTTGGCTTACGATCTTCCCAGACTTGATGCCATTTTCCACCATTTCCCCAATCTTGATAACTTCGGCGAAGGTCTTCCCGACGGAAGAAAGCAAGTAATGAAAGTAATCAGGTTCTTAGGCTTGGAGAAAAACGTCAATCATCTCTGATTCCTTCATTGATAGTTTAACCCTAGCAGCTTGCTCCCTCCATCTAACGGCATATTCACAAAAGTTTTCCATGGTTTTCTTCCTCATGTTAGCAAGTGAGGAGCAGTCTGGCACAATATCAATGTTATATTGGAATTGTTGCACAAAACATCGAGCCAAATCATCCCATGTATGCCAGTTGGTTATATCCTGATCTATGAACCATTCAGACGCAATTCCCACTAGACTTTCCCCAAAATAGGCCATGAGCAACTCTTCTTTGCCCTCTGCACCTCTCAATTGATTGCAATATCTCTTCAAATGAGCTATGGGGTCTCCGTGACCACCATATTTCTCAAACTTCGGGGTTTCAAAACCAGTAGGCAAATGGACGTGGGGAAACATGCACAAATCACTGAATGAGATGCCTTTGTAGCCCCCTTTTCCTTGCATATCTCTTATACTCTGTTCCAAACTCTTCATTTTCTTAGCCATTTCTTCATGCTCCTCATTCTTAATTGTTTTCTCAATTTTGAAAGGGGAACTATATTGATGAGTCTGGGGATAAGAACTTGGAATTTTAAGGGCCTCTTCAGGGGTGTAGCCATGGTCATTAAGAACTTGGAATGAAGGATCATTGTTGGATTTGGGCACCACTGTTGGATTTGAAGTGCTATTAGTCGGTGCAGTTGGCACAAATAACGGGTTACTCATCATAGGTGTATTCAAGAGACGCACTGTAGAAGTTTCAGCGACGTTCGATGTGTTAGTGTAGGGGCTGAATCCAGGTGGATAAATTGGATCATTGATCGATACTTGGATAGGGAATGGCATATTCGCATTCAAGTATTCCCGAATCGAAGATGGAGGAGCTTTCCCATTCATCCAAGCTTCATACATTTCGACCATTTGTTTTCGCAACATATTACCTCTTCCACAGACACCGATTCTTGTGCAACTATTTGGACGTCGTCATTTCCCGACTCTGTTCCCTCCTTGCGCGTCATCTTCCTTTTCCCTTTTGATCTGGTGTAGTATTGATGAGATGCCAGCTCTAATCACAAACCAACCACCTTAAAACTCTTTTTTTTTCTCTTCTCTTACAAAAAAACAAACATGTTAGGGTTTAGTGTTTTGCAAACGATAATCACACGTTCTATGTTATGCACCTAAATTATTTATGTTTCTAAAATGAGTTTCGGAAGGCTTTTATGTTTCATCCCGGCTTTAGACGACTTGATTACGTCTCTTAGTCTTATATTTTACTTATTTGAATAATTTTGAAACGCATTTCGATCGAACCCGTTGAGGGTTGCCTACGTATCATGTTGAACATGAATCAGATCATTACGTAGTTCATGAAAGATAATAATATATATATATTTTTTAATTATTTTTTTTTAGAATAATAAATGTACATGAGTTGACCAAAAGTAAATCATTTTCATTCATTTTCAAATATTCTTAACACAATGATTTGAATAAAACATGAGAATAGAAGTAGCTAAGACTAAGATAGACTCAAAATGATTAACAAAAATATAAATAAATAAAAGCAACAACTAATAACTAAGAAAAGAAAATAGACTCGGAAAGAAACTAAATCCTCAGATCTCAATCATCCCCAAGACCCTTATAAATCCTAGCCAAGGCCTTTGGTAGATGTGGAGCAAGAACACGTGCCTAGCGGCCCAACCTCTCATCATTCTGGTGGAGATAACCAACATAAACATCATTGAGTGCATCCCTGAGTTGAAGTACTCGATCTCTGGCTTCATTCATGTTGTCATAACAATTCTGTAACCAATATCGAGTAGTATTGACTTCATGCGTCAAATTCTCCCTCTGTTCTTGGAGCTCTTCAATTTGAAGGTGGAGTGCATCTCGCTCGGCTATCCTTTGACCTCTCTTAACCTCACATTCTGCCTGATATACACTAAAACGCCTTGCTATTTCCCTTTCCCATTCCATAGAAGCCTTAACTTGATTCTGGAGTTTAGACTGTGTGTAGATAAGCTGGACCTTTTCTTTTTTATACTCCTCCTCTTGTTGCTCCATAGCGCCTGTGACAATGCCCAAGTCTTCTTGTAAGGTCAGAATGGTAGAACGATGTTTTCTAACTCTCACTTCAAATATAGCATCACGTTGGGCCAACTCCTCTTTAGCATTTTTCAGGTCATTACTCAGGACATCCAGAGTAGATTTATAGCTTCTTTCAACTTCGAGACGAGCTTGCTTAATCCTAACCTCAATTTCTACTTCTCGATCTACAGGTCCTTTCACTGATCCTTCTGGCAATACCTTAGGAGGGGGTTGATCATGAACCCATTCTAAGTATGCTTGGTCCACCTCACCCTTGGTGCGATCCTCCACCCTATCGTGAGGACTTGAGAGCATGCATCCCCCCCAAATCTTGAATATCTCTGATTTCCTTAAAGGAATCTCGGGATGAAACTCATACATGAATTCCCGCATATCTTCATTAGGTGGTAAAAACTGGCATCGACCAAGTTGTCGCATAACTCTAAGTGGCATATAAGGTTGGATACCTCGAAGGCCCATTAGGACGATGAACGATCGAAAGGTAGACATGTATATCACCTCGGCTGATGGAAATCAATGATAATTCCACACAATCTTGTCAGCAGTCAGATTATTGAGGTATTTCTTCCAAGCCTCAATACCCTTCGAAAAACTATGATCTTTGATTCTTTCCTCGTGGCCCCTAATGTAATCATTCCATTCTACTTTGAAGTTCACTACATAAGGGTGATGACGAATGTGTTCCATCATCCATAGTTGTAGTAACATATTGCATCCCTCAAAGTAATCTCCTCCATTCTTGCAAATTGTCAAAGCGCGGTAGATGTCTGCTAGAATCATGGGTACGAGGGTGATATTAGGCTTTTTCTCAAAAGCTGTAATGACTACAGCCAAATTTATATTGATCTTTCCTCCCCTTTTCGGAAACACCATAATCCCCAAAAAAGCTACTGTGAAGGCATCATAACTGTGTGCTTCCCAGGTCAAATGACACCCGTTATTACGAAGTTTTTTTCCATATAACTCTAACCCATCCTTTGGCCCATATCTTTTGTACAAAAATTCTAACGGAACCCATTCGTTATCAAGGCAACCACCTATTTCATTCTCATTTATGTGCAATAACTCCAAAAACCTCCTACCACTGATATGTTTTGGTATCATAGGTTCTCCTTCGTGAAGAATTTTATCCCTTCCTATGAATGCGCCTATCTCCTCTAGTGTGGGAGCGAGTTCAAAGTCAAAAAAGTGGAATACATTTTTTATTGGATCCCAAAAATGAACTAGTGCTTCTATCAAGTCCCGTCGTGGCTCAACATACAAAAGGCTTCGCAGAAATCCTAAGCGTTTGAACACCACTCCTTTCCCATGATTTGTCATATTTTCATACCATGCCTTCAAAAGTGTCGAAGCTTTATCTAATATCATGACGTGAGGTGATTGATCCTCCCTTGGTCTCTTATCTCCCTTTCCATATGGATTCATATTTTCCTATATTATGATAATGACAAATTATGACTTAATAAAACACATTTTTATTTATTATTT
This sequence comes from Solanum stenotomum, assembly GCF_019186545.1. Classification (NCBI taxonomy): domain Eukaryota; kingdom Viridiplantae; phylum Streptophyta; class Magnoliopsida; order Solanales; family Solanaceae; genus Solanum; species Solanum stenotomum. The sequence continues at coordinate 22,268,122 of NC_064292.1, forward strand.
TATAAAAAATAAAGTAAAAATTATTGTAAAAACATGATTGGACACTAAGGAAAACAAACCATCACATTTTTTTAAAAAAATTTTTTAATTTTTTTTTTTTAAAAAAATAAAACTAAAAATAAATAGATAAATAAAATCTCCTATTAAATAATCTGAGTAGAGTTGAAAGGAGAAAAAAAATTAGTATAAATTTATTTTTTTAAAAAAATAAAAATAATAATAATTATTATAAGAAGAGTGATTGAAAAAAAAAAACATACAAGAAAAATTAGCACTCAAATCTTTTTGTTGCAGTCTTAACCCCTCTTATTAGATAATCCTGCTAGACTTTTTTAAAAAGAATAGTATAATAATTTTTTTATTTTATTTTTTCTTATTTTATCTTTACCCCTTTTTTAAAAAAAATGATAGTAATAATAACTAAAAAATAAAATAAAATAATAATAATAAAAAAATAATAAAAATAATTATCTTATATTTATGAAAGAAGTACAAATTTTGACAAAGTAAAAATGTTTAATAAAAGAAGAACACTAAGACCTTTGTATTTTTAGAATTTTCCTTCTTTTTTTTTAAAATTAATTCATCCAAAGCTGGTCGACATTTTGTATAGTCTTCCTAATAGTGCAACAAGTAGAACAAAAGAGATTATCGGATCCTATTAGGGATAATCGTTGCTGAAACTTATTTTACTAAGTTAGCAACCTAATGGAATGAGTGTCTAGACTGGTCGTAAAACGAGTGGACTACTCGAGTCGGGAAGGGATAGCTTACCGATAGCAGGGCTTTCCAGCCTCACTATTAGTCCTTCCCATCTTAAGACATGTGTTACTATAGANTTTTAAAAAAATGATAGTAATAATAACTAAAAAAATAAAATAAAATAATAATAATAAAAAAATAATAAAAATAATTATCTTATATTTATGACAGAAGTACAAATTTTGACAAAGTAAAAATGTTTAATAAAAGAAGGACACTAAGACCTTTGTATTTTTAGAATTTTCCTTCTTTTTTTTTTTAATTAATTCATCCAAAGCCGGTCGACATTTTGTATAATCTTCCTAATAGTTCAACAAGTAGAACAAAAGAGATTATCGGATCCTATTAGGGATAATCGTTGCTGAAACTTATTTTACTAAGTTAGCAACCTAATGGAATGAGTGTCTAGACTGGTCGTAAAACGAGTGGACTACTTGAGTCGGGAAGGGATAGCTTACCGATAGCAGGGCTTTCCGGCCTCACTATTAGTCCTTCCCAACTTAAGACATGTGTTACTATAGAATCCTTCCCAGGAGCGTTGCCGCATCTATAGTATCTCATGGCTCGGGAGCGTAATCGCATCTCCGAATAAAGTATCTTAGAAGACTCAGATGGGTGCGCGAGGAGAGACAGATATATAACAATTCACATAATATCAAAGCGATAAACAAGTAACAAATAACACATTATACGAACAACACAATATCCAAAAAGAATAATAATAATAAAAATAAAGATCAAAGCCATACGCAAGTCAATATTTTGAAGCTCGCATTCTGGTTATCCCCAGCGGAGTCGCCATCTGTCACACCCCTATTTTCCCCAAACGAAGTGTTTGAAAAATAGAGTTTCTCCAATTAAAGTGACATTTTAAAAAGAGATTATTTTATTTCAGAGTCGCCACTTGGAATTGAGTTTTGGTGTTCCAAGTCATCTATATTTTACCCCTAATCAAAAGGATGTTGACTCTAATTTTTAATGGTCTGTTAACTAGAAATCTGGATAAGAAATTTTATTGACCAAGGGGAAGGTGTAAGGCACCCCTCGAGTCCCGTGTTTCTAGCACAGTTGCTTCATTGCCTTATATCTTGGCTTGACTTAGTTTTTGGATATAGTATACTTATTAGCTATATATTTACTTATGTCCCACCTTCTTTGATTTATTGTAACTGTCTTGTTTACAATTTTTAGAGTCCGGAGAATTTTAGTATTATCGTTTTAGTGGGAGCCGATATTTGAATTATAATAGGAGGTAAACTTCTATGAGATTTAGAATTAATTTTAGAAAAAAAAGAAAATGTTAAAGAGGTTAAGACCAATTTCTTGGAAATTTCTTTAATCTCTTATTCTATTTCTTGCACGTCATTTTTTTTTGTAGTTTTTATTTTTATTTTAACATTCTGTTTCTTCTTCTTTTTACCTTTTTTTTTGTGCACATCTTGTTTTATTTATATTATTTTTTTCATTTTACTTCTCTCTTCTTATTTTTTATTTTTTTTTCTT
>NC_064292.1:22270708-22316770 GCF_019186545.1 Solanum stenotomum
ATATTATAGCATAAAACATGACTTAATACTTTTCTAAATACTATCAAACAAAGAATTCATTCAACTTAGTAAGACACAAACATAAAAACTTTGATAATTAATTAAGGAAAAAGAGCGAGGAATGGACTCTTAAGCATGTAAGAAATACTCACATGTCATATAGCATGTTCGAATATATTTCAGTACACAACATTAATAATATTAACATATTAAACACATACGAAATCTGAACAATTTCAATATATTGAAATTAATTCTTGCACAATAATGACATAAAATTATGGAAAAAATAAAAATACAAATAAATGTTACCTCTTGTGAAAATTAGTTAACGAGAAGAAATGACAAATAATCAGGACCCACGAACCTGAAACCGCGAAAATATATTTCCAGATCTTCAATCACAATGTGAGAAAGTACAATATGTATTGCTTTTTAATTAATGCCTATATCTCTATGTATGCTTTTTTTGTCTGTCCTTTTTTTGTAGTATGTGGGTGTATGTATATAGGTGTTAGGATAGGTGTAGGTGTGGGGTAGTGGGTTGTATTGTGTGGGGTGTGGAATGTGGAGGAAAACGTGAGGGAGTGGGAGTGTGGGGAAGTTGAGAGAAAGTGGGAGTATAACTTGATGATGGTTTTATTTTCTTTTCTTATTTATTTTTTTAATTTTTGGAAGATAAGTCAAAAGTTTTTGTTCTCCTTTTCCCTTTTTGTTTTTGTATGTGTAGTATGTTTTGGATAGGAGTAGGAGTGGGGTAGGTTTGTTAGATTATTTAGGTTATTTTTTATTTTAATTTTAGTTTTACTTTACTTTTAAAAGAATAATAACTAACTACAAATAATAAATTATAATAACATATAAACTAATTATTTAAAATTAATAAAAATCTAAGAAAAAGTCAACTAGCTATATATATAAAAAAACAATTAAATAATACTAGCTTATTTATAAAAACTTAATTTCAAATATAGATTTTTTGTAATCTTCCATTTCTTTTTAAACAATAGACAATAAAACTTACCTTAAAAAGTGATTCTATTTTGTTGTTTTCAAATCTTTTAAAATAAACTTAATAAAAATAAGAGAAAAGTCAAAATGTTTAATTTATATTTATAAAAATATTTCAGCTCTAAGAATGGTGTAAAATTTTAAGTTCGGTCAAAAAATGTGTGTCTACAGAGAGCATCCTGGCTAACACATTGAATGCTAATAGGACTGATTGGTCTCGAAAGGTTGATGACGCACTATGGGCGTATCACACCACTTACAAAACTCCAATTGGTATGTCTCTGTATCAGTTAGGTTTTGGGAAGTCTTGCCATCTACCACTAGAGTTAGAACACAAAGCAATGTGGGAATTGAAAGCTCTGAATTTGGAGTAGAAAAAAACCTCAAAAGATAGAGTAGAGCAGTTAGCCGAATTGGACGAATTCAGGTTTAAAGCTTATGAAAGTTCAGCTCTCTACAAGGAAAGATGAAGAAGTGGCACGATGCAAAAATACTTCAAAGAGAGTTTAAGGTGGGAGATAGGGTGTTACTATACAACTCCCGACTTAGACTCTTTTCCAGAAAACTCAAGTTCAAATGGTTAGGACCATTTAGAGTGATAAGAGTATTCACCAATGGTACCATAGAAGTTGAGGGTTAAGAGGGACCTGCATTTTAGGTGAATGGACAACACTTGAAATTATATTTTGGAGAATGCCAGGAGATTTCTTTGATTGAGATGGTGTACCTGAAAGATGTTTGAGAGCATTTCCATGTCGTGCCACGACGTTAATTAAGGGACTTCTTGGGAGGTAACCCAAGTGTTAGTGTTTTAAATAATATGTGTTGATTTTGCAGGAGTGGGATCATGAATGAGACAAAAGTACTCTTGGTGAGTCGCCGAACGATTTCAGCGAGCACACTTTGGTTCGCCTTTTAGCCTTATGGATCTGAAAAATGAGACTGAAACTCTGGAACATTCTGCGGGACAACTTCACCAGTCGGCGTAAGCCGATGTGTTTAGGCAACCCGACTTTCCTCACCCTTTCTAATCAACGCTGACAACCTCTCTCGAGGATCGATCGGTGATGCTCTGAGTTCACTATGCGGATCGTTGATCTGTTCGGCGATCCTTTACATCTTTGCCGATATGCCTTTTCTGGGAGTTCAGTCTACTGGAACTAAGGGTTTTCTGAAGAACATTAGTCACATCGCCGAAGCATTCAACGACCATTTCACCCCATCGCAAACTGGGCATTTAGTGAAGATTCCTTGTTACCCTGCTCTACTTGTTTCCACACTAGATTGTTTTCATTTCTTGTTAGTTTTTATTTATTATTCCTATTTTGTTTTATTTGCGGTAAATGCCTGCTCTCTACCCACATTGGGGACAATGTAGATTGTTTTGGTGGGGGTGTGGAGATTACTCAGTGTCCTCAACGAACCTCCTCCTCATTTTGTCACCCCTTGCTTGTGTTGAATGAGGCTTTTCTTTTGCAAATTTGATTATCGGTTTTGATCAATATCGATGACTCGAATAGTGCTTATAATCAAACAAATATGAATGTGGGGATACGATGAGGCAAAATGAAGTTACATAGTCAATATGTGAACTCTTTGAATCTCGTTGTGCTAGCCAGACACCAGATTGAGTCTCTTATGAAGAGCATTGCACACTAGCGAAAATGTGTAGTCTTGCTTTGACATTGGTGTCAATCCCTTGTGTGATGAACTTACCGTGAACCATATATGATGACACCTAGAATTTGCCTCGTTAGTCTGGTTAACTAAGTGAGGCAATTCCTTGAGATGATCTTAGGAAACTTTAAAGAGTGTGAACCATTCTGATATCATACCTCTTTTTTGTGGCCTACCATGTGAGTGTGTGAACCCCTCTTGAATACCCCTTGAGCCTTAACCTTTTCTTGGAAGAAACTTGATTAAAGTTTGACCTTTCTTGATCTATTACCCATAATCCTCATGATTTGTGACTTGTTTGAATAGCCAACTTAGGCCAAAAGCTTAAGTTAGGGGTGTGGTGAAAAGAAAAGGTGAATCAAGAAAATGCAAAAAAGTCCCTTTTGCCCATGTTTTGAGAAAAATGGAACCCCTCTATATTAAAAAAAGAGAAAAAGAAGAAAAGAATTAAAATGAAAAAGAATGAAAAAGAAAAAGAAAGAAAAAGTTGTGGAATAAAGTTGTGAAAATACAAAGAAAATGGAGTTTCCAACAGTCCATGGAAGATGAATAAGAGGTGACTTTTGAGCTTAACTGAAAATGATGAAGAAAAGGAAAGAAGGTGTTGTTCACATCACATTTCATGAGGATAGAAGTTGTTGAGCCTAAATGACCATACCTTTACACTCAGCCCTAGTACAAGCCTTAAATAGACCTTTTTGATCTTGAATGAGATGAAACAAAAGTCGATTGGAAAATAAGGGTAAACCTATGGGTGAAATCATGCACGGTGTTTATCTTTGTGAGTGTGAGTGTTGATCTTGATTTCGGAACTTTAAATGATTGAACCATTGTGTGTGAATATGGAATCATTCTCTGTGTGAGGGGATTTAAATACCTTTGTTGAGCTTGAACTTCCATTTGAAGCAAGTATAGTGACGTTGAGATTCTTTGATAATGGTGAGTCACAACTTGAATCTTTGAGTGCACAATTGATCCTTGCATGAGTAAGTTGAGTCTTTTTGTGCATTCATGATTGAGTCTTGTGTAGCACTGTTTGAGACATCCATTTTGAACTACTGAACTTGAGTTTTACTTGAGGACAAGCAAAAGTTTAAGTTGGGGGTGTTGATGAGTCCACAATTTGGACTCATTTCCGACTTTATTTTAACAGAATTAGTGTCCTCAAATGCATGTTCTGTGTCAATGAATGATGTAAAGCCTTGAATTGCAAATATTTGGAATTAGGAATGATGCATGGACACTATTGATAAAAAAAATGGAACAAATCAAGCTAAAGAAATGAAGAAATGAAGACATAATAATCGATGAAGTCTTTCGGCGAATCGCCAAATCGCCAATGTCATTCGGTGAATCGCCAAATTGCCAAGATACCACCTAAAATTACAGAATGTCGGAGCTAAAATCGGGGTGAATTTGGCAAGAAACAACTGTATTCAGCGTATCGCTGATCTAGTCGGTGAAGGACAACCAGGTCACCAAAAGTGCTGAAGAAGATTCAAGCAAGTGTTGATGGACGAGATGGAAAGATAAAGGGGGAATGACGGCGTCATTCGGCGATCCCTACCTAGAGCTCCTAAAGGTATAGTATCCAGACCAAGAAAAAGCAAAAAATGAAGGCGAGATAAAGAAAAATTGGCGATTCACCGATCTGTCAGCGACACCCGACTTACTTCGCCGAGTGGTCATAAGCAGTGACACTTTAGACTTGTTTAAATTAGTTTTGGATAGAGAGAGAAATTCATTTAGAACGTGAGGAAGGAATTACTTCGAGAGAAAACACTACTAAAGGGTTTAGTTAGTGATTTTAGCAAGATTTTGAGAGAGATTTTGTAAGAGAGGAGATTATCAAATGATTTTCATCTATAATTCTCATTTTGTACCCAACTATGGGAGTGATAATTGATTTTGATTTTCTTATTTTTGAGATGAGTGGCTAAAACCCTTTACTTGGGGTTTTGATCATGAAGCCAATTGTTGAATTACTTAGTGGGTGTTTGTTAGTTGTGAAGAATGGTGTTAATTTGAAGTGGGTCTAAGTTGTTGCTGTGTTTCGAGGTTGAATTGCGCAACTTTGTGTATCAATTTCAGTGTTGTGCACTTGCTCAAGAGAGAGGTGTGGAACCAAGTTGGCAATCTTAGCATCCTTAGTAGTGGGTTTCCTTGGTTTCAGCTAGAGAGAGTGAAACAAGTGATCTTTTGTATTCAGCTCGAGAGAGTAAGTTTGATGAGGGTAAAGAGCTTGGCCTCTTTCGATTGGTGTTGAAGTTCGAGAGAATTCAACATAGAAAAGGTAATTGTACGAGAGAAAGTTACTTTATATATTGTTTGACCTACCCACAACAAATGACCCATTATGAGCAGTAACATTTATCCACTTCGTTGAGATTCAATAATTTACTTATCAATTCCCCAAGCTTTATTCTAATACTTGATTGTTTGTGTTGTAGTGTAAATTTGGATAGGTAGTTAAAACCCGAAATTTGAGATTTGAAAATTAATTGTGCAAGAATTTTTTGATTGAAGAGGTTGTCATTGTACTTTTATTATTGAATTTGAAGGAAGAACTACTCCTTGTTGGGATCGACCCCAACTCACGTAGTTGGGTTATTATATAGACGAATGATCATTGGCATTTAAGATTGAATGAAATGCCTTGATACGTTAATCAGGTTCCATCTTTTTCGAAGCAACCACACAAAGGGGGATTTCTCACACTTCTTGACTTTCCTTCTCTTTTCACCACACCCCCAATTTAGGCTTTTGGCCTAAGTTGGCTATTCAAACAAACCATACTTGATGAACGTTATGGGTGAATGGATAAAGAGAGGTCACAATTTCTCAAGTTTCTTCCAAAAAAGGGGTAAGGCTCAAAAGGTGCCAAGAAACGTTCACACATCTCCCAAGGTTTGCCACAAAAGAGGTATATTGACAAGTCGATTCACTCTTCAAAATTCTTGCCTAAGGTCATTTCAAGTGTTTGCATCACTCAATCAACCTGACTAACGGGGCAAATTCTAGATGTCATCATACACAATGTTCAAAGTAATCTCATCACAAAAGGCATTGGTTCCAATATCAAACAAGACTCCACACTTTCTAGCTAGAGTGCAATGTTCAACACAAAGGACTAATTAGATAACTGGCTAGTCACAACAAGATCCTAAAAGTTCAGATATTGCCTATGTAACTTTTTTTGCCTCATTGTAGCCGCACATTCATTATGTTCAATTAAGAGCACTATTTAAGTTATCGGCATTGACCATAACCGACACTTGAACATGCAAGAGAATAACAAGCCACCACCCCACCAAAAGCAACCAACATTGTACTTAATGTGATCAAAGAACAAACACAACTCACGCTAAACAAAACACAATAAAATTAAAATAGAAACAAAAAGTGCTGATGCTAAGAAAACAGAGTGGGGTTAGAAGGAATCTTCACTCGGTGACCATTTCGCGAAAGGTTATAGATGTCACCGAATTGATAAGTGAACAGTTGAACTGCATGTAGTCGCCTAAATATGTAGACTGCTGCTGCTCTAATTTGGGCTAAAAGCCGATCGAGTTCGGGTACGTCGGGTCTCTTTGGCGCATCGCCTAGTGGGCGTGTACATTGCCGAAATCTCTAAAACTCCGACCCTGCAAGAAGGTACAAAAGGCGGAGAAAGTCGGGATTGCCCAATCTGTTTACTGTACCGCTGAATGGTCTACATACATCTCTAGATATTCCAGTATCTCAACTCTCCTTTGATGCCACAAAAGCAATCAAAGTCACGATCGCCAAATACACTCGGCATTTTAGCAAAATGGTCCTAGTGTTGCCGAATCACCCATACCTGCACATTCAGCACACACATCATTCACAACCGCTAACACTTGGGTTGCCTCCCGAGAAGTGCCTTATGTAATGTCGTGGCACGAGGTTTAAATGCTTTCAAGAATCTTCCAAATACACCACTTCAATCAATCAATCTCATGACATTCTCCAAAATACAACTTTAAGAGTTGCCCATTTACCTTGAAGGCTGGACTCTCTTCACCTTCGACCGCAATGGCCCCATTCTGAAATATGCATGTCACTTTAAACGGGACGGACCATTTTAACTTGAGCTTTCCCGGGAAGAGTCTCAATTGAGAATTGTATAGCAACACAAAGTCTCCAACCCAAAAATTTTCTTCTAATGATTTTAGAATCATGCCATGTTTCATTTTTTCCTTGTAAAGAGCTGAACTTTTATATGCTCTAAACCTCAATTCTTCCATTTCGTGTAGCTGATCTACTCTCCCTTTCGAACCATTTTCCCAATCCAGGTTTAATGCCTTTAGTGTCCATAGTGCTTTGTGTTCAAGTTCAATCGGTAGGATACAAGACTTCCCAAAAACCAGTTGATATGGGAACATGCCAATTGGTGTCTTGTACACAGTGCGATATGCCCAAAGAGAATCATCTAGCTTTCGAGACGAGTCAGTTCTATTTTAATTCACTGTCTTAGACAAAATACTGTTAATCTCCCGATTCAAATCCTCAACTTGGCCACTTTTTTTGGGATGATAAGGCGTTGCCACTTTATGTTCACTCCAAATTTACTCAATGCGGATGCAAACAGCCGGTTGTAAAAATGTGAACCTCCATCACTTATGATAGCCCGAGGGGTGCCAAATCTTGCAAAGATGTAGCACTTTAGAAAGTGGACAACACTCTTCCCTTCATTGATAGGTAGTGCTACCGCTTCAACCCATTTCGAAACATAATCCATAGCCACCAAAATATAGTTGTTACTAAACGAGCTCACAAATAGCCCCATAAAATCTATTTCCCAAACATCGGATAACTCAACCTCCAGAATGGATTGAAGAGGCAACTCATACCTTCGTGACACTCCACCTTGTTTTTGGCATTGTATGCATTTCTTGACAAATTCATGGGCATCTTTGTAGAGGGACGACCACTAGTAACCACTTTGAAGAATTTTAAAGACTGTTTGGACACCGCTACGATGACCACCAATCGGTGAAGCATGATAAGCATTTAGAATTTCATTAGCTTCGTCGTCCGGCACACATTGCAAAATAATATGGTCTATACATTCCCTGAATAGATATGGTTCATCCCAAAAATATCTTTTGATATCGAACAAGAATCTCTTTTGTTGATACAAGTTTAGTTCTTCAGGTATCAACCCGCATACCACATAGTTACCAAAATCGGCATACTTTGGGATTTGCACAAGAGTAGATATGAATACCTGTCTGGAAATGAGTCATTTATGTCTAACTCACCCTCATCTTTCTCTTTGCCCTCGAACCTAGATAGGTGATCAACCACCTGGTTTTCACAACCTCTTCTATCCTTGACTTCAAAGTCGAATTCATGCAATAGCAATACCTATCTAATCAACCGTGGTTTAGCATCTTTCTTTGCTTGTAAGTACCGCAGGGCTGCATGATCGGTGTGAATTACCACTTTGGTGCCTAGCAAGTATACCTGAAATTTCTCAAATTCATATACTATTGCAAGTAACTCTTCCTCCGTAACAGTGTAGTTACGTTGAGCCCCATTCAATATTTTTCTTTCATAATAGATTTGATGAAATAGTTTGTTTCGCTTTTGTCGTAAAACAACACCCAATGCAGTCCCACTTGCATTGCACATCACTTCAAACGGTTCCGACCAATCTAGGCTAATAATCACCGGGGTAGAGATTAATTTCTCTTTCAAGCATTTAAAGGCTGCCATACATGCGTCGTCAAAGTCAAATTTAACATCCTTCTCCAATAACCTGGATAATGGGAGTACAATTTTTGAGAAGTCTTTGATGAATCTATGGTAGAATCCTGCATGCCCCAAGAAACTCTGAATACCTTTTATCGAAATTGGTGGTGGTAGCTTCTCAATTAACTCAATCTTTGCCTTGTCAACCTCCAGTCCCTTTTGAGATACTTTGTGATCCAAAACTATACCTTCCCTAACCATTAAGTGGCATTTCTCCCAATTTAAGACTAGATTAGTTTCCACACATCTTTGAAGAGCCTACCCAAATTGTACCGAACATGTTTCAAAAGAATTACCCACAACTGAGAAGTCATCCATGATGACTTCCATTGAATCCTCTACCATGTCAGCAAAAATAGACAACATGCAATGTTGCAACGTCGCTGGATCATTACACAATTCGAACGACATACTTTGGAAACCAAAAGTGCCATAGGGGAAAGTGAAAGTGGTTTTCTCTTGATCCTCCAGTCAATAGATATTTGATTATACCAAGAATAACCATCCTAAAAGCAATACCATCCACGCTCTGAAAGTCGATCAAGCATTTGATCCATGAAGGGCATGGTAAAGTGATTTTTTTCTGTCCATGAATTTAGCTTCCGATAATCCATTCATACCCTCAATCCAGTTATCGGTATCATAGAAACTAGTTCCCCTTTCTCATTTGGGACTACGTGATACCACCCTTTTTGGGTACACATTGCACCATACTCACCTATTTGCTATCCGTAATGGGGTGGATCACAGTTGCATCCAACCATTTTATTTTCTCCTTTTTCACCACCTTTGGCATCGGTGGGTTCAATATCCTTTGATATGCGACACTCGGCTTGCACTCATTATCAAGTTGAATCTTGTCAGTGCAAATGTCGAGTGGAATGCCCACAATGTTAGCGATAGTCCACCCAATAGCTTTGATGTACCTTCCCAACACCTCAAGAAGTAATTTTACTTGCCATTCAAGCAAATCAGTTGCAATGATAACGGGTAAGGTGTTATTTGCCCCCAAAAATGAATATCGACGAGGAGCAGGTAACACTTTCATCTCAAGATTTGGTGGTTCCTCCGTTGATTGTTTGGCTGGAGGATTTTCTTAATTCTTTAGATCGATATCTGGCTCCAATGGGTTTCTTGAGTATTCTCCTAATCCTAAAAGAGCGGCTACCACTTCATCATAATCTTGAACTTCGGACTCATCATAGTTTGCAAAAACAACCTTAAGAGGTACACTCATACACATCAAATAGCTCACACTAGCCACCGCTTCATCAATTACATCAATTGTTTAAACCACATGAATATCACATGGGTGTTTCATTGACTTGCATACATTAAAGGTGACCTGATCTTCATTCACCTGGAACTTCAACTCTCCGCTTTCAACATCCACTAGTGCTCTCTCGGTTGCTAAAAATGGTCTTCCCAGAATAATGGGAATTTCAGCATAAATCTCACAATCAAGAATAAAAAAATCAGCCAGAAAGATGAATCCATCAAACTTCACTAATATATCATAGAGTATCCCAACGGGGTGTTTGATCGACTGGTCCGCCATAAGAAGTTGCATTGTTGTGGATTTTGGTTTGCCCAGCCCAAGTTGCTTATTGATTGCATAGGGCATTAGATTTATACTTGCCCCCAAATCACATAGAGCTTTAGCAAATTCAAGCATACCTATAGTGCATGGAATGGGGAATGCTTCCGGGTCTTCCTTCTTTATAATCATCTTGCTAGTCATAATGGCACTACAATTATGTGAAATTTCTATTGTCTCAAAATCCATGCTTCTATTCTTGGTGACTAACTCCTTCATGAATTTGGCATAACCCGGCATTTCCAACAATGCTTCCACTAATGGCAGATTTATAGAGACTGTCTTTAACATGGATAGGAACTTCTTGAACTTCTCATCTTCATTTTACTTCTTGAGACGATAAGGAAATAGAGGAGCTATTTTGGGAAGAGATTGCACTATCTTTGGGATTGAAGTAGCCTTTTCTTTAGCATTTTGCAAATTTTCATCGTGGCTTAGCTTATGACTCTCTGGTGCTTGAATGGGATTCTCTTCTTCATGAGCTTGTACCTCATCATTACCCTTCATAGTAACAACCACTACCTTTCCACTTCGAGTCACTACAACCAAATTTTTATCATCATCAACCGTTACAGTTGTTGTGTATACAGCTTCCCCATTTTCAATTACTTTGGGTTCCAATTGTGCTGAAAGTTTACTTAACTGGCCCTCAAGTTGCTTGATTGCATTAGCATGAGAATTCACTCTATTATTCATTTACGAGAAATCAACTTTCATCTCTTTTAGTAGGTCATCTTTACCCTCAAATTTGTCTAGGATGCGAGACAACAAATCATCCACTCGTAGACTACTCGAACTACCTTTTGATTTTGGTTTATCACTCGATTGTGTGTGGTCCTCTTCATGAATATCTTCTATTCTCCAATGATTATTTTGTTCGGCCCATTCTCGATAGTGTTGCCTCCGTTCTTCTTCTTTATGAGAGTTCCAACCTTGATTCCCACCTTTCTTTAAGTAGCATGGGTGGAAACCCTCCTAAACCTTGTGAAGTTCCAACATTGATTCACTCCCGCTTTGAGTAGCACGAGTGAGAACCCACCTCAACTATAAACACTCCTCTTGCTTCTTTGGGTTCACCCACATTCTCTAGCACTTGTTTTTGTAGTAGTTCCATTTGGGACAACATTTTGCTAATAATATCATCCCTTTCTTTCTCCTTGTCAAGCTATTCTTGCGTCATCCTAAAACAAAAAAGAGAAACTCTGTCTTCTTAAGTGTACCACACTTTGTTTATCTTTGTCATTTCATTAAGAATGTACGATGCTACCTCAAATGATTGCAACATTGTTCCTCCTCGAACCAATTGGTCAGCCACTCCTTTTTTCACCGAGTCAAGACTTTTGTAGAAGTACTATAGCAGCACAGTGCTTGGAAGTCCATGAGTTGGGCATTGAAGTACCAATTTCTTAAACCTCAACCACGTCTCGTGGATTGGCTAACCTTCCAAGCATTTGAAACCCTGGATGTTGTCTCTGAGTATCATCATTCTAGATGGGGGAAATAATCTCACATTGAACGCCGTGGTAAGCTCAACCCAAGAGGTAATGGAATTCCTTGGTAACTCAGCCAACCATTTTCTAGCTTTACCCATCAAAGAGAATGGAAACAACATGAGGCTGACTAATTCTTGTGAGATGTTCTTGAATGAGAATGAGCAACGAATGTCTACGAAATTCCGAATATGCTCATGTGATTTTTTGTGAGTCAATCCTCCATATAGACCTTTCATTTGGAGGAGCTGGAGCATTGTGATAGATACATGAAAGTTAGCACTCCCTTCGATTGAAGGTAGATGAATTACACCAGATCCACCCAATTCTATTGGATCATTCACATTATTAAGATTGTCAATATCATATTGGTGGCCTACTTGGCTACCAATACTCCCGTTAACACTCATATCTTCTTCTGTTCAACACAAACAACACAAACACAAAACAAATTAAATCAATTCAACTACAACCAAAGAGATCAAAATTTAAATGTCGATAAGAGAATTCTAAAAAAATCCACTCCCCGACAGCGGCGCCATTTTGATGAACATTTCAAATACACCTCATCCAATTTTAGGTGTAAACGATCGTTAACTTGTATAAAACTCAACAATTGAGTTGGGGTCGAACACACATGGAGCGATACAAGTTTGAATTCAAATATGAAGTTGTAAATGCGATTTGAATGATTGTAGGAATAGAAGTTATCGGAAATTTTTAATTAAATCAAGAGGTTGATATAAAATGTCAGGAGAGGGATTTGTATGTCAATCAGTAAGCACAACAATAATAATCAATAAGATTAATCAAATGAGTAAGAGGTACATGGAAGAAAGACCAACCAATTGCCAAATTCTTGTTAAATGGGTGCTAGGTGATTAATAATAGTTACTAAGTCTTCATGGGTAGGATAGGCCTTAGATGAGATAATTTTCTCTTGAACAATTACCTTGCTTCAATTGAGTTCTTTCGAACCTCAATAGGCTAACTATGAAAATCAGCCCACACCCTCACTACATCCACTCTCTCAAGCGAGATAGGTAGAATGGAACTTAGGGTTCACTCTCTCGAGCTGAACCCACAATAGAGCAGTTGCTACAAATATTAATTTATTGCCTTGGTTTCACACCCCGCTCTCGAGAAAGCATAAAACACTAAATTGTAATGAAATAAGCATTCAATATACCAATCCAATAGCAACAATAAATCAGACCACTTTGAATTAGCACTATAATCAATAATTTCTAACACCCACTTAACTAAATTACAAAATTGATCTCATGGTCAAACCCCCAAGAATAGGTCTTTAGCTAGTCATCATAAAAACTAAAAATTCTATACCTATTACATGCTCTATAAATGGGTATTGATTTCCACAATCTAAAAATGAACAAATCTTCCTTAAATTGCAATACCAACTTCGAAATCTACTTGAAAAATTCTTCAATACTAAAAGGAATGGGTTTTTTTTGTTCTAAATCTCTATTTCCACAATGTTTGGATACCTTCTCTCTTTCAAATATCAATTTATATTGATCAAAGATTTACCCTTTTTGGGCCAATTGGCAAGGATAGTCGGGCTTCGCCGACCGGTCGGTGATTCGCCAATCGCCCCTGTCCATCGCCTTCTTGCTTCATGTTTTTATCCAATATGCACTGTAACTTTAGGCGGTCTATATCGGGATCACCGGTCACTTCCATGATGCGCTCTTTTGTTCCTTTGGATAAAAAATTTTCTTGTGCTTCACTGCTAATTTAGTACTTTCGGCGGTACAACCTTTCTTCTCGGATCCATTTAGCAACTCGCTGATATTGAACACAATTCGCCTAAATTTCTCTCATCTCATACTTGTTGCACCGTAAAATTGGGGCGAGAGGGCCTGAAGGGACACTCGGCGGGTCTTGGCGATCTCTAGGATCGCTCTTCTCCACTCCTTTGGCTTGTTTGTTCCTTTTTGTCTGGTAGTGTCCTTGCCTTGCTCCTTAGCCTTAGATGTGGCAAATCAACACTTTGTCATTAGTTTAGAGCATAAATTAGGCATTTGAAGACTCTGACACTATCAAAACAAATCCCTAAATGAGGGCAAATCTCGGACTCATCAATGCTCCGATGGCGTTTATAGATTTGATGAATAGAGTGTTTAGACAATACCTCGACATATTTTTGAATGTGTTCACTGATGATATATTGAACTGTCGAGAAGTGAGAATGAAAATATTGATCATTTAAGGATCACATTGCAAATTCTTACGGACCAACAACTCTTTGTTAAGTTTAGCAAATGTGAGTTTTGCTTAAGGTCGGTACCTTTTCTTGGTTACATTGTTTTAAGTAATGGCATTGAAATAGATCCTTAGAAGACGGATGCGGTCAAGATTTGTCCTAGACCTCTATCCCATTCAGATATTAGAAGTTTCTTGGGTTTAGCCGGTTAGTATAGGAGGTTTGTTGAGAGGTTCTCTTCGATTTTCTCTCCTTTCACGGCTTTGACTCAAAAGAAGGCTAAGTTCATAATGTCCGAAGCGTGTGAGAAGAGTTTCCAAGAGTGGAATGATAGATTTACTTTCGCTCTGGTGTTGACTTTACCGGAAGGGACTGCTGGTTTTGTTGTTTATTATGATGCCTCGAGAATTTGGCTAGGGTGTGTGCTTATGCAAAATGGGAAAGTTATTGCCTATGTCTCAAGGTAGCTTAAGATTCAAGAAAAGAATTATCCTACCCATGACCTTGAATTAGCGGCAGTTGTTTTTGCCTTAATTATTTGGAGGCATTATTTATGTGGTGTTCGTGTAGATATGTTTACCGACCACAAGAGTTTGCAATATGTATTTAATTAGAAGGATCTAAATGTTTGCCAAAGAAGGTGGCTTGAGTTATTGAAGGATTATGATATGAGTGTTCTCTATCATCCCAATAAGGTAAATGTGGTTGCAAATGCTCTTAGTGAGTTATACATGAGTAGTGTTGCTCATATTGAAGAAGATAAGAAAGAGTTGGTTTGAGACGCTCATAGATTGACCCGATTAGGTGTTCAGTTACTGGATTCCACCAAGGGTGGTGTTATGGTTCACAACGACTCAAAATCATTTTTTTGTGGCGGATATGAAAGCCAAGCAAGATCTTGATCCAATTTTGGTCGACTTAAAAGAAAAGGTGCTTAAGAAATCCGTTGATGAATTCTCCCAAAGGGGAGATGGTGTACTTAGATATCAAGGTCGTTTGTGTGTTCCAAATGTTGATGACTTGAGGGAACAACTTATGTCAGAAGCCCATAATTCTCGGTATTCCATTCACCCGGGAACCACCAAGATGTCCCGTGATTTACGAGAAGTCTATTAGTGGAATGGGATGAAGAAATATATTGCAGAATTTGTCACTAAGTGTCCTAATTGTCAACAAGTGAAAGTTAATCATCAGAAACTGGGAGGTTTATCCCAAGACAATAACATTGCTACTTGGAAGTGGGAAGATTTGAACATGGACTTTATTGTTGGTTTGCCTCGCACCCAGCGACAACATGATTCAATTTGGGTTATAGTAGATTGGATGACAAAATTAGCTCATTTTATTCCTGTCAAAGGTTTCCTATTCGACGGAGGATTGTGCTAAGTTGTACTGCAGAGAAATGGTAAAGTTGTATGGAGTAGCTTTGTCCATTATTTCTGATCGTGGTACCCAACTCAATTCTCAGTTTTGGAAGCATTTCTAAAAGGATTTAGGTACTTGAGTTAAGTTTAGTACGACCTTTCACCCCCAAATAAATGGGCAAGCGGAGCGTACTATCCAAACTTTGGAAGACATGTTGAGAGCTTGTGTTATTGATTTTATGGGTAAATGGCATGACTATTTTCCATTGATTGAGTTTGTTTATAATAATAGCTATCACTTGAGTGTTGATATGTCTCCATTTGAGGCATTATATTGTAGGAGGTATAGATCTCTTATAAAATGGTTTAAGGTGGGTGAAGTTGCCCTAATAGGTCCTGAGTTGGTACGTGAGGCCATAGAAAAAGTTTGACTTATTAGAGAAAGGTTGAAAATGACTCAAAGTCGGCAAAAGTTATATGTCGATGTAAGAAGAAGAGATCTTGAGTTTTATGTTCATGATTGGGTTTACTTGAAAATTTCACCCATGAAGGGTGTAATGAGGTTTGGTAAGAAAGGGAAGCTTACTCCCCATTATGTAGGCTCATATCAGATTTTGAAACGTGTTGGTAAGGTTGCTTATGAACTAGATTTTCCTAATGAGTTGGCATTGGTGCATCCGGTTTCCCATGTCTCAATGTTGAAGAAATGTGTTGGTGATCCGACATCCATAGTCCCTTAGAAGGTTTGGGAGTTAAGGAAAATCTTTCTTATGAAGAAGTTCCAGTTGAGATTTTTGACCGGCAAGTCAAGAAGTTGAGAAATAAAGAAGTAGCATCCGTGAAAGTGTTGTAGAGGAATCAATTAGTTGAGGGTGCTACTTGGGAAGCCGAGACCGATATGATGTCCAGATATTCTCATCTCTTTACTTCTACTCCTACTCTAGTTTGAGGTAATGAGTTCCTTATGGTTTGTTCGTTGTTTTGGAATCACATGTATTAAATGTTTCCATGATTTCCTTACTATGCATGATTTATGAAAAGTTCAAGTTTTGAGAAAATGAGTCAATTTGATTGATTTCTACATGTTTATGTTCCATTGAGTATGAATTGCATGTAGATTACATGATACGATGCTATGAGCATATTTTTAGCTTGGACTTGATGTTTCCTCCTTGGATGTTAGCTTTGAGTTTATGTTTCCTCCTCGTGTGTGTGTATTGCGTGCATGATTGGCTGTTAGATTTAGTTCCACCCCTCATATGGCGTTTTTATTTCCATCCTAGCTTGGAGTCTATAATTCCTTCTTGATTATATGCATTTATATGAAATTGCATTAATGGTTGGGTTGTTAGTTCCTCTCCTAATTGTTTCGTACTAGCTCGAATCTCATTTGAGGACGAATGATCCTAAGGGGGAGATATTATAACACCCCAAGTTTGAAAGAATGTAAGATAGCAATTTTTAGAAGGTGCAGGTGCAAATTGACGGCGGCCAACCATGGCCCGTGGATGGAACCACGAACCGTAGGTGTGGTCCGTGGTTAGTCACCCCCAACCTTCATCCAGAGGTCCAACACCAGGTTAGACCCACAAACCATCGGTTGGTGCACGGTCCATGGTCCATACCTCAGAATCAAGCTTCTGGCCATAGACGACGGCTGTGCAGGAAGGACCGTCGGTCAATCCATGGTCCGTCGCCAATAGTATGTAGGTCGGAAGTTATTTCAAGGGTAGTTGGGTCTTTTCCTAATTATTTTATCCCTATACTACGTCATTTTACCATTCACGAAGACCCCTGTATAAGTGATTCCAACCAGAAATTAGTTCATTCACTTTATTCTCTTCAAGTTCAGCAAAAAGAAAAACAAGTCTCCTCTCCCAAATATTTCTCTCTCTAGAAAGCTTGAAGAAGAATGATTCAACCTAGGGTTTCAAGTCAAGTCTCAATTCCTCCATTGAAGATAAACAATCGGCTTTGAGGTATGATAGTTTTAATCCTTGGATTTCTTCCATTCACGGATTTCTCAAATTCCTCTATTTTCAAAGTTANNCATTCACGAAGACCCCTGTATAAGTGATTCCAACCAGAAATTAGTTCATTCACTTTATTCTCTTCAAGTTCAGCAAAAAGAAAAACAAGTCTCCTCTCCCAAATATTTCTCTCTCTAGAAAGCTTGAAGAAGAATGATTCAACCTAGGGTTTCAAGTCAAGTCTCAATTCCTCCATTGAAGATAAACAATCGGCTTTGAGGTATGATAGTTTTAATCCTTGGATTTCTTCCATTCACGGATTTCTCAAATTCCTCTATTTTCAAAGTTAGAAATCCCCAATTGAGTTAGGATTTTCTTTAATTGTAATGGATTCTCTTGATTATTGATTTAAATGATTGAATTATGACCTCTTATGGCTCAATATATGAAATGCTATGATTTTATGATGATTCCCCCATGAACCCATGTAATTCCCATGTTTTCAAGTTATGATCATATGATGTGGGATTTTGATTATGAAGGAAGAGTTTTATGAAATCAAACATGTATTGATAGAATTACATGAATTTATGATGAAGCCCATATCTAACCCATGTTTTCTAAATGTTGATGATTGAAAGTGGATTTTGAACCTTGAAAGGTAAATTATGGAATTATGCATGTTCTTATGAAATCTATGCTAATGTTTTAAGGATGCTTTGAGAGTAAAGTATCAATGATGATGTTGTTGTTAGGTTATTGAAATGATTTTCTCATAAACACATGAAAACATGATTGTGAAAGATTTTCTCACATAATAAGGATTCTAATGTTGAAAGGTCTTCTCACTTAATTGAATCAAAGATATAGATCTATCCTAATCAAACTTAGCTTGGATTGGCAAGATGACGTGACATTCCATGGATAATGACTTGGCTTTGATTGGTTTTGAATGATACCTTTCCATGGATGAATTATGACCTAGCTTGGATAGGTAAGATTACGTGCTTTTCCATGGATGATAAGAACAAGTAAAAAATGACTATTATGTGGGATTTACGCTTAGCACCGAGAGGATATTGAGAGGAAAGATCTCTCGTTAGTAGAGGTCAGATTTCTAGAATTAATATCCTTGTCCCTTACCTATGTGCCCCCATAGGATGATTGTATAGATAGACAATAGCTAGTGGATCCACCTAAGCTAGAAGTTCATGTTCCTTACCTAGGCAACTAGGACAACCCTTTTCGGTGTGGGAGACACCGGGGGATCATGTTATAGCTGACATGGTCTCTATGTCGGTTAAGGCTACTTCCCACAATAATAATGAACTAAGATTACTTCAACAAGTATCTCATATGTGTTCAAAGGCTTTAATGATGTTAGCTTGCATTGACCATGATTTATAACTTATGTTTTCTAACCCTTTTGTATCATGATTTAGCTTGGTCAATTGCATGTTATGAAATGTCCTCTCTTAGGATGATTTAATTGTTTTATGCATACTATTCTACTTGGTACATGGTTTTGTACTAATGCATACTCTTGCCTACATTTCCCCAAATGTAGAGTCCCACAGTCATGTTTCTCAGTTTCTTGACTAGTGGTTGATTGCGAGGTTCCCGAGCTTGGTGAGTCCTCATACTTGGAGGACGGACTTTAATTGTTCTTAGTCTCTTTCTTATTTCCAGTTTTGGACATGATGTATGGGCTAGGCCCAATTTCATTCTATTATATTAGATGGCTATTGAGACAAGTGTTTTAGACTTCCTCCTTACTTTTATAAAACTATTGAACTTGAAATGTTGTTTTACTTCTTTTGTTCTATTTATTATGTTATGAATGCTAAGTGGCTTGTATGGGTCTCTCGGGATCCTATACACCATGTTACATCTAAGGTGTACCCCTGGGTCGTGACATGTATTAAGAAAGTCAAACAAATTAAACATATAACATTTCTAAATATCAAATTTACTGTGAAAGTGAATAACTACCAAGTGTAATGAACATGACTTAAATTGAGGGCCTACTCGACATGGAATTTGAAGTTTTATCAAAGGGAAAGAATAAAATACAAACCGTTTCGTGTTGTGAATATTATTGTTATAATATTCAAATAAGACAAAAAGAACCAAATGAAACATTACATTCTGGAAGACTGTTCCAACAACATATAGTTGACCAATACATAAAACTTGCGACACAATGATTAGATTTCTTCTCATTTAATAAAATTTATTTAGAGTTGGGGTGTTGCAAGGGAATATCGATAGATTAAGACATGGTGAAAGAGATACTTCAAATATTGGAAAAGGACGGATACTAGGAGACAGGCGTCGTCGATAAATGGATGCTATTGCATTAGTACAATATTTTGGAAAACCCGACATTTTTTACGATAACTTATAATCCTTCATGGCCAGAAATACAAGAGCATTTATTGCCAACTAATCAAGTTCAAAACAGACCTGATTTAGTAAGTCGAGTATTTAGAGCAAAAGTAATAAAGCTTAAAAAGATATACTAAAAAAGAATATATTTGTTAAAGTTGCAGCTTTAATGTATACAATTGAATTTCGTAAGTCAGGACTCCCCCACACACATTTTCTTATTATACTTACATACAAATATAAATTATTAACACCAAAGGTTTATGATAAAATTATTTGCGCAGAATTACCTGATTGTGTATATCACACTTTATACACTATTGTGACTAAACACATGATACGTGGACCTTGAGGCTATCTAAATCCTACATGTCCTTTCATGAAAACAAATCATTGCAAATTCAAATATCCTAAAGAACTCTCAGAATAAACAACGAAGGGAAATAATTCTTATCCTATTTATAGAAGACAAAAACTTGAAACACATGTACACTTCACAGGTTACAATATTGATAATACCTGGGTAGTCCCACATAATCCCCATTTACTTTGTAAATTCAATTGGCATATTAACGTTGAAGTGTGTTTAGACATTAAGGTGTTCAAATACATCTGTAAATATATTTGTAAAGGGCATGACAAAATTGCATTTTCTATACATAGTAATGACTCAAATATTGAAATAGATGAAATAAAAGAATATCAAGCTGCTAGATGGGTCTCTCCTCCAGAAGTTGCAAGGCGTCTATTTGCTTTTCCTATCACAAATGACGCCAATTGTATACTAACTTCAACTATGTCTACACAGACACCAATATGTATCCTTTTAAAGAAATCAAATTGTGGATCAAATTCTAAATAATCTAATAATAAGAACATTGTTAACAGATATTTTTTGAAATTCATAGAATCAATAAAAATGCTATAGAGCTCAATTTATTATATACAGACTTCCCAGAGTATTTTGTTTGGTCAACAATAGATAAAGTGTGGTCACGTCGATGACGACATAGTAATAATGTTGGTAGAATTATCATATGTCATCCAAATGAAGGGGAAAGATACTATCTTATATTACTTTTAACAAATGTAAGAGGACCTAAATCGTAGGAGGATCTTCGTACAATTAACGGAATATGTTGTGACACATTTAGAGAAGCTGCTAAAAAAATATGCTTATTACATTCTGATAAAAATTTACTAGAGTGTATGTATGAAGCTGTGACCTATCAAATGTCTTACAGTTTAAGACGTCTATTGGCCACAATATTAGTTTACTGCAATCATGTTAATCCAAAAGAACTATGGAAAATATTTGAACATTCAATGTTTGATGATTTAAAAAAAAATCCTAATTAAGGAACAAAAAATCTATTCAACTTTCAGTTATAAGTCACATCAATGATTTTTTACATTTGATGGGACACAATATAAAGGAATATAATTTTTTTTGTGAAAATATTATACCTTCTAGAATAACTAAAGAAGTAAAAGATGTTCACTTCTAAATAAGTATAATAATAAATAAAGAAGATCTACTATTACAAACAAATTTAAATCCTCATGAAAAAAGGACATTTAATACAATACTTGATAGGGTATATTCAGATACATCAAGTGATTTTTTCATTGACGGTCCAGGAGGAATAAATAAAATATTTTTACATAGAGCTTTATTAGTAAATGTAAGATAAAAAGGATTTATAGTTTTAGCAACTGTAGGTTCTGCTGTTGCAGCTTCGATTCTCCCGGAGGCCGAAATGCACATTCACGTTTTAAAATTCCAATTGATATTGACAATAACTTTACTTGCAACATTAGTAAACAAAGTTCATTAGCATCTCTAATTTGAGATACAAAAATAATCATTTGGGATGAAGTCTCAATGGCCAAACATAAAATGTTACAAGCTTTAGATATTCTTTTAAAGGATCTAACATGTAAACCAAATTTATTTTGTGGAAAAGTCGTAGCCTGTGGAGGAGACTTTAGACAAACATTGCTTGTTGTTCGAACTGGAAAAAGAGAAAACTTTGTATGTGAGAGCTTATTATATTCCGATGATTGGAAACAACTTGAAAAGTTATGCTTACTGAAAATATGCAAGGAAAAGAAGATCCTACTTATTGTGAATATTTAATGTGAATTGAAAATGGATGAGAAATAAATAACGACAACAACAAAATTGAAATTCCACGTAATTTTATATTCATTGTACAAATGAAATAGAATCACTAAATAAATTATTCGGAGAAACTGCTTCTGATATAAGGATATTCTTTTCAGACCTATCTTTTATAACTTCCTGAGTTATTTTAACTACAAAAAAATGACTTTGTTAATGAAATTAATGATATGCTTATACATCAACTTCCTAATAATTCTAAAATTTATACTGCAATTGATGAAACTCTAGAAGCAGGTGATCCATGTCAATTCGAGGATTTCTTACACACCTTAAATCCTACTAATTTACCCCTACAAATTAACTTTGAAAAAATACTATCCAGTTATATTATTGTGAAACTTAAATCCTTCCAAGGGATTATTTAATGGAACACGATTAATATGTCATAATATTAACAATCTTGTTATAAGTGCTACTATTGCCAGCGATGACTATAAAAACACACATGTATTTTTTCTGAGAATCCCATTGTTAGCATCAACAGATGAAAAATTACCTATCTCTTTTAAAAGAACACAATTTCCAATTCAACTATGTTTTGCAATGACAATAAATAAAGCTCATTCAAACAATAGATGTCGTAGGAATCTATTTACGCAAACCAATTTTCTCGCACGTCCAACTTTGTATCGCTTTATCCAGCGCTAAAACTTCCAAAAATATAAAAATACTAATATGTCCGCCTACAATTGAAGATACAAATGATCATTGTATTGTCACGATCCAACCCTACATCCTGGACGTGGCCGGCACTCAAGAACTATTGTTGGTCCCCAAGTGAACCCTCATCATGGTTGACTACAAGCGGAAGACTAACTCAAGCATACAACGATTAAAAACTGAATAAAATTCATTGAACTCAATTACAAATCTTAAACTCAAATGAATCTTTGAATAAAAATAATATATTCAACTCGCCATAAAATAGGCAACTTAAGTTTATAAAACATTTAACAAAATAAATGAACAGACTTCTAAAACTCTACTGTCTATTTATGAAGCCTCTAACTGACAAAGATGAAAGTCGGGAGAAGACCCACGACATCCTAATAATTGATATAACTAAAATTACAAGTGGAACCCTCCAGAAGCAAGGAGGCTCACAATAGCTAACTTGAACTGCATGCGGTATCAACGAAGCGCCTGTTGATGATCCTGAGTACCTGTATGTGCATCAATGCAAGTGAAATGGCTCAGTACATGGAATGTACGAGCATGTAAGGGGAAATCTGAAGCATAACATAAACTTGAACTTGATAAAAAGGAAACATGCTTACCTCTTCTCAAACTTACTCAACTTAAGGAATTCTCAAGGATTCTCAAAACTACTCAAACTTGCTTAACTAAGAAGTGCTCAAGGATAAGATACTCAACTCAGTAATAAGGTTCTCAACTCGGTATTAAGGTTCTCAACATAGTGAAATAGGACTAAACACAACAATAAGGTACTTGATTCAATGAAGCTCAGTTCAATTCAAGATATTCAACTCAAGATACACAATAAGAAAGGAACAATAAAAGATGCAATATATGGAAAGCTTTTAAAATAGTCTATAGCAACTCAATGTATTGAAGAATAAAATAACAACTCAATTTGTATATAATAAAATGTAATATAACTCTATGGGAGAATATCTAACCGACAACCATCACTATGAGCTATGTGATAATACAGCATCTCGGCCATACTGCCAAAACTGTCCTATACTTTTTCGGGGTATAAAACCTCTCAACTAAATAGATCCACAAGTCTATGCTAAAAAGTAGTAAGGAATCATCTAAAAAGTGTGACCCTTTCTACCAACGTTAGCTACATGGTGTATGAAGATTTGAGTTATTATGAACTCGTCCCCATATCGATGCTCAATACCACTCTCAAAATATACTCAGCTCATATGTTAAAAAAACATAACTCTTTTTCTGGTTTGAGATTATTACTCAGAATCTTTCTCTAAAAAGAGATGTTATTCAAGATGCTCTAAACTCTTTTGAAAATCTCAGTTTACTCCTCTTTTAAATGTGAAAACATTTACTCTCTGGATTAATTAGTTCCCATATATCATTTTAAAGAAAATGAACTCGAACCTACTTTTTCTCAACTCAAGTACTCAAGTCTTAAAACAAGTTTAGAAAAAACTTGTAAAAGACTTCTCAGAATAAAATTCATGTCAAATTATGGATGTGAACGACTCAATTCAAGGTTTTCAATAACCATACATGAGGAATTATAGGCATGAACAACTTAACTCAAGGACTTCATGGTTAACATGTAATAGAGTCATGATTAGGAATATAATCTCAAAAGGTTTAGGAAGTCAATATTCAACACTTAGAACTTGAAGATACTACTCCTCTCAAAGATGCTCATTTTACAAAGTTCATGCGGAATTTATGGGCATGAACGAATCGACTCGAGCGTCTAAATAACAATATGGAACTCATGTATACAACTCTTCTCATTCTCATACACAGTTCCTCAAAACGTAGTTTAAATTGATAGTTGATCTCAAAGGATTCACAATTGGACTCAAATACTTTCTTGAACTCTACTTTTAACTCTCTCTTGAATTTGAATTATGAATTCAAGAGTTATGGTTCATGATATGAAGGATCTCGTGATGACAAAGTAGACTCATGAATACATTCTCCTCATCCTCATACTTACTTCCTCGAGTTTTGAAACAGGTTGATACAAAATTGTAGAAGACTACTCATAAAGAATCAAAGTGACTTTCTCTAAAATATTCCAAAGAACTCTCAAGACTTAACTCTTAGCTCTACCTTGAATTTGAATTATTAATTCAAGGTTATGATTTTTGGTAGGAAAGATATCTTGATGATTAAAAATATTTTAGATAGTTAATCATGAGAAATTGTTGAAAAACATTGTTTAGGGAGCAAGTCCGCGACGCGGAGATGCATTTTAATATTTCTCAATATCTCTTTAGATTCAGATACCCAAAACATGTACACAAGAATCTAATCAAACACAACTCTAAAATCGGCATGATTTCCTCAAGAACTCATCAATCTCATCTAAACTCAAGAACAAAAGCCAATTTCAAGAACATAATTCAAGAACACCAAACTTTCAACTCAAGGTGCTATAGCTAGTGACATTAACACTTAAGAAAATTTTAAATTGCTTAGTAAATTTCACTCACTACGAAAAATGGTTCGAGTCTTAGTTCAAAAATATTTCTAGGGTGTTACAATACCTCCCCCTTGGGATCATTCATCCTCAAATGTCGACGGGACTAGGTATGGAATGGGGTTACTCTTACTAAGGTCTGAGTCTAATGACACACTCTTGCTGTATTCAAGCATAACCCAAATCCTTAGGTTCGGGTTCTATACCTCTCTATAGGTAATATCATCCCAACACTATTACTCTTTACCACCACATNNCCCAACACTATGGAAGCTTACATACCTCTTAGGGATCAAACCCATGGTGAAAATCTGTAACAAAACTCAAGAACCTCGATGAAAGCCTTGATCCTTTCCTCTTTTCTCCTATTTTTTCTTATTTTCTCTTCTTGAACTCTCAACTAAAACCCTAGGTGTATATTAGGATTATAAAACTGAACCTAATCAGATTTGACCCTTAAAACCTTATGTAAAATGAATTAAATCTGATTAGGTAAGAAAAAGACCAAAATACCCTATACTATTTTTGGGTAAATTTCCTTAACCGGACAACTTGACTTCAAAAGGGAATATCTCACTCATCCGACATCGAAACTTAGCAAAATTGGTAGAGTTGGAAAGATAATTCGAAGACCTTTCATTTGATGTCTTTTAGCCCACCTAATAAATCATCATGTACTGAAGGTTTTGGTCGTTTGAAGTTGACCCAAAACTTAAAGGAACTTAGGAATGATTTCAATGAACTCTCTTTAGTTCTTTTTTGGAACTCAAGGTGCTATAGCTAGTGACATTAACACTTAAGAAAATTTTAAATTGCTTAGTAAATTTCACTCACTACGAAAAATGATTCGAGTCTTAGTTCAAAAAAATTTCTAGGGTGTTACAATACCTCCCCCTTGGGATCATTCATCCTCGAATGTCGACGGGACTAGGTATGGAATGGGGTTACTCTTACTAAGGTCTGAGTCTAATGACACACTCTTGTTGTATTCAAGCATAACCCAAATCCTTAGGTTCGGGTTCTATACCTCTCTATAGGTAATATCATCCCAACACTATTACTCTTTACCACCACATTGTGCTCATATCTAGAACCACATAAAGTTTAACAACACCGCATTTAAGCTTAGTACTCTAACAACTCTATGGACTCGTACTAACTAGCTCCTTAAGAAATTCTCAAAACTTGACTTGATTTCTTATCTTATCATCTCCCCCTTAGGTCTAAAGCTAACATTTGAAAGCTATTGACCTATTCCACATTGACAACTCAATTACGCTATCTAGACACACATGGAAAATTATAACTTAATTGGAACCTCATCTGGTGACATACCATCTCGGCACACCTCGTAATGCTCTTGTTACTCTTGTGACTTAGCCACACTTCACTGCCCTTATCTAAACATTAGGGTCTCTCACTTATACCACTCATATTTTATTGCAGCTTATCACCTCAATTCCTCACCTATTCTCTGTCAAGTCTTCTAGATCAAATCTCAAGACTAACATCATCACCTTCATGTTGCTATTCTTTTGATCATGACACTTATCTCAAATTCTAGCTTAGTATTTATGACTAAATCCGAATATCAATATGATTGCTTGCTTAGTAACTTACAACTACTACATACAAGTTTAGAAACACTGTCCACTAAGACCTTATGATAAATAGTCAATCCTTACCTCTTAGTATTCATACTTACAATTTTACTATCACATTTCCCTTCATAACATAAGTACTATTCACTCATTCACTATACATCAATGCCTATTTAATTCTATAACATTTTGAATATTATGGGCTCTCCCTCAAAATCATAAGCCTAGCTCAGATCTATCACTTCATGAATAATCCTGCTCTCCTATTCAACACATTTACTTAGTCTCCTCTAGCACAATGGCACATCAACATTAACTCTATTTTGGTTGAAAATATACTCTATCTCAGCATGACTAATAACTCTTCCTCTTCCTTCTATCAAGAACTCTCTACAACATTATTATTCCTTTTTCTACTCATAAAGGAACTCAACACTTATAACTGGTTGGGTGCATGATTGCAATAACATAATCTGCCCCATCACTATCACCCTTTCATAGATCTTTATACCTTTGCCTACTTTCCTCTAACTCTGGGCATTTTCACTACTACTGCTCATTATCTCTTAACTCATGCTACCTTTTCGGGTGAAAATCCTACTCAAGCTCTAAGCATACTTCCTCATAAGGATCTCAGTTGAAACAAGGCTTAGGGAAAAGAGTACAACTCGCTTTTAGCTCAAACGCACGAGTCATATAATCATGAGTGCATTTCTCTTAAACTCAGCACTTAACTCGCTCATGGGCTTCTCTAAAGCCCATCTAGAGTCTCATGACTTCCTCAAGACTCTTGCTAAGAATAAGTCATCCATAAAGGACTAACTTTTTTGTTCAACCACCTCTATTATGAAGGGAAGTCAAATGAATTGGAGAAACTCACAAATATGAATAAATCTCTATGACATAGCTCTATTGCACGATTAAGAGTATAAAAGAAGGGAAACTTTTCTAAAATGTCTATAAACCCTCATTTATTGAAGTGGGGCCCTCGCTACCATAAAAAAATCCTACCGACACGGCTTTATAGACACCCTAGGACACTTGAACTCTGTGTTGTGATACCAAGTTTGTCACAACCCTAGCCTACATCCTAGACGTGGTCGGCACTCAAGAACCATTGTTGATCCCCAAGCGAACCCTCATCATGGGTGACTACAAGCGGAAGACTAACTAAAGCATACAAAGCTTAAAAACAGAATAAAGTTCATTGAACTCAATTACAAATCTTTAACTCAAATGAATAACTCTGAATAAAAATAATATATTCAAATCGGCGCAAAATAGGCAACCTTAGTCTTAAAAACATTTAACAAAATAAACGAATAGACTTCTGAAACTCTACTAACTATCTATGAAGCCTCTAACTGAAAAAGATGGAAGTAGATACAAGACCCACGACATCCTAACAACTGATATAACTGAAAGTACAAGTGGAACCCTTCGAAAGCAAGAAGGCTCACCATAGCTAACTCGAATTGCATGTGGTTTCAACGAAGCACATGTTGATGATCCTGAGTACCTGTATCTACATCACAAAATGATGCAAGCCAAATAGTTTAGTATATGGAATCTAAACATAGAATACTAAGACATGCCGGTTCAACAAAAATTAAACAGTCTCTTGGGGGAAAAGAACACAGGAAAGAAAACCCCAAGAGAGGATTCATGAGTTGGGTTACTCAGACTTCACCCTATCACTCACAATCCATTTACCCCACCCCCAACAAAATTAAATGCAATTGTCCACAATACATACATAGACAGTACAAGAGAATGGATTTGAGTGAAGCAAACCTGTGGCGGAAAGCGCTGGCGAATCATCAACAAGCACAGGGGTCCGGTTTCCCGGAGCCCTCTGGAACATCAGTGGGGGCACCCTCAGTAGTGCCTACCTCAGCAATCCTAGCACCCTCTCAGTAGTGCTCTCTATCAACCGCTCCACACCATCAGTGGTGCTCACAACGCCCCTCAAAATAGGCTGAATCTCTGCAACTGGGGCAGAGCTCGATGCCCCTGCAGCACTCTCACGAACCCTTTGCTGGCGTAACTCTTCGTCTGCGATCGAAGCCCTCCTAGCCTCCTTCTCCTGCCGACGCTGTCTTTTCTGATCTTTCTCTTCTTCCGTGCGATTAGAGCGGTTCCGCTTGCCCTTGGCATGTGTGGGTGCAGGGCCCTCCTCGACGATGCCACTAAATAGAGCATCTAGCATTGTATCATCACCCAGCGCAGTAGGGGCAGCCTGAGTCTCAACTGAAGGTGCAGCAAGAATGGCGTCCACGTCAGTCTGGATGTCAGCCTCCAAAGAAGATAAGTCTGTGGCCGGAATTGGTCGCTCGAGGACTCGCAACTCAAAGGCGTCAAGTCTCTTATTAGCAGCCTGGACCTTATAGTCCATGATCCCCTCCATCCTGCGCTCCATTCTGGCCTCTGACTCGGCATTGGACTTTTGCATCCACGGTTGGATATGATGCAGCAGGGTGGCCATCTAAGCTTCTAATTTCCGGACTCTGGCCAAAGGGACCACAGTAGCTCCTAACTGCGGTGTGGACCGGGAGGAGCTAGGAGCAATACTAGCTACCTGAGAAGAGGAGCCTGGGATAGTGTCGGTGTGGTTTGGTATAATGGGGTCACCGCCCTATGTCTGCCCCACAATGTCTTGCAAGATCGGAACTCAAGGAAGGTACCTCAATCTCGGGCTCTCTGCGAGGTGCTGCCACATTTGCCTCATCTCGAATAAGGCCGATGTCCAATGCCCCCGTAGGGTGCACCAACCTGTCACAATGCTAGATCGGCACTCCAGAGTCCCTGCACAAATGAATGATCAGACATGGGAAGGGGTAAGTAGTAGAGGTCTGGAAGGCTCTCTCGTGAATCTTCGCTAGCATCATGCGGGCAAAGTCGATCTCTACTCCTACTACCAATGCTGCTACCATCACCGCTCTGTCCCAAGTGACTTAATTGTCAGCTTTCGTAGGTGACACTCTGTTATGCACCAGCAGCCAGAAGAACTTGGCCACAAAAGTTAACGTGGCCTTCCGGATGCCCAATCGTGGAGCAGCGACCCATTCCTCCCGCTCGCCATCCGCAGCAATGTACCTAGCCAGCCATAGTATAACAGCCTCTCGCTACTCAGCATTCCTCTGAAACGCGCCACTCCGCACAATGTCGCAGCGGTAGTCAAACTCTGAAGTATTAGGGGACCAAGAGTGGCCCGTGGTAGGGCCATAGAGAAACCGGCTAATGGTGGCGGGTGATATGTCCACCAGACACCCTCGAACCAAGGTGGAAGTGAGCGGAGCCTGAGCTAGTGGCTTTGACCGCTTAGAAATGGAACCGCGGAGAGTGGCCGCATAGGAAGCATAGAACTCCCGTACAATCTCCTCATTATACGTCCTTGGGTCTCGAGCCATCCAGTCACACTTGTGAAGATTGAACAGCCTGTGAATCTATGGAACAGTATGCAAGCTCCCTGTGAGGACTCTGCGCTCCTCTGTAATTAGTCGGGCCATCTTTTGTTTGTCATTGACCATCTTAGCATCCCGATAGATCTGCCATTGACCTTCTACGCACCACCTATTCAGCTCGCCTTCTATAGGAGCAGGGTTGTCATTCCTTGGTGCAGGTATGGGCTCTTAGCTAGTTGCCTCATCAGACGAGGCTTCTTGGTCATTCTCTCCAGACCCTGTGGATGATTTGGCGTTAGACCCTGTAGCATGGACAGACTCTGATTGTGAAGAGTGGGCAGACTGGAAGCCTGAGGCAGGGGCATACTTGGATCCGGACATAGGTCCCTCTGAACTGGAAGCAGCCCTAGTTGGTGACCCGATCAGTGTGTGCTCCTCATCAGACTGGGAGACAGTGACTACGTCGGGAAGCACCTTCCGGGGGGTGCTTCTGGGTGCAGTGCGAGAAGCCCTCGGGTTGAGAGGCACATATGCTGGGTCAGAGTCATTGTCGGTGTCCTCATCAATCAACCGGAAACTAGGGGCAACGGACTTAGACTTGCCCGTTTGGAGTAGGTGACCATCTTCTTGGGTGCCATCGTACCTGCGGGGACGATATTAGTGCCAAAACTAACCATATGCAGCAAAAGAAACTTTTAGAATCGGTAACGACCCTAAACTAAGTTTACAAAAGAAAATTGGCAGATTCTACAGTGGTCATCCACGGAGAAGACCTACGGTCCGTGGATCACTTCCGTAAATCAAAGGGCCTGACAGATAGGTCGCAGATGGGAACCACGGAAGTGCAGAACGGTCCGTAAATGGATATACGGACCGTAGTCCACCGCTGTGGTTTTACACTTGGTGAAAATTTGCAGGTGCATCCAATGACGAACCCCATCTACGGTCCGTAGACGGGGTATCGTGGAAGCCATCAGTGCCAGGTATCATACATTTTTGGCTTTTGTTTTCAACACTAACACAACCTCATCATGCATTTACAAACTTAAAATATGCTAGCTCGTCATTCTTAAGATTCCGACTGATTATTATACCCAACAATTTAGTCTAGATGTGGAACCCTAAGTCGAAACTAGCATATAGTATTTACGATCACATAAATTACACCAATGCTATACAATCACTATCTATCATTCCAAGGGCATTGTAATATTCAAGTTTAGCATGCAATTTCATCTAACAATTGCCCAAGGTCAAGACCCAACTCCCGACCCTCTATATTCAATCTATGAATCGAAATTCAAAGTGAAGAGAAAGTCTATTACCTTACAAGCAACAAGGAGTGGGGTGATTGCGTGATGATACTATGCTTAGCAAGACCAAAGAGTCACCTTTTCGTTACTAACCAAACACCAGACCCTTTTTGTTAGATTATGGGATGGGTTGATTTTGGTATGGAAGGGATTTTGGGAATTTATGGAAGGGAGGATATTATGTGGTAGTTATGGAGTGATTTGGGGAGTTTAAAGAGTGGGTGAAACGGTTTTGGGAGTAATGGATGGAAGGGAAATGGTTTGAAACATGGGGGCTTTTAAGTAATGGGAGTTCGGGTCGGGTCAGAAAACCTTAGGGTTTGGACTCATGAGACCCCGTCTACGGTCCGTGAGTCAATCTACGGTTCGTAGATCGGGACCGTAGATCACGATTATGCTTAGACAAATTTAGGGACTTACCTGGGATCTACGGATACCATTGACGGTCCGTGGATCAATCGACAGACCTTCGATGGGGTCCGCAAACCTCTGCACCGGACCATTTTCGGCAGATTTCCTGCGTGGTGTACCTGCACATGTAGCAACCCATAGGCTATTTTTTTACATTTTCTGGACACTATTTAGACACGGACCCTATATTACTTCTAGCCAACATTAAGAACTAAAATACTGAGCCCCTACCTACATTGATACAAAGACGCAATTAATGAAAGAAAGCTAAACTACTTAATGGAAAACAGAACCCTATCGTTGGCTAGATTGTACATCTTGGGTTGCCTCCTAAGCCGCGCTTGATTTAACGTCGCAGCACGACGCAGGTGTCTTGATTACTCAGACTTCATCAAGATTGCAGGCCTCAATCACTTCTTGCACAGTTTCAGCATTTCCCAGATAGATCTTGATCCTTTGCCCATTCACCACAACTCTTGTTCCATCCTTATTTTCAAGCTCAACTGCCCTATGCGAGAGCACTTTTGTGAGCAAAAATGGCCCGGTCCACTTGGACTTGAGTTTGCCTGGAAATAGGCGTAATCTATAGTTGAATAGCAGCACAAGATCACCAACCACAAATTCTCGCTTTTCAATTCTTTGATCATGATACCTCTTCATCTTCTCTTTGTATAAGGCTGAACTTTCATAAGCTTTTAGGCGAAACTCATCAAGCACATTCAAGTCATTCATCCTTTGATTAGATGCAGTGCCCCAATCCAAATTTAACTTTTTCATTGCCCACATAGCCTTGTGCTCTAGCTTTACTGGTGAATGACAAGACTTCCCATATACAAGTTGGTAAGGAGACATAACTATGGGAGTCTTGTATGCAGTGCGATATGCCCATAGAGCATCATCAAGCTTCCTTGACCAATCCATTCGATTGGCGTTCACAGTCTTCGCCAATATCTATTTGATTTCTCTGTTGGACACATCAACTTAACCGCTAGTCTGTGGATGATAAGGAGTGGCTACATTGTGACGGACACCATATTTCTCAAGTAGTGCCTTGAACAACTTATTACAAAAGTGAGAGCCTCCATAGCTAATAATAGCCCTCGGTGTACCAAATCTGGAGAAGATATTCTTTTTCAAAAATGCGGTGACACTTTTACCTTCGTTGTCGGAGAGCGCTACTGCTTCCACCCACTTCGATACATCATCAACTGCAACAAGAATATACTTCATCCCATATGAACTCACAAATGGACCCATAAAATCAATGCCCCATACATCAAACAATTCGATAACCAGTATAGGATTCATAGGGAGCTCTTGCCTCTTTGAAATCCCTCCATCTCTTTGGCAACGATCACAAGACTTGGAGAAATAATGAGCATCTTTGTGGATGGTAGGCCAATAGTATCCACACTGCAAGATATTATGTGCAGTCCGAATACCACTATGATGCCCACCAACGGGCGATGAATGGCATGCTTCAAGTAGACTCCACATCTCAACCTCAGGCACACAGCGACGAATAATCCCATCAGCACAACTACGGTACAAATAAGGTTCATCCCAAAAGAATTTCTTCACATCATGCATAAACTTTTTCCTTTGGTGAAAAGACAAATCGGGTGGCATAATATCGCTTGCCAAATAATTAGCAAAATTTGCAAACCAAGGAATCAAATCATTAGAAGCGGCCAATACCTGCTCATCTGGAAAAGCATCATTAATTTCAGCCCTCTCTCCAAGCTTTAGCATACCCTCCTCCTCTAATCTGGACAAGTGGTCGGCAACTTGATTTTCGGTTCCCTTTCTATCTTTTACCACGAAATCAAACTCTTGCAGCAACAATACCCATCTAATCAATCGGGGTTTTGCATCCTTTTTCGCCATCAAATACCTCAATGCAGAGTGGTCAGTATGCACGATGACCTTAGTACCAAGCAAGTAGGAACGAAATTTTTCGAATGCAAAAACCACCTCAAGAAGTTCTTGTTCGGTTATAGTATAATTCTTCTAGGCCACATTTAGAGCTTTGCTAGCATAGTAAATAGGCTGAAGAATTTTCTCGCGCCTTTGACCCAATACTACACCAAGCGCCACTCCACTCTCATCGCACATTACCTCAAACGGTTGTCCCCAATCCGGTGAAATAATGATAGGTGTTGTAACCAACTTTTCCTTCAACTCTCCAAATGCTCTAAGATAAGCATCATCAAAATAGAACTTACTCTCCTTCTTGAGCAGTTTGCACAAGGGATGTGCAATTTTTGAGAAATATTTGATGAATCTCCTATAAAAACCTGCATGCCCAAGAAAACTTCGAACACCTTTTACAGAGATGGGTGGTGGAAGCTTTTCTATTACCTCAACTTTAGCTCTATCAACCTCAATACCTTTCTCTGAAATTCGATGACCCAACACTATACCTTCTTTTACCATGAAATGACATTTCTCCCAATTTAGCACCAAGTTGCAATCTTCACATCTTTTGAGCACCTCGGCCAGATGTTCTAGACAATGATCAAGCGAATCACCTTTCACTGAAAAATCATCCATGAACACTTTAATAGTGTCCTCCACCATATCAGAAAATATCAACATCATACATCTCTGGAAGGTCGCTGAAGCATTGCACAATCCGAATGACATCCGTTTGAAAGCAAAAGTCCCATATGGACAAGTGAAGGTGGTCTTCTATTGGTCTTCTGGAGCTATAGAAATTTGATTGCAGCCCGAATACCCATCAAGAAAACAATACCAACCCTTGCCTGCAAGCCCATCCAACATCTAGTCCATGAATGGCATAGGAAAGTGGTCTTTCTCTGTCCACTCATTCAACTTCCGATAATCCATGCAAACTCTCCATCCAGTGACAGGCCTCATTGGAACAAGCTCATTTCTTTCATTTGGAACCACAGTCATACCACCTTTTTTAGGTACACACTGCACAGGACATACCCAATTACTATATGAAATGGGATAAATAACTCCCGCATCCAGCCACTTGATGATCTCCTTTTTGACTACCTCTTGCATAGGTGGATTTAATCTTCTCTGGTGCTCAACACTAGGCTTATGATCTGGCATGAGTTGGATTTTCTGAGAACAGATACCGGGGGGAATCCCAATAATATCTGTAATAGTCCACCTAATCGCTCGATTGAACCTCTTTAATACAGTCACCAAATACTCTACTTGCCTTGCATTCAAATCTGATGCAATGATGACCGGCAAAGTATCCTCTTCGCCTAAATATACATACCTCAAGTGCGGTGGTAGAGCTTTAAGCTCCAATTTCGGTGCCTCCACAATAGATGGTCTTGTGGGTGGGGACTCGCGATTCTTCATGTCTAGCTCATACTTCTTTGGTTTGGACCGGTATTCACACTTATCAAGTACGGCTACCAACTCATCATACTTTTCAATACCATCACTACCGAAATTCATCATGACTGCTGCTACTGCCTCAACACCTAATCGCTCTTCAATTTGCACTTCTGACCCATTCTCCACTCTGTAAGTTATAGCAGATACTGTTTGTAGCTCACCATTCTGCTTCATGAATCTACAGATGTTGAAAGTTGCTTCTTCATTGTTCAGTCTGAACTTCATCTGTCCTTTTTCCATATCAATCAACGCACGCCCTGTGGCAAGAAATGGTCTCCCAAGGAAGATGGGAACCTTAAAATTAACCTCACAGTCAAGAATCACAAAATCCGCCGAAAAGATGAAAGACTCTACTTTAACTAGCATATCATGGGGCACGCCAATGGACCTCTTCATAGTCCGATCAGCCATCAGTAACCGCATTGCAGTGGGCTTTGGATCCCCCAGACCCAACTTCTTGTAAATAGATAAAGGTATGAGGTTGATGCTAGCACCAAGATCACACAATGCCTTAGCAAAGTGTAATAACCCTATAGTACATTGGATCGTGAAAGCACCAGGGTCTTCCTTCTTCTGCAACAGAGATCTTGTAGCAATAGCACTACAATGCTGCAATCTATCATCATCTTCAAAACTTACAGACCTTTTCTTTGTCACCATATCTTTTATGAATTTTGCATATCCAGGCATTTGCTCCAAGGCTTCTATCAAAGGGACATTGATAGAAAGCTGCTTCAACATAGTGATAAACCTGCGATATTTACCATCTTCAGTCTTCTTCACTAACCTCTGTGGAAAAGGTGGTGGACATCTAGGTATCGGGACCACTTTCTGAGGTATCTCCAATTTTTGTTTTGTCACAACCTCCGATTCCTCTCTAACTTCCACGACATCATCTTCTTTTCTAATCTCGGTATCCACCACAGACGGCATAGGTGGATCTATGGTTTGCTTACCCCCTCGAGTAGTAATTGCCATACAATGACCATCATTCTTTGGATTTTGAATGGTGTTGCTAGGAAAAGTGCCAGGTTGACCCGGGTTCACTGTAGTAGACAACTGCGTCATCTGCTGCTCTAGATGCTTTATTGACACTGCATGGGTATCAACCTTTTGACCAATACCAGATAAGTCGTTTCTCATCTCCTTCACATTCTCATCAGTCGCATCAAACCTTCTCATCATCTTATGCAGCATATCTTCGATACGCGTAATATTACCTCCAGCTTCCCTAGCACCAGATTCTTGATTTTGAGGGGGAACATAGGGTCCAACCCGATCGTTTCTTTTGCCATAGTTGTTCCTGTTGTAGTTGTTGTCGCGATTGAAGTTCCCATCTCGGACATAGTGACCCTCTCGGTTGTAATTTCCATAGTTCCGACCTTGGTTCCCTAGACCTTGGCACCAATTTTCCATGTTGGATCCTTGGGCATTTGGTCAGAAACCCCCCGTCTGATCGTTCACCGCATAAGTGTCCTCTTCATAGTAACACTCCTCAACTGGTGGTGGAGTTCTAGTTAAGTAGTTTACAGCATTTACCTTTTCTGTTCCTCCACTCACATGCTTCAATACCAACCCCAACTCTGTCCTCATCTGAGCCATCTTCTCAAGAATATCATCTGCAGAGTTAACATTTGCATTATGAATGGCAAAAGTGTTTCTCCCAGTATCTGACCTCTTAGTGCTCCATGCTTTATTATTGCGAGGGATCCTCTCCAATTTTTCAGCAATCTGTGCAAAAGTACAATCACCATATGAGCCTCCAGCAATAGTGTCAAGTACTGCTTTATTGTTATCATCCTGTCCTCGATAGAAATATTCCTTCAGTGACTCATCGTCAATACGGTGGTTTGGGACACTTCTTACGAAAGCAGTGAATCTGTCCCACGAGCTACTCACAGACTCTCCAGGTAATGCCACAAAATTGTTGACCCTATCTTTGTGATTGAGCTTCTTAGACATTGGATAGTACTTTGCTTTAAATACCTCTGCTTGTTGGTCCCATGTGAAAATTTAGATATAAGGAAGCTCAGTGAACCATACTGCAGCATCGCCTGTCAGTGACAGAGGGAACACTCGTAATCCGATGACATTCATATCCAA
Source organism: Solanum stenotomum (assembly GCF_019186545.1). Taxonomy (NCBI): domain Eukaryota; kingdom Viridiplantae; phylum Streptophyta; class Magnoliopsida; order Solanales; family Solanaceae; genus Solanum; species Solanum stenotomum. The sequence continues at coordinate 22,307,766 of NC_064292.1, forward strand.
GTCTGGTCTACCTACACAACTTTTGCAAACCACCCTTAGCTTGGCCAAGTGAGCATGTGGATCCTCCGATGGTGATCCTGAAAATAAGCCTCTTGCTGTAAGCATCTGCATCAAACTACTAGTCACCACAAATGTGTGCCCTGGAGGTATAGGAGGTAGGACAATGGGTCCATCGGAGTTTGCTATGTCGATGTTGCCCCGATAGTTGTCATGTTGTTGTGGGCCTGGTGGACCATGCACTCTCACTGCATCTCCCAATTGATTTTCAGCTAGACCCCGGTTTTCCCCACCAACTACTCTTGGCTGCTGTAACTCAACTGCTTCATCTTGATTTCCTCCGATAGGATGAACTGGAAGTCCTTGATTGTTCATTCTTCGCAAAGTTCTGTTCAACTCTGGATCGTACGGAGCAAGTGGTTCGCCTTGGCTCCGTGTACTTGGCATACACTAGAGTCGGAATCTGAGAGAGACAAAAACAAAGAAAAAAAAGTAAAATTAGGAAATATTTGACTAACGTTCAATGATGTAGTTAAAACTAAATCTAAAAGCCAGATTCCCCGGCAACAGCGCCAAAATTTGATATGCTCAAATTACACCTCCTTACAGAAGTATAAGTGATCGTTATTAAGTAAAGAACCTAACTTGTAGGTTGGGATCGATCCCACGAGGAAAATGGTTTAGACTTTACTTTAACTAACAATTATATTCAATTAGTCAAATTATTTCCAGAAACAGGTAATAAAAGGGGGGTTGTGTTTGTGAGAAACAAATAGTAAGAACTTAATAAGTAATCAATAATCAAACTCAACTTTGGTTGTTATCAAGATAAGAGAAATAACTAGGGTATACGTGTTCCCCACAATCTCATAACGCAGTAATCCTAGTAATAGCAATCCTTGTCTAGTGTATTACATGCAAAGTGATAAGTTAGGTATCTCTAAATCCTTGGTCCGGCATCTAGAGAATTTCACCCCGCACCTTGGTCCGGCTACGTGTGTATAATTTACTAACCCTTACCTTTACCTCATATTAGACATCATAATCGATGTTTGGCTTAGTTATTACTTCGCACCAATCGACACTAGCCTATTAGATAGTATCACACTAAATCTATGTTGATAATTCTTTTCTTGTTAATTACCTCCTTGGTCCGGCAAGTAGTAACAAGGCGAGTTCTAACGTTGGCCACCGTTAAAAAGACTTCTAAACGAAAGAATTATCAATGCATGCAAAATACTAGTCAAGAATTGCTTATTTACTATTCATACTTTGTTAATCGATCATGGTTCACACAACCCTAGTTGTGGATTTAGTTACTCATATTGGCAAAAACACAATTCATAATTGTAGATGAAGAAATCATGAACTTACGTAGAGAGAAAAATAAACCCAGAAATTTTACTTGAATTGCAAAGCCAAATCTTCAAAACGAACTTGGGAAATCAATAATTGCTAGAGTTGCAAAATAATCTCCAAAGTTACAAAGCAAAAATAGAATAATAATGTCTAACCCCCAAAAACGAGGTTTACATGCCCTATTTATGGAAAACAAATCCTAAATAAAAAGGGAAACAAATTAAGGAAAGTTTTGTTCAGGTACGCATCTTCAATCCACGAGACCGACTTACGGACCGTCGATGGATCTACGGTCTGTAAGTCCCTTCCGTCACTCAGGACTTAGAGCATATTTCAGCTTCCAAAAATCAGCTTCTCTGAAGCAAACGACGGACCAGCAGTACGGATCGTAGATCGATCTACGGTCCGTCAATCCCCTCCGTAGCTCCATACTTAGAATCTTCAAGAATCAGGTACTGGAACCCTTGCAGTCTCACTCTACGGATCAACAGTACGGTCCGTAGATCAGTCTACAGACCGTCAATGGGCACTGTGGTTCCACACTTGGTCAGATTTCCCTGATTTGTCCTCAATACCATGCCTACTGATCTACGGTCATAACCTACGGACTGTGAATGGACCTACGGTCCGTAGATCACCTCCGTGGATGCCTTTTTTCTGCAATTCCTTCAGCTGTCTCTAAACTTCCGCGCCTGAACACCTTTCCTGCAAAACATGATAAAACACATAAAAACCAATATAAATAGGCCATAGACACATACAACTTGTAAGTGAAATGTATTAGAAATACCGTAAACTCACGGTATATCAAGCGTGTAAGGGAAAATCTAAAGAATAACATAAGATTGAAATTGATAAAAAGGAAACATACTTATCTCTTCTCAAACTTACTCAATTCAAGGAATACTCAAAATTACTCAAACTTACTCAACTCAGAAGTACTAACAGATAAGACACTCAACTTAGTAATAAGGTTCTCAACTTAGTGAAATGGGACTTAACTCAACAATAAGGTACTCGACTCAATGAAGCACATTTCAACTCAAGATACTCAAGAATAAAGCAATAATAAAAGATGCAATATATGGATAGCTTTTAAAACAATAGATACCAACTCAATGTATTGAAGAATACAATAACAATTCAATTTGTATATATTAAAATATAATATAAATCTATGAGAGATTCTCTAACCGACAACCATCAATATGAGTTATGTGATGATGAAGCGTCTCGCCCACGCCGCCAAAACTGTCCTATACATTGTCGGGTATAAAACCTCTCAACTAAGTGGATCCACTAGTCTATGCTAAAAAGCATTAAGAAAATCATCTAAAAAGTAGGATCCTCTCTACCCACGTTGGCTTCATGGTTTATGGAGACTTGAGTTATTATGAACTCGTCGTCATATCGGTCCTCAATACTACTCCCAAAATATACTCAGCTCATACATTAAAAAAAACATAACTCTTTCTCTGATTTGAGATTATTACTCAAAATCTTTCCCTAAAAAGAGATGTTCCTCAAACTGCTCAAAACTTTTATGGAAACCTCAGTTTCCTCCTCTTTTAAATGTGAAACCATTTACTCTTGGGAATAGTTAGTTTCTTTTTAAAGAAAATGAACTCTACCCAACTCTTTCTCAACTCAAGTGCTCAAGTCTTAAAACAAGTTTAGAAAAATTTGTAAAACACTTTACAGAATAAAGTTCATGCCAAATTATGAATGTGAACAAATCAATTCAAGGTTTTAAATAACCATACATAGAACTCAATACTAGAAACTCAACAACTCAGAACTCAAGAACTTCAATGGTAATACTCATTTAAAGAATACTCAACTCAGAGGGTTCACGCAAAATTATGGGCATGAACAACTCAACTCAAGGGCTTCATGGGTAACATGTAATAGTTTTATGATTACGAATATAATCTCAAAAGGTTTACGAACTCAATATTCAACACTTAGGACTTGAATATACTACTTCTCTCAAAGATGCTCAGTTTATGAAGTTCATGCGGAATTTATGGGCTTGAACAACTTGACTCGAGGGTCTAAATAACAATATGGAACTCATGTATACAACTCTTCTCATTCTCACACATAGTTCCTCAAAACGTAGTTCAAATCGATAGTTGATCTCAAATGATTCCCCATTGGACTCAAAGACTTTCTTGTACTCTATTCTTAACTTTCTCTTGAATTTGAATTATAAATTCTAGAGTTATGGTTCATGATATGAAGGATCTCGTGATGAAAAAGTAGACTCACGATACATTCTCCTCATTCTCATACTCACTTGCTCGAGTCTTGAAACAAGTTGATAGAAATTGTAGAAGACTCCTTAAAAAGACTCAAATTGACTTTCTCAAAAATGTTCAAAAGAACTCTCATGACTATACTCTTAGCTCTACCTTTAATTTTAATTACGAATTCAAGGTTATTATTTGTTGTAGGAAAGATATTGTAATGATTAAAAGTGTTTTGGATAGTAAATCATGATAAACAGTTGAAAAACACTGTGTGGGAAGCAAGTCCGCGACGCGGAGATGCATTTTAATAATTGGTCGCGAAATAAATCTTTAGGCAGTTCAGTCCACGATCTCTCCACTTGATGCTTATCGTGACCAACGACACTAACCTATGGTACGAGTGTCTACGATCGTCGATAATAGAGTAATCCAACTAAAGGTTAGGGTTGTGTCCCAAGGGAGTGGTTTTGAGAACTAATAGAAAAATAAAATTTAGTTCTAACTAATCGTAGCACATTAATGAGTAAAAACATAGTAAATTAAAGGGGGTGAAACAAAAGTGTCAAATATCAATTTGGGGGTTTTGTCACAATTAGTAAAAACAACAAAAATAACAAGAAAATCAAGTATGGGTAAGAATTCTTGGGGTGTGCCCGCAATACAAGTTGAGATAAGTAGTTGGGTACATGAATTTGAAAGGAAATTTGTAAGATAATAGTGACTAGGCTAAACTTTAAATGGAAATAAGTTCCCTCTCGGGCAACGTACCCCGTTTCAAATGCGTTCCTCTCGAACACCCATTTGCCGCATGAAGACCTGCCTACGCCTTACCCCACTAACTCTCTCAAGCTGAGTGTTAGGATATGAGATTAGCGCTCACCCTCTTGGGATGAACCTCATGTCGACCCACTCCTTAGGCTATCAGTCTAGTGGTCTTTGTTTCGCGACCTCCCTCTTAGTCAAGCCGAAAACACATGGGTGGCATTGTATTTGCAACTACAAACCCTTTAGGTTAAACCACAACCACTAGGTGAAATCACCATTAAACTACATCTAACCTATCAACAAGCAAGACCCACCAATAATATCAACACATATTTGCTAAATCACACCCGAAGAATAGGCGTTTTTAGCCACACATCAAGAAATAACAAAATACACCTAAAATGATACTGAAATCAAATGGGTATAAGAAATTAAACCTTTATTAAAGCAAAAGAAGAAGAATGGAGAAGACCCACTTCCAACTTGGGGAAGATGAAATCCTTCTTTCTTCAAGTCTCCCAAAAACCCTCTCCAAACTTGAGAGAAAATATCCAAAAAAATACTATTCTATTCTGGAAATTAAAATAAATGTTCGACTCCTCTGAAAAATTTAATAACAAGTTTAGTATTTATAGACTTCAGAAAATAGCACTGGCGGATCTTTCGGTGAAGTTAGTTGATGCCGCCGAATGACTCGGCAACTTGCCCTTCTTCTATTTAATCTTTGTTTCATGCTTGCCTTCAGCATCTTCAAGTTCTGGACCATTGGGCGGTATAGTACTATTTCACGGAAATATTCAACGAAGCGTCGACTGCTCCTTTTTTCACCTTTTTTATCCTTCTCCTTTAGGGCTTCGCGTACTGGAACAAAGGGCAGAGTGAATCCCTTCGGGGTATCGCCAAGTGTGCTTGGCGATGCTCAGGTTTCAGCTTCTTCGTTCTTTTCAGCCTTTATGTTAATTTTTGTACCTAAGTGTCATTGCTTTCACTAAAACTTCAAATACCTGAAACTTAAGAGTTTTCATCAAATATTTAGACAAAATAAGCATTCGAGGACACTGCCCTAAATGAGTCCAATTTGTGGACTCATCAACACCCCCAACTTAAACTTTTGCTTGTCCTCAAGCAAATTCAAGTTCATCCGTTCAGAAAGGGTGTCTCAAACAGTGCTGCACAAGACTCAATCATGAAAATACACAAAAAGTCTCAGATTACTTATGCAAAGACCAACTGTGTACTTAAAGATTCAAATTGTGACACACCATTACTAGAGATTCTCATGCGCGCAACTTGCTACTTGTGCAAGTTCAAGCTCAACCAAAAGTATCTAAATGCCCTGACATAAAGAATGATTCCATATTCACACACATAGGTTAATCAATTCAAGATCAGGAATCTGATGCAACGCTCACACTCAAAAAGAGGAACACAATGCATGTTTTCACCCATAGGTTTGCCCTTATTTTCCAATCGACTTTCGATTCGGTTTACTCAAGATCAAAATGGTCTTTCTAAGGCTTGTAATAGGTATGAGTGCAAATGTATGGTCATTTAGGCTCAGTAGCTCCTTCCTCGTGGGATGTGGAATTCTCAAGGCATTCCCTTATTTTCCTTTATCGCTTCTTTTTCTAGTGCTTCTAAGTCACCTTTTTATTCACCTTCATGGGTTGTTTGGAAACCTGATTTCCTTCATACTTTCTTCCACACTTTATTTTATTAATTGAAGGGGTTTCTACTTATGCAATACCATAGGTTAGGGAGGACTTTTTCTTGCACTTCTTGACTTCTCCTTTTCCTTTTTACCACACCCCCAACGCCAAAGTTGGCTATTCACTAAATCACAAATTAAGAGCATTGTAGGTAGTGGGCCGAGTAAGGTCTAGGGTTCATCAAGGTTCTTCCAAAGAAAGGTAAGGCTCAAAGGGTGTTCAAAAGAGTTTCACACACTCACGGGTAGGCCACAAAAGAGGTATATGTCAAATTTGGCTCACACTCTTTAAAGTTTCCTAAGATCATTTCAAGAGGACACATTTCTAAATCAGTCATACTAATAGGGTAAATTCTAGGTTTATTCATGCGTGGTTCAAAGCAAGCTAATCACACAAGGCATCGACACTTAAGTCAAACAAGACTACACACTCTCTGTAGTGTGCAACGGTCATTACAAGAGAATCAATTATATCAATCGCTCATCACAACGAGATGCAAATAGTTCACATATTGTCTATGCAACTTCATTTGGCCTCATCGTAGCCGTACATTCATGTTCGTTCAATTGAGAGCACTATTCAAGTCATCGATATTGATCGAAACCAAGACTTAAATTTTTGCAAAAGAACAGCCACATTCAAGCCAAGCGGTGGCAAAAAAATTTCAAAAAATAATAATAATTTTTTGGAAGGGTCAAAATAATTATGCAATTCAAAAGTAAGCGAGCCACAAGCTCAAACATCCACAGAAAGTAGTATTAACACAATTTAAAAACAAAACAACCCAAATGTACACCAAAACACAAGTATTTGAAACAAGCAAAACCAGCAAAACAAAGTGGGCCTCACCCCACCACAAATAAAAGCATTTGTCCTAAAATGCAAAATATTACAGTATCTAAAGTTGAAGAAAGATAAGACAAGGAAAGAGATAAAGAAGGGTCCTGTCTATTCATTCTCTCTATCTGTCGGAGCATTAGTGCCTGATGTATCTCCCTGAAGTAAAACAATGGTCCCCGGAGTATTGTTGTTTTGGCCCTCATTGTTTACCTCTGCCTTGGAGATTAGCTGCCATCATCTAATTTATCTCATGAGCTTCTTCGAAGGTACGTATTGCATTAACGAAACTTTAAGCCCATGGAGGTACATTAGGGTCGATGGGAATTCATCTCTTTACTCTGGCTTCGTTGGTATATTTCCTTTGTCGGGCTAGCTCTGTTCTCTTTTCATCATTTTTAAACTCTCGTGCTCTTATGTGCCTGGGTGGATCATTCTCCCTACGACTTTTGATCTAGCCATCTCTGCAAAGACTTCGAGGATAAGTTAGATAGTAATTCAAACAGGGGAAAACATTTGTTTCTTAGTGGGAATCAGTTAGCCAAGCTAGTTGGCGAAGTGCTTATCCTGTTAGGCTAATTGTTGAAAATGATGTACAATTGATACAAGGGCGCAGACAAAGGGCGAGCAAGGGATCTTTTAGCAAATCGCCAAGTGCATTTTGTGAATTAAACTGCTCGCCGAAAGTCACAGATCAATGAATACATAAAGTAGTCAGTTAAAGGTGAAATGGGGGCGTTAGGCAAACCGCCGAGCTGTTCGGTGGATTTTGTTCATCTCGCCGATCAGCTCAACGTGTCTATTTTTAACCCAGCCTTTCAAGTTTCACCCCGCAACCCCAGATAATGCAACTTACGCTTATATAACTCAATTTCAATGAAAACCCAAAGAAACTTCTATTCCCACCGCGCAACAGTTCAACTCAAAACAAAGTTAAGTTGTAGTCTGTCAAATTATGAAGAAAATACCAAGTCTTAATCGATAATATATACCATCCCAGCAACTAAGAGACTCAACAGAGATTTTATACTGTCAGTAATTATGCAAATGAATAAAAATTCTGCTCAAATAACTCAGGGGTTTGATTACCAACCTTTGATGCCGAATTAGATAATACTGACTTGCTAGGAAGCAATGTGATCCTAATCCGAGCACAATTCGACACTTAAAATACTCTAAAAGTGCAAGAAATATAACTACTAAAGTGTAAGTGTGAGTTTGTGAAAAGGGGCAAAGTGAAAGAAAGTGAATGAAATGGAACTTTTAAACCTGTAGCTTCTGACCGTCCAGTTTCTGCTCATTCGGCGATGTTAGTTTATCGCTCATTCACTTGGCGAAACGCCAAATGTCTGCTTTCCTCACCGAATATAACAGAGTTTTCAGTTCAGGTGAGCAATGCATCGGCGGTCTTTATCGAGATCGCCAATTATATTGGCGATGCACCGACAAAATTCATACTCTGCTGAGTTTTACAGACTCAACCTTTAAGATGCATTACGTCAATTGGTGGGAATGATCGAGTACGCTGAAATTGTCGGCGATCCGCCAAACTAAACTGTTGCTCGCCCCCATACATCTTGTCAAGCACTTTCCTTACTCAATCTGTACAAACAACACACTATTATTTTATTAAGATAACAAAAATGGAGTAAATGGTTTTGGGTTGCCTCCCAAACAATGCCTTAGTTAACGTCGCGGCACGACGCAAGTTAATCTTCTGACCTCAGTCTTGGGGTTAGCCATAGTATCACTAGGCAAACCCCCTTGTTGTCTCGGATTGAGATGAGACGAGATATGACCCATTTGGGTCTCTAATTGTTTGATTGAAACTGAATGAGAGGTGACAATCTGGTTGAGGGTAGACACGTCTTCTTTCATACCTTTTAGCATTTGGTCTGACCCTTCAAGTTTGTTTAGAATACGCGAGAGCATATCCTCAGACCTACCACCTTATGAATCCTTGAGCATCTGACGCTCTTGGGGAGGCACATATCTATCATTCTCCCCATCCTTCCAATTTGGATTATGGGTCCCTCCATTCACGATCTCGATCCTTCCAGCCTTCATCTCTAGCCCATCCTGGACT